>NW_027206098.1:0-500000 GCF_024711535.1 Dipodomys merriami | reverse complement strand
GATATTAGGGAGTAGTTTTTTGACTCTCCATCTGTCAGATATGAAGGCCCTTCTTCTACCTTTGCCAGTCCATTCTCCTTCCTTCATTCTCCATATCATTAATGCAAATCCCCTGTTCAAGGAGAGGCATGGTTATTTCTCTTCTGTCTCCAAGCAGCTGAATTACAGCCTGGCTCTGCCCTCTTGTCTCTGGGGTGTTTGGCTACCTGAAAAGTGGGAAAAAGACAGTTTTCCTCCTCTGTGGTTGTGTGAAGGTGATGCTGGTGGCCTGGCACATTGCAGAAGGCCTCATTACTGGGAATTGTTCCCGTCTTTCCTGCTGATGTCCAAGACCAGGTACATCTACCATTTTTCTATCTATCTATCTATCTATCTATCTATCTATCTATCTATCTATCTATCTATCTATCTATCTATCTATCTATCATCTATCTATCTATCTATCTATCTATCTATCTATCTAGGTATGTATGTATGTATGTATGTATGTATGTATTATCTATCTATCTATCTATCTATCTATCTATCTATCTATCTATCTATCTATCTATCTATCTATCTATCTATCTATCTATCTATCTATCTATCTATCTATCTATCTATCTGCCTATCTATCTGCCTATCTATCTATCTGCCTATCTACCTACCTACCTACCTACCAACCTACCTACCTACCACCTTAGCTATCTCTTTGATAATTCTTGGGCTGAACTCAAGGCCTGAGCATTGTCTCTAACACTCTACTACTTGAGCCACAGGACGAATTCTGGCTTTTATCTGTGTATGTGCTACTGAGGAATTGAACCCAGGGCTTCTTGCATGCTAGGCAAACACTCTCTCACTAATCCACATTCCCTGCCCCCTCATCTTTTTTCTTAAAGGTAGTTTTACATAAGTATGCTAGCATTTTATGTCCCCAGGTGTATTTTTGGAACACAGGTTATTCCTATGAACCCAGATCTTCTCTTCCCCTGCCTGATTTGTGACGGTTCCTGCATTGGCCTCATAATAAAATGTAAATAAAGGCTGCTGAGAGCTTTAGTGTGCATCATATAAGGACACAGGCCTGGAATCTGAGAAGAGAAAAACGATGAGGCTGAAATGAACAGAATGATGCAGTATGCGCAATGAGCATATCTGAAAACTAAATCAGTAAAAATAAAAGCAGAAGCATTGCATACAGCCTGTTTGCACTCAGCGAGGTAATATACAGCTGTAAGTAGGGCATTAATACATAAACTTGGCCTTTGCTTTTTGAAATTTTTTTGGTGGCCATCCCATGGCTTAAACTCAGTGTGTGATACCTTCCTCAGCTGTTTTGCTCAAGGCTGAGGCTCTACCACTGCCACAACTCCACTGCCAGCCATCAGGTCGTTCACTGAACATAAGCACCTCCCAGGCTTTCCTGCCTGGTCTGGCCTGTATCTCTTATTTGGCCTTCTCTTTCAAAGCTAGAGCTCTACCCTCTAGGCCACTGCTCCACTTCTGGTTTTCTGGTGGTTTATTGGAGACAAGAGTCCCACAGACTTTCCTGCTAGGGCTGGCTTTTAATCATGATCTCCTGAGGATGCTTCAAGTGGTTTTCCTCAGGGATTCACCTAGGAGCCACTCCACACAAATCTTTCATCTAAATCTCGAGAGGTAATTGAGAAAAACAGAAACAGGAAGATGCTTTTAGTGTGTTCTAGATACTTAAGGTTGGAGACACAAAACACATAATTATTAGATCACTTTCTAGGCAAAAGGAGCAATGCAGACAGTATGAGGATCGTTCTAGCTTTTGGTCCTCATACCCTGAGACAGTAAATTAACTGCATCTCAATGCTAAGTGACAGTACTGGCATGTCTTGTGGACATTTGCTCATAAATCTTGTGACACTCAATTCGCACTTTTGGTTTCAAACCTGTGACCAGAAGGGATGATGAGTAGAGAAAATCCTTTTCAGAGAACGTAGCTATAAGGAACAATGGGTAGTTGGCTTATAAGTCCAAACCATTGGAATGACCCTAATAAGAAGTCAGATTGTCCAGATTACAAAACGAAGAAGAAAAGAAAGAAGGTGCCAATGTCTGCTGACTGTAATCCGTGCTCCTCAGGAGGCTAAGATGTAGATAATCTGAGTTCGAATCCAGCCAGCATAAGAAAGTCCATGGCACTATTATTTCAAAGAGATCACAGAAAAACCTAGAAGTGGGGTTGTGACTCCAACTTAATGCACTACCCTTGAGCAAAAGGAGCTCAGATACAAGGCCTAGGCTCATAGTTCAACCCTTGGACCTGCCCCCTCAAAAAGAACCTGCACCTCCATGTCTTTGTGTATGTATAGATATATTCCTATAAGTGAAGCTCCCGTGTAGCTATGATAAATGGCACCAAGATAGGAAATTTGTATTCAATTCAATGAGTTCATAACACAGAGATTGCTTTTATGACATTACAGATTCCAGGGCTCCCCTCACTGCTCCTATTGTAGCCTGAGGGTTTCTCTGCATCCCAGGCCAGCTGGAAGAAGTCTTTTTCATTGTCTGGACAGGCACACAGAAGGCCTCCCTCCTGTAGAGCTGTGTATCAAACAACTCCATCTGGGCCAATTAGTGAGGAGGAGTGCGGGCGGTCTCTGAAGGTCAGGAGAAAAAGTCCTCTTTGTACAAGCTATCTCTCTTCCCAGTGCTGTTTTTTGACAGGAAGCCTTCATTTGTACCAACTCCCATGGCAGGCCAAGTTCTGTGCACTCATCTTGCCTTTGTGAGACTATATTCCTGGGCTCAGATACATTGCTCAATATAATTCAGGAGTCCTTCTGGCAGACAAATAGGGCACTGAACCTAATGAAATGTTCCATTGAGGGCAATGATGGGCCGATGATGCCTTTTCTAGTTTTCTGGAGGCTTTGGAAATCCAAGCACATGTTGGATATCACAAAGCTTCCAGTCATCTAGGGCTGGTGAAGCTCATCAGATTTTGAAATCTTTGACCTCTCCTAGTTGGACCCTGGTGACTACGTTTTAGGGTTGAACACAGGGCCTGGGTGCTGGCAATGAGCTCAGAACAGAGAAGTCTAGTGCTTTTTTTGTGTCACAGCTTCACTTCCGCTCTCTCTCTCTCTCTCTCTCTCTCTCTCTCTCTCTCTCTCTCTCTCTCTCTCTCTGTCTCTCTCTCTCTCTCTCTCTTTCTCTCTCTCTCTCTCTCTCCCTCTGTGTGTGTGTGTGTGTGTGTGTGTGTGTGTGTGTGTGTGTGTGTGTGTGCGCGTGTGTGTGTGTATGCATATTATAGTCCTGGAGCTTGAACTCAGGACATAGCACTGTACCTAGTTTCTCTTCTATAAGTATTGCCCTCTCCTACTTGAACCACAGAGGCACTTCAGGCTTTTCCCTAGTGATGTGGTCCTGAGAAATCAAGGCCAGGGTTTCATATATGCAAAGCACTATACCCCTAAGGCACATTCCCAGCCCTCTACTTCAGTTTGTTAGTGTGTATCTATTTTTTTTTATTGTTGCCGATTGTAGGAGTGGAAAGCTGGGCCTGGGGCTGTCTCTGAGATCTTCAGCTCAAATCTTGTTGCTCTACCACTTGAGCCACAGAACCACTTCTGGTTTTTTTGCGGTTCATTGGAGCTAAGTGTCTCAAGGACTTTCTTTCCCAGGCTACCTTTGAGCCATGATCCTCAGATCTCATCCTCCTGAGTAGCTAGGATGATCAGCATGAGCCACAAGCACCCAGCTATCACTTCAGGTTTCTTAGTGGTGAATTGGAGATAATAGTCTCATGGGACATTTTGTGTCTGAGATAGTTTGGAACTCAGATCCTCAGATCTCAGCTTCCTGAGAAGGCAGGATGACAGACCTCTGCTATAAAACCCTAGGCCATGACACTCTGTTGCAAGTGGTTCCTTGGCTCCACGTGGTGAAATGCTATCCATGAGCCCAAGAGGTAAGGATCAGTGCTTAGGCCCTGAGTTCAAGGTTCATGACTGAGAAAAACAAAATAAAACAAAACAATTTTCTGCAGGAGACAACTCACTAGTCTTCAGTGATACATAATTTTGTCCCTCCCATGGGGACATATCTGATTTTCAATATTCTTATCTGCATAATCATCTCAGTTGTGGAGTTCTTACAAGGACAATGTGAAAGAATGCACCCTTTGATGGACAAAACATATAACACTCTTTTTTTATTCTGTCGTGAGGTTTGAATTCTTGGCCTGAGCTCTGTCCCTCAGATCTTCAGCTCAAGGCTAGTGTTCTACAATTTTAGTTACTGCACCACTTCCGGTTTTCTTGTGGTTTATTGGAGGTAGGTTTTCACCGACTTTCCTGCCCGGGCTGGCTTTGAATTACGATCCTCAGATCTCAGCCTCCTGAGTAGCTAGGATGACATTCATGAGCCACCGGTGCCTGGCTCCACATAACCCTCAGCACACAGCATCTTGTGAAAGACTCAGCACCCAGCACCCAATGAAGGACTCAACACACTGAACCCGGTGAAGGACTCAGCACATTACATCCTGTGCAGGATTCAGCACACAGCACCCCGTGAGGGACTCAGAACCCCAGGAAGGACTCATCACAGAGCTGTATCCCACAAGCTGTCATTAGTATTAGGGTGCTTTCATCAGTATCACCATTCTTTCAGAAACCCATCACAAACTGCACAAAGTTCACATCTAATAATTTAGAGGGGTGTTTTTTTTGGGGGGAGTCACCCACAAGGATTGCACTAAAATGTTGGGGGTACTATCCTAAGATCTTTTGCTCAAGGCTAGAGCTCTACCATTTTGAGCCACAGCTCAGAGTTTCACAGACATCCTGCCAGGGCTGGGTTTTAAACCCACCAATGTCAGGTCTCAGCCCCCAAGTATCTTGGATGACAGGGGTGAGCAAGCCAGCAGCATCTGGTTCCATGGCGCTTGGTTGCAGTGGTATACATCTGGGTATTCAGATTATATTGCAGCTGTCAGCACCAAACACCCAGCTTGCTCTGTGATGAGGTATTTGAAGTCCTATTCTTATATAGTTGCAGTCACAACATTCAATCTTTTTTGGTGCCCGTCCTGGTTCTTGAGTAAGGCTCTGCACACAGTCCCTAAGGTTTTATGCTCAAAGCTAGTGCTCTACTGCTTGAGCAACAGCACTACTTCCGGATTTTTATGTGCATGTGGTAGTGAGGAATCGAATCCAGGGCTTTGTATATTCTAGCCATCACTATATAGCACTGAGCCACAGGAGTGACATTTATAAACAGATAAATGTGTAGATTGGCATATATATGTGTCTACATATATATATATATATGTAGATGTATAAATATATGTATATGTATAAAACAAAAGAAAGATGACTGTATATTATGAAATTACATAAATTATATTACTGCCAATTATTGAAAAATTATTCCTTCGACTTTTAACTATCATGGTTGAATACATAATAAAGTATTAAAATTGAAAATTAGTCAATGTACTATATGTATCTAGTCAATGTGTATAATTTTATACTATACTCATACACTAACTACTAACTTAATTGTTACTTTTATAACATTTATAGTGATGTATATTGGAATGCGTTTCTTAAAATCTCCCACCAATCATTAGTGGCAGTCCCAGGATTTGACCTGCAGGCTTAAGTTGAGGTTTCGGCTATGGCTACCATAATAGCCAGCCAAACATCAGCATGTAAGGTCATGTACACTTTCTTGGCCTTTTCATTTAGACCCAGGATGGTCACAATGCAAAGCGAAAAAATGTAAAACCACCTTCTTGAACTTCTCCGTTTTATCCTTCTCCTTTCAATTTTAATTTTTTGCTAACCCCGAGATTTGAACTTGGGTCCTAGGAACCCAAGCTCAGCTGTGGCAGACATGCCAAGACCTGAGTTCAAGCCCCATGTTTGGCCAAAAAACATAACAAAATAAAGCCCTGGCTGGGATTTTTTTTGGAATTTTTTGGAATTTTTCTGGCTGGCATGGGATTTGAACTCAGGGTCTGGGTAACTGTGGCATTGTGGGTGAAGGGGAAGCTCTTGGTCCTAGAAGACAAGAAATTCAGACCAGTTCCCAGGGCCTGAATTGAAGCCCCAGCACTGGAAAAAAATGATATTCATATATGATCACTGTTTACATACATGGGTTTAGTAAGTATGACATTTATTACCCTTATTTATTTATTATTATTACACATATAACATTTCATTTATTACATCCTATCACACAGGATATATTTGCATATGGATTATACATTATACTGAGACCCAGGAATTTTTTTCAGGAAAAATATGTGTCGAAAGTGGTTTCTTACTCCATGAATAAATTTTTGGCGATGCTGGGATTTTAACTCACAGCCTACAATGGCCAATCCATAAATGGGGTCACAGTCTTAGCACACCAACCTCTGGCAAACTGAGCTGCCAGGAAGTTCTAAGGACCTGTGATCAAGCCACAGTAGTGCCCTATATATACATATTGATAGATGTGTAGAAAGCTGTATATATATATGTATATATATATATATATATATATATATATATATATATATATACACACACACACATATATATATATACAGAGAGAGAGAATGTGAGGATATTATTAAATTATATAAATTAAATATACTTACCAATGATTAGTTATGAAATTATGTCTCCATTTAATGAAGTATCATGGCTGAATACTTATAAAAATTTTAATAAAAATTAGTCAATATCCTTCCTTTAGGGGAAACATACCATGGTGCTAGAATGGAAGCTATAAATCCAATAATTTTTGTGTGGCATTCTAAAATAGAATCATGAATTAACTGCAAAATTAATTATTATTTTGATAGCATTCACATAAATAGGAACTAGTTTGTCAGGATCTCTCTCCATTTGTGGGTGGTAGTCCTGGCATTCGAACTCAAACGCTAGGTAGTTTACTTCCAATGAAAACCTTTGGAATAATACTGTGAAGATTTCCAATTGTCACGATGAAAAAAAGAACAAGAAGAAAAGAAAGCCAGGTGTCAGTGGTTCCTGCCTGTAATACTAGCTCCTCAGGAGGCTGAGATGTATAGAATGCCAAATTGAATTCAGCTTATTTCTAAGAGATCACAGGAAAATATCCCCATGTGTTGGGGCTGTGGCTCAAGGGCAGAGGACTACCCTTGAGCATGAGGAGATCAGGGATAGGGCCTAGGCTCATATTTCAACCTCAGACCTGACAAAGAAAAAAAAGAAGGCAATAACTCCATGTCTCTGAGTATGGATGGATGATGTATGGATGTCACAAAGGATTTACAATATAATCAGTGTGACATCACATTGTCATTATGACATCAGCTCATTGTGACATCACAAATATGTAATGACATCATACCACTATGATATCACATTGTCCTTGTGACATCATATATACATTATGAATGCCTATTATTTGATTTCATTATTTTTCAAATGTGGCATGTGGGTTCATATCAAAAACATTTTGACTTCATAATCATTGTGACATCATAATCCCTTTGTGATATTTCTAAACATCTGTGACAACTCAAACATGTCCTGTCCTCATGTTTTGTGACATGTTGCCACTGTGTTATGTTAGGCTCATTAAGAGCTCAAACTCTTTTTGACATATTATTTCAGGTGTGACATGAAATATTAGCACTATGCTGTGATATCATGAACATTGTGACATCACACTACTAGATTTAATTACCATTGTGTCACATCACAAATCTGCTCTGACTTCATCACATTTGTGCCAACAAATGCTTTGGAATCGTCACAAGCCCGTTCTAAATTTATATACTCATTGTGAATTAATGAAAATTGAGGTCTGGACTGCTATTGTCACATCACCAATCTACTGTGATATCACAAAACTATTTTGAACTCATCTCTATTATGGCATCACCAACTAATTGTGATATAACAACACTATTATGACATTATAATTTGACATCATATTGCAATTGTGATATTACATACTTTCACAAACCTATTATGATCTCATTACATCTTAGAAAATTCATGGCCTTTGGGATATCAAGCCCCTTCTGTGAATTGTATCATTGTGAACTTCTAGCAATTGAAATGTGAAATAAGATGTCACATTACAAACTAGTTTGGACATCATTAACTCATTTTATATCAATAATTATATCATTTTTCTATCATTAACACTTTGACAACCGAAACCTGTTAGCAACTTTAGCACTTTTAACAAAAAACATGGCCTTTGCATCATCATACTTCATTTGTGTATGTCGAGATTTCACTCTTATATCCTCACCATAAATTAATGGCAATTAAATTCTGACATGCCATTGTGACATCACAAACCCTTTGTGACATCATTACCAGTGTGAAATCCGACTGTTTTTATGACACCATCAACTCATTGTGACATCACCAAGCTACAGTAACATCATAGCATTATGACATCACATTGCCATTTTGCTGTCATAGACACATTGTGAATGTATACCCTGTGATTTCATTCTTTTCAAATGTGGCATATCAGTTGATATCAGAAACACACTGTGACCTCATAACCATTGAAACATTACAAACTCTGTCACATCATAACCAGTGTGACATCACAATGTTGTTATAACATCTTTAGCTTATGAAATTATAGCACTTGCCAATATGTCATTGTGACATCATAGTCACATTATGAATGCCTAATCATTGTATTTGAAATGTGGCATGTGGGTTGATATCAGAAACTCATTGTGATGTCATAAACATTGTCACATCAAAATCCCTTTGTGACATCAATTTGGCAATGTGACATCACAGTGGCAATGTAATGCTACTAAGGCATCGTGATATCACAATGGGTTTCTGATATCAACCGACATGCCACATTAAAAATAGAATGAAAAACTTAATAGGCAAGCACAATGTGTGTATGACATCAGAATGACAATGTGATGTTACAATGCTATGATGTCATTGTAGTTTTACATGTCAAAATGAGCTGATGGTGTCATAATGGCAACATGATGTCACAATTACGATGAAGTCAGAAAGGATTTGTTATATTTCAATGGTATGTCTGTCAGTTGTCATTAGTTCCCCATAAGGATATGGATACAAAAAAGGTTCTGTGATGTCACAGAGGCCATGTATGTTTTAAAGGTGGTAAGAAGTCTTAATTGGAATGGTACAATGTGATTCATAATGTCAAAATGGAAATGACATGTCCCATTGTATTTTTTGATGTCACCGTGGTGGTGATGAGATCACTACGGTTTTGTGATGTCACAGTTTGTTTGTAATATCAGAATGATATATCCAATTTCAATTACTTAGAATTCAATATGAGGATACCAGGAGATAGAAGAAGCTGATAGAAGGAGATAGAATCACTGTCCCAATGGGACAGTGATTTCACACACACAATGTGATGTCTCAACATCTTATTATAATAATGTTTTGATGTCACAATTGGTGACGCCATACTGATGAGGTGGTCGTAATAGATTGGAGATGTCCCAAGGGGTTCATGATGTCACAATGGCATATGGGATCTCAATTGTCATTAACTCACCATGAGTATATGAGTTTGGGAAGGGATTCTGATGTCACTAACGTATATGTAGTCAAAAAGGTGAAGAACTAAAAGGTCTGACACAAAGGATATGATGTCCAGCAGTGTGATATCAATATGTTACACTGGATTTTAGATATCTCATGTCATATCTGAAATATGAGGTCAAACACAGATTTTTCAACTCACAAAAAAGGGCCTAAGATATCACAATAGCATGTCACAAGTGTTATGAGGACAGGAGAGGTATTTGATGTCACAGTGAGTTAGTGATATAACAAAGGCAATGTGCTGTGACAAAGAGATTTTGATGTCACAAAAGTTATGAGTTCACAGTGATGTCTTGATATCAACCCACATGGCACATTTGAAATAGAACAAAATCAAAGAATAGGCATTCACAATGGGTGTATGACATCAAAATGACAACGTGATGTCAAGACAGCAATGTTTGATAGGATATGAACTCATTACCTTGCTCATATAACTGTAATCCCTCTGTACACTTTACTTATAATAAAAGACACAGAATTTTAAAAAAGAGAAAAATGGTATGGTATCATTGGGGTTTGGTGATGTCACAATGAGATGATGGTGTTATGATGACAATGTGATTTCACAGTCATAATTATTGCAGAAAGTATTTGTGATGATACAATACTATGTGTGATCACAATTTTCATTAATTCACTATGAGGATATGGCTACACAAAGGTCTGTGATGCCACAGAGGTTGTGTTTCTTTAAAGGTGATAAGAGCTTACATAGCTTTGTGATGTCACAATGTGATTGTGAAAGCACAACAGCAATTTGATGTCACAATGGGGTTGTGATGTCACAGTGGTGATGAGGTCACAATGAGTTTGTGTTGTCAGTATGAGTTTGTAATATCACCATGACATATCCAATTTTAATTTCTACTAGTTCACAATGAGGATAGAATTTCAATGAAAGAATCTTAAGCTCCAAAGACCATGAAATTTTAGTCATAACTTGTATGATATGCAGCCATTAGGATATTTTAGTCTTTCAGTATGCTTAGAATCTGTTTTCAAACTCATAATAATTCAGGTATGACATATGATATCTATCATAAATTGACTTATATCATGACCATTGTGACATCATATTGATAGACATCAAGACCATGGTGTCACATTGTGAACTCACAAATCTGTTAGGACTTTATCACTTTTGTGCCAACACATGACATTGGAGACAACACAGACCCTTTGTGAACTCATATCTTCATTGTGAATTAATGACATTTGAGATCCAGCATAGCATTGTGATATTTCCAACCAGTTGTGACACAAAAAAGACCACACTAAAGCTACCAGCACAACTATGCTTATTGCAGCATTATTTACCATATCTAAGATATGGAACCAACCCAGCTGCCCCTCAGTAGATGAATGGATCAGGAAAATGTGGAATTCTATGCCTCCATCAGAAAGAATGACATTGACATAGCCCCATTTGTTAGGACATAGAAAGGCTTGGAAAAAGTTATATTAAGTGAAGTAAGCCAGGCCCAAAGAAACATAGGTCCCATGGTTTCCCTTATTTGCAATAACTAGTATATGTCTGAGTCAAACAGAAAAGGTCAGATAAGTTGATGTTACTGGAATGAACCCTAAGATAAGTATTCAAATTTTTTGTTTTTTTTTCCTTTCATGCAATTTTTTCTATCATATTTATAAGATGATTTCTATGTTGCTTTGTATGTCCCTCCCCCACAGTTAACCCATACTTTCACTGTATTTGATGTGGGTATAGTTTGTGGAGGGGAAGGGAGAAAAATAACAAATCGTTTAACTAGGGATAAAGGAGGACCCATTGCAACAATGAGATGTAGAAGTCATTTTGTCGAAAAAGAAACTTAAAAACTTTGGTGGGGCTTGGAGGAGGATTGGGTTGGAAGAGAGGAGGAGTATGGGAAGAGTTGGGAAGGGGAAACAACCAGGAGGCAATAATGCTTGATAAGAAATGTACTCGTTATCTTGCCCACATAATTGTAACTTCTCTGTACGGTATTCTCACAATAAAAAAACAAGACATTACAAACCCCCTCCCCCCCAAAATTGTGACAGCACAAACCTATTATAGTAGAAACACATTGTGATCTAATAGCCATTGTGGTAGCACAATCCCTTTGTGACCCCACATTTCCATAGTGATATCACTAACCCACTGTGAAATTCTAATCCTCTCATACCCAATCCAGGTATGAAATGTGATACCCGAATCCAGTGTGACATTTAGATCATAGTGACATCACACTGAAAGATGTTAAGAGCATTTTGTCACATTCTGACAACACACACCTGTTAGGACTTCATCACTTTTGTGACAACGCATGACTTTGGAGATACCAGAGTCCCTTTATGAGCTCATATACTCATTGTGAGTTAATGACAATTGAGATCACATGTGTCATTTTGATATCACCAACCCATTTTGACATCACACATCTCTTGTAAATATCACTAGTGTGGCATCACCAATTGTGATATGAAAACCTTATTAAGTTATCATATTGCAACATCACATTGCCATTATTATATCACTGTTCCATTGTGTTTTCTAAAACCTAGTATGTCTTCATAGCATTTTAGAAAATTCATGGCCTTTTATACTTCAGTCTTCTTCTGTGACCTCATATCCTCATTGTATAATAGTAGCAACTGAAATTGGACATGTGGTTATGAGATGTGTTTTCACAAAACTATTACTTCATTACCAATTTGACATCCAAACCCATTGAGAACTTTCATTGCCATTTGACATCACTATCACATTTTGACATCCTAAACCTATTAGGACCTCTTAGCACCTTTGAAGAAAACATATGGCCTTTGTGACATCACAGTCCCCTTGTGTAACTATACCCTCATTATGAACTTCCAATTGGTATCAGACATGTCATTGTAATATCATGAACCCTTTGTGGCATCACCAGTGTGACATAACATTTTCATTATGACAGTGTCAACTACTTTTGACATCACAAAAGTACAATGACAAGATAGCATTATGAGATCACATTGTCATTGTGATGTTACAGATAGATGTGAATGCCTATTTTTAATTGTTTTTTTTTTTTTCCGGTTGTGGGGCTTGAACTCTGGGCTTGGTTGCTGTCATTGCTCTTCTGCTCTAGGTGAGCACTCTATCGCTTGAGCCACAGCACCACTTCTGGTTTTCTAGTCGTTTTTATTGGAGATGAGTCTCATGAATTTTCCTGCCTGAGCTGGCTTTGAATTATGATCCTCAGATCTCAGCCTCCTGAGTAGCTAGGATTACAGGGGTGAGCCACCGGTGCAAGGCTATTTCATACTATTTCACATTTGACATGTGTGTTGATATCAGAAACATAATGTGACCTCATAAGCATTGTAACATCATAAATCAACATTGACATCAAATTGACATTATTACACCATCAGCTCATTGTCACATCACCAAACGACAATGGCATCATAGCAGTGTAAATCACAGTGACATTGTTACATCATAGACGTAACAGTGTAAAGGCCTTCTGTATGAATTCATTCTATTTCAGAAACCCATTTTGATAATATAACCATTGTGATATCACAATACATTGTGACATCACATTGCCATTGTGATATCATTATCCTGTTGTGCCATAACAAACCAGTCCTGTCCTTATAAGTTTTGTGTCATGCTGCCCTCTTTATATATTCGGCCCTTTGTGAGCTCATAATCTGTTTTCAATCTCATATTTCTGGTATGTCATGTGATATCAGAAATCCCCTGTGACATCATATTGCCAGATTTCATGAATATTGTGTCACATTGTGACATCACAAAACTGTTAGAACAGCATCACATTTGTGACAACACATGCCTTTGGAGACATTAGTCCCTTTATGAACTCATATTCATTGCCAATTAATGACAGTTGAGATCTGCCATGTCACTCTGACATCATAAACCCATTGTGACATCACAAATTTATTGTGCTCATCATGAGAATGGCATCAACAACTAATTGTGGTATCAAATCATTATTTTGACATTATATTGTGGTATTGCCGTTGTGACACCATTGTTCCATTGTGTTTTTACAAACCTATTATGGTGACATCACATCTTAGAAAATTCATGGCCTTTGAGATTTCAAGCTTTTTCTGTGAACTCATGTACTTATGACCCCTAAGTCAATGAGACAAGCCATCGAGTCACATTTAATATAATAAAACAATTTACAATAGAAAGGCTACTGTGATTGCCTTATCCTGGACTGGATACCCAGGGCCAAGAGCATCCTTGACCAACAAACCTCAGAACTTCAATGGGCAGCCCCACCCTTTCTAATTGGTCTGCAAACCACCAACCAAAAAATTATGATCTCCAAAGCGCCAAACCTCAATGGGCAACGCTTTTTACTTTTCCATTCCTCCCTCCTTCACTACAGAGCTGTCCTTCCTTCCTGGTCTTTCTCGTTATCCCTTCCACCACTTCCTTCTTCTCTTCAGGCCTCTCCACTCTCCACCGGCCTGCCCTACTCTGCCCCAGTGACCACTTGCCAACCTTCTGCTCTCCATCAACTTCCTCTCTTCTCAGGTTTTTTTTCCTTTATTCCATCCAGGTAGCACCCATTTTTATTTCCCCTTCCAATGCTCTGAAAATGCAAGCTATATATAGGTTTACCTCTCTTCACTCCAACGGGTCTTCTGCCTAACAGTTTTCAACCATCACTTCCCAAACTGCCCAATGCTCAATCACTTCTTGACAGCTCACCTTGTGAGGCTTGACACTTCACCTTTGGCGGCATTTCCCACACTCTCCCGTGGGCCAGGCCAATGATTATCAGCTCTCACAGATAATACTGGCCCCAGTGGTTATTACAGTATCCTCATAGTGAATTAGAAGAAATTGAAATTGTGTATGTCATTGTTATATTATGAACTTGATAAGACATCACTAACCCATTGTGACCCTATCACCGTGGTGACATCACAAACTCATTGGGATATCACATTGCCATTGTGCCACCATGATCACATTGTGACATCCCAAACCTATTATGACCTCAGGAGCTTTGCAAGAAAGCATGGCATTTGTGAAATCACAGGCCTTTTGGTATCAATACCCTTATTTTGAGCTAATGACAATTGAGATGAGACATGCCATTTTAACATCTCAAAACCTTTATGACATCATCACCAGTGTAATATCACATTGTCATTATGACATCAGCCCATCATGACATCATAAAACAATGACATCATAGCATTATGATATCACATGGTCATTCTGATGCCACAGACACATTGGAATGCCTATTCTGTGATCTCATTCTATTTCAAATGTGGCAGGTGGGTTGATATCAGAAATACATTGTGACCACATAACCATCATGACATCACAATACCTTGATGACACCATATTGCAATTATGATATCACTAACCCACTGTGACATCACAAACTGTCCTATTCTCATAAATTTTTGACATGCTTCCAGTGTGATCTCTTTGGCCTCTCTGAGTTCATAAACTGTTCAACTCATAATACTTCAGGTATGACATGTGATATCAGAAATCTACTGTGACATCATGACCATTGTGACATCACACTGCAAGATATCATGACCAATGATTCACATTGTGACCTCACACACCTGTTAAGACTCATGATATTTGTGCCAACATATGCCTTTGGATACATCATTAACCCTTCTGAACTTATATATTCATTGTCAATTAGAGATCTGGCATGAGATTTTGACATCACCATCTCATTGGGAAATCACAAACCTATGTGACCTCATCACCTGTATGGCATTACCAACTATTTGTGACTTCAAAACAATACTATCCCATGTAATAGTAACATCACATTACCAATCAGATTTTCACCATTGCATTTTCACCAATCAATTATTTCCTCATAATATTTTACAAAATTCATGGTCTTTCTGACTTCTAGCTCCTTATGTGAACTAGTATCTTCACTGTGATCTAGTAGAATGAAATTGGACATGTAATGGTGATATTACAAATTCATTGTGACACCATTATCCAAGTGTGACCTTATCACCACTGTGACATCAAAACCCATTGTGACATCACATTGCCACAGTGATATCTCGGTCACCTTGTGACATCCCAAACCTGTTTGACCTCTTAGCACTTTTGAAAAAGCACATGGTACTTGTGACATCACAGTCCCTTTGGGTAACCATATCCTCATTGTGAACAAAGGACAACTGACATCAGACATGCCATTGTAACATTACAAACACTTTGTCATATCATCTCCAGAGTGAGATCACACTGTTTTATGATACCATCAAATCATTGTGACATCCCAAAATGACAATGACGTCATAGCATTATGACATCACATTTTCATTGTTAGGTCATAGAGACAATGTGATTGCCTATTCTGTGGTTTCATTATATCTCTAATGTGACATATAGGTTGATTTCAGAAACCCATTGTGACCACATCACCATTGTGACATTACAATCCCTTTGTGACCTCATATTGACATTGTGATATTATTAATACAATGTAACATCACAGACCTCTCTTGTCCTCATGAATTTTGTAACAAGTGTCTACCTTGACCTGGGCTGGATGCCCACAGCTAAATGCAGCTTCAACCATGAACCCTCAGACATCCAAAGAGCAGCCCCGCCATTTGTTATCTGGTCTGCAAACAAGCAACCCCAAAAATAATGATCTCCAAGTCTCCACACTTCAAAGGAAAAGGTTTTTTTCTTTCTCTTCATCCTCCTTCTCTACAGACCTGTCCTACCTTTCAGGTCTTTTCATTTTTTTCTTCCACCATTCCCTTCTTTTCTTCAGGCTGCTCTACTCTTGACAGGCCTGCCCTGCCCTGTCCAGGTGGCCAGTTGCCGTCCTTCAACTCTTGGTCTCCCTCAAGTTCCTCTCCTCCCAGGTTTTTACTCTCCTGCAGTCTCTTCACTTCTTTCCTTCCAAGCCTTTCCCCCTTTTCTCTCCCCTTCTGTTGCTCTGAACATGCAGCCTATGTATAGGCTGTACCCTTCCCCCACTGCAGTATGTTTCCTGCATAACAGTTTTCAATCATCTCTTCCCAAATGTCCATGCCCAATCACTTCATGGCAGCTCACCATGTGGGGCTTGATTACCTATCTCCTTCAGCAGCATGTGCTGCCCCCTTCAGCTGCATTCATCCTCCTGTCCGGTGGTCCAGACCAGGAGGCCATGATGACTATCTGTTCCCATGGATGATAGGGGCACTGCTGGTTATTAAGTGTATCATGGTGAAATTGGACAAATTTGTGATATTACAAACTCATGATATAACTAACCCATTGTGACCTCACCAACACTGTGACATTACAAACCCATTGTGATATCATTGTGCTGTTTTTGACAACAGGATCACATTGTGACATCCCAAAACTATTATGACCTCTTATAACCTTTGAAAAAAATACATAGTTTTGTGACATCACAGTCCCTTTGTGTACCCAAATCCCCACCGTGAAATATTGACAATTGAGAATCAAAGATGACATTTTAACATCAAAAAGTTTGTGAGACCATCACAATTGTGACATGACATTGTAGTTTTGACACCATCTGCTCATTCTGAAATCACAAAACTAAAATAATATGATAGAATTATAACTTCACATTGTCATTGTGACATCATAGACACATTATGAATGCCTTTTCTGTGATTTCATTGTATTTCAAATGTGGCCTGTAGGTTGATATCATAAACAAATTGTGAACTCATAACCATTGTGACATCACAATCCCTTTGTACATCACATTGTCATTGTGATATCACTAACCCACCATGACATCAGAAACCTATCCTGTCATCATAAATTTTTGTGACACGCTGTAATTCTTTTAAGCCTTTTTGTCCTCATGATCTGTTGTCGACGTCATTAGATTGCACATATGACATTTGCTATCATTCCCAGTGACATCATGAACACGGTGACATCACACTGCCAGATGTCATAACCATTCTGCCAAATTCTGACATCACAAACCTTTTAAGATTTCAATATATTTGTGACAACACATACTTTTGGAAAAACTACAGTTCTTTTGTGAACTCAGATACTCATTGTAAGTTAAAGACAATTGAGAAACATTATGCCATTGTGACATGCCCCACACATTGTGACATCACCAATCTTTTGTGACCTCATCACCAATGTGGCATCATCAACTAATTGTGACACCAAAATAATATTTTGACATGATGCAGTGAGTTGATATTACCATGGTGATATCAATGTCCCATTGTGTATTCACAAACCTAATATGGCCTTATAACATTTTTAAAAATTCATGTCCATTAGGACTTCAAGCTCCTTCTGTGAACTTGTATGCACATTGTGAAATAGCAATTGAAATTGGAAATGTGTTTAAGATATTACAAACTCATCTTGACATCTAAAACCTATTGTGAGCTCATCACAACTGTGTATCATGAAGCTATCATGGCCCCTAAGTACCTTTGAATACACACATGACATTTGTGACATTACAGTCCCTTTGTGTACCCATATCCTCATTGTGAACACATGACAATTGTATTCATATATGCCATTGTAACATCACAAACCTTTGTTACCCCATCACCAGAGTGACAAGATATATTCATTCTGACACCATTATCTCCTTGCAACATCACCAATTTACAATGACCTCATAGCATTATGACATTATATTGTCATTGTGATGTCATAGATACATTGTAAATGTCTATTCTATTTCATTCTATGTCAAATGATGTGGCCTCTAGGTTGATATCAGAAAACCATTGTGATCTCATAAATATATGGCATCACAATCACTTTGTGATATCACAGTTCCATGGTGGTATCACTAATACACTGACATCACAAACTTGCCCTATCCTCATGTCTTGTGATATGCTGCAATTTTAATGTCTTAGGCCCTTTATGAGTTCGTAATCTATTTTCAACTTTATAATATTTCAGTTATGATATGTGATATCAGAAATCCACTGTGACATCATGATCATTGTGACATCATACTGACAGACATCATAAATACTGTGTCACACTGTGACATCACAATCCTCCTAGGATTGCATCACATTTGTGACAACACATGACTTTGGAGATAGCACAGTGCGTTTTGTAACTCATATTCTCTGTGATTTCATGACAAATGAGATCCTTTATGCCATTTGGATATCAACAACCAACTGTGACATCATAGACCTACTGTGACCCCTTACCTGTAGGTCATCATCAATTAATTGTGACATCAAAACCTTTTGTGATGCCACAATGTGACAAGATGATCATTACATCTGTCAGTGTGAAGTCACAATGGTCATGATGTCACAGTGGATTTCTGGTATCTAATATCATACATGAAATATGAGGCTGAAAACAAATTATGAGGGCAAAAAGGTCTGATATCACAATGTCAGCATGTCACAAATGTTATGAGGAGAGGAGAAGTTTGTGATGTCACATTGTGCTAGTGATAACACAATGGCACTGTGATGGCACAAAGTGGTTATGATGTCAAAATGGTTATTTAGATACAAAAATGCTTTTCTGATAGCAACTCTCATGCCACATATGAAATACAATGAAATCACAGAATAGGCATTCAGAATGTGTCTGTGATGTCAAAATGAGAATTGTTGTCATAATACGATTATGTCATTGAGTTTGGTTATGTCACAATGAGATGATGCGCTTATTATGAAAATGTGATGTCACGCTTTTGAGGATGTCACAAACATGTAGAGAGCTGTGAGAGGTCGCACCTGGAAGATGGTGCCAGCTTCTGCCCTCCGCCTTCCCGATGGCGAGTGCTCTCTGTGGTAAACAACTCCTGATATGGCTAAGGCAAAGAATCTGGCTTGCTTCCGCGCACCTGAACCTATTGGTGGTTCCCACATGGCGTATCAGGGTTGGCTACCCAGCGGGTACTTAAGGCTGTGGGGAATTCTCCCCGGGGTTGGGGTCAGAAGATTACAAAAAGGTCCTGAATAAACTGCAGAGAGAAGAGTCCGGTGTCGTGTCTTCCTTGCTGGTCGAGGCGGTAGCGACACGTGGTGGCCCGTACGGGGAATCAGCTATAACCCCAATGAGGACTCAGAACTCTCTGCGGTCAGGGTGGTGCACCGGTAAGTTCCCAGGTAAAAGGGGAATCTGCCACAAGAGCGGGGAGTAAGTTCCCAGGTAAAAGGGGAATCCGAGACAAGAGCGGGGGGATTTTTGCTCTTCTCGGTAGATAAAGAGAGAGCGAGAACCCGGGGCTAGTCAGTAGAGTAGCCAAAAGTGAAAGTAAAAGTTTGTTTACCAGCTTTAAATGTTTAAAACATGGGCGCTTCTTCTTCGCACCCAATTTTTTTGGCTCTCAATGAGCTACTGCACTCAAAACAGTTAAAAATAAAAAAGAGTACTTTAGAGAGATTTTTGAATGAATGTGACATCGTTGCCCCGTGGTTCGCTGTCTCCGGAAGCCTCATGGTGGCCTCTTGGGAGAAACTAGGGAGGGACCTAGATTTTGCCTCTGAACAAGGAACGCTTAAGAGCGGAGTGAGACCAATATGGAAACTGATAAGAGGCTGTCTCGAGGACCAGCGTTGCAGTGAGGCGGTAGAGAATGGTCAGGCCGCCCTAGAAATGCTGCAGGAAGAAAGATCGGAAAGGGCAGACAGTGAAAAGGAGGAGAGCAGGGGGGGATCATACCCTGATTTTGCCGAACTAGAGACCTCTGAGTCTACAGACTCAGAGGAACTACAATCACTCATAGAACAAATAGAAAAAACAAAGATAAGAAAGAGGAGGAAAGGGAAGGAGAGAGAGGACCCAGATAAAGACGAATGCACGCCCTCCGTGCACCGCCCCACACCTTCGGCTCCTCCGCTCTATGCGGAGGACCCCGGAAGTGGCAGCCCCGGCTGTTCTTTCAGCCCAGGCGTGTGGAAAGCCATCAGAACCGAGTCACATCTAGGCTGTCCAATATTTCAGGATCCACAGGGACAGCGGTATCATGAACCCTTAGATTTTAAGGTTATAAAATCTTTAGCTGAGTCTGTGCGGACATACGGAATCACAGCCTCCTTTACTGTAGCCCAGGTGGAGGCCCTAAACAGACATTGCATGACACCCGGTGATTGGAGTGGGCTCGCACGAGCTTGTTTGAGTCTAGGTCAGTATTTAGATTGGAAGGCCTTTTTGATTGAATTTGCTAGTGAAGAGGCTGCGGCCAATCAGGCTGGGGGAAACCCAGCTTGGGACAGAGATATGCTGCTTGGACAGGGGAGATTCGCCAATCAGCAGATAGGCTACCTGGTTCAAGTTTATGAACAAATCAATAAAATTGGCATAAAGGCATGGAAGGCCTTACCAATTAAAGGTGAGGTGAGTGGCAATCTCACCAAAATCCTGCAGGGCTCTATGGAGCCGTTTTCGGACTTTGTTGCTCGTATGGTCGAGGCCGCTGGCAGAATTTTTGGTGACCCAGACGCAGCCATGCCATCAATTAAACAGCTTGTTTACGAGCAGTGTACTAAGGAATGCAGAGCCGCCATAACCCCATATAAGAATAGGGGACTAGAAGCATGGATGAAAGTTTGCAGAGAGCTGGGCGGACCACTAACTAATGCTGGATTAGCTGCTGCTGTGGTGCAATTAACCCAGAAGAAAGGAGGAGGCTCAGGTCCGTGCTTTAGATGCGGCAAGATGGGACACATAAAGCGTAATTGCCCTGAAAGAGGAAGTGTGATAGAAACAGGAAAGGGACAACAGCCTAAGCGGCTTGGGCTGTGCCCTAAATGTAAAAGGGGGAAGCACTGGGCAGTTGAATGCCGATCTGCGAAAGACATCAACGGTCCAACCTTAACTCAGGCCCATTCAAAAAACGGGCAGCAGGGCCCCCGCCCTCAGGGCCCACAAATATATGGGGCAGTCGAGAACCAGGACAGGAGCTACTACCCAGAACAGTGGCCGACCCTCTGGCACCCCAAGGACCGCGGAGAGCCACTGCGGGCTCAGCAGGACTGGACCTCGGTGCCACCACCAGACTCGTATTAACTCCCCGAATGGGGGTCCAGTTAGTTGACACAGGCTTCCAAGGACCCCTTGAGCCTGGCACGGTGGGATTGTTGATAGGGAGGTCATCCACAATTCTGCGGGGCCTTAAGGTGCATCCTGGTGTGATTGACCCAGACTATACTGGAATTGTAAAGATTATGGTTGAATCTCCTAAAGGAATTTTAGCCATCTCCCCAGGAGATAGAATTTCTCAGCTTTTGATTTTACCCAGTTTACATGACCATTTTGCGGCTCAGCCCAAGCTAAGAGGAAAAGGGGGTTTTGGATCCACGGGAACAGACTTAACATTCCTGTCTCTTGATTTGGACCAAAGACCAGTTCTTGAACTCAATGTTGATAATAAGAAAATTTTGGGCCTTTTGGATACTGGGGCAGACAGGAGCATTATTGCCAGAAAAGATTGGCCATCAGGATGGCCTGTACAAGCGTCCTCCCAAACCTTACAAGGTCTGGGATATGCTAAGGCCCCTGACATGAGTGCGAGACAGCTGCACTGGAGTGATGAAGAAGGACATTCTGGTATAATACAGCCTTATGTGTTAGAGCTCCCGGTTTCCTTATGGGGCAGAGACCTTATGAAAGAAATGGGATTTAAATTAAGTAATGACTATTCCCCTGCATCACAGGACATGATGGTGCGTATGGGCTATCACCCCAGTTTTGGACTACGTAAATTTCTACAAGGCAACAAGGATCCTATTAAAGTGTACCAGAGAAACCACAGGCAGGGCTTGGGTTTTTCCTAGGGGCCACTGGGGGAGGGATCCCCATATCCTGGAAAACGGAGGAGCCGGTGTGGGTGCCTCAGTGGCCATTTTCTTCTGAAAAATTAACTGCCGCCAGGACATTAGTACAGGAACAGTTAACCCAAGGACACATTAAACCATCAGTATCCCCGTGGAATACACCCATTTTTGTTATTAAAAAGAAGTCTGGAAAATGGCGTTTGTTACACGATTTACGAGCCATCAATAACCAGATGCAAATTATGGGCCCCGTACAACGAGGCCTACCTTTGCTTTCTTCCCTGCCGGCCTTTTGGCCCATTATTGTGATTGATATAAAGGATTGTTTTTTTTTCCATTCCCTTACATGATCAAGACAGTGTGAGGTTTGCTTTTACTATTCTCTCCTGCAATCATGAGGATCCAGATAATAGATATGAGTGGGTAGTTTTGCCTCAGGGGATGGCCAATAGTCCTACTATGTGCCAACTTTATGTGGATGAAACTCTTGCCCCTCTTAGACAAAAATATCCCAAATGAAGATGCATTCATTATATGGATGATATTTTACTAACAGCAAAGAGTAAACATATGCTGGAAAAGGCATATGTGGATTTGATTGAGATGCTAAAGTACAGAGGACTGTTTATAGCTCCTGAAAAGGTACAGCAGGACCAGGTTATAGATTACTTAGGAGCGAAAATATGTAAAAATTGCGTTACTCCATAAAAAGTAGAGTTGAGAAAAGATAATCTAAAAACCTTAAATGATTTTCAAAAATTGTTAGGAGATATTAATTGGGTTAAAAGCTATTTAAAGCTACCAAATTATGAGTTGAGACTCCTTTATGCTATATTACAAGGAGACTCTGCTTTGGATTCTCCTAGACAGTTAACCAAAGAGGCAAGAGAGACTTTACATAAGATAGAAGAGAGATTACAAAATGCCTGCTTACAGAGAATACAGGAAGACAAGAGTATTACCCTGTGGATACTCCCTACCTTGTCTCAACCTACTGGGTTGTTGTGGCAAGAAGGCCCGTTGTTTTGGATTCACCCGAAAATATCACCGGCCAAATCCATTGAATATTACCCTACTGCTGTGGCTGGTGTTGCACTCTCTGGAATTCAACAATGCTTACAGTATTTTGGAATTGCCCCGTCTATCATTATAGTTCCTTACACCAGCCATCAAGTTCAAACTTTGTGTGCTACTATAGATGATTGGGCTACTTTACAATGTAGCTTTACTGGACAAATAGACAACCACTTTCCAAAACATCCCCTTTTGGGGTTTTTCAAGGAATACCCAATTATCTTTCCTAAGGTAATGACTTCTCAACCTATTGTAAGTGCCCCTAATGTATTTACTGATGGCTCAAAAACGGGATGTGGTGTATACATGGTTGAGGCACAACGACCGGTACAACACCAGTTTCAGCCCAGTGCTCTTCAGATGGTAGAGTTAAAAATTGTTATAAAAGTTTTTGAAGCATGCCCGTTTTCTTTTAATTTAATATCTGATTCTGCTTATGTTATTAATGCTCTCAAGGTTTTAGAGGTTGCCGGACCTATTAAGAGTTCCAGTCCGGTTGGTCCATTGTTTCAACAATTACAACAGTTGATTTGGCAGAGAAAATCATGCTTTTATCCCTTGCATATTCGGGCTCATACGGGCCTGCCAGGACCCCTGGGCAAAGGAAATGATGTAGTGGATCAATGGACCAGACAAGAATGGGTATTTATTAGCTCTGTCTTAGACAGAGCCAAAACCTTTCATAAAACATTTCATGTTAATGCAAAAGCACTACAACAAAAATTTCAAATTTCTCGAGCCGATGCGAGACAGGTGATATTAGACTGTCCTCGATGTGTAATTTATCAGCATCCGCCTAGTGTTGGGGTTAATCCCCGGGGTTTGCTCCCGCTAAAAGTTTGGCAGATGGATGTGACTCATATCTCTGAGTTTGGACACCAAAAATATGTACATGTGTTTGTGGACACCTGTTCAGGTGTTATACATGCCACGCCCTCGGCTGGAGAAAAGGCACGCAATGTTATTGCCCATTGTTTGGAGGCCTGGGCAGCCTGGGGAAAACCTTATCAACTTAAGACTGACAATGGACCTGCGTACACAGGACAACAGTTTGCCTCCTTTTGTCATCAAATGGAGGTGCAACTTATACATGGTTTGCCCTACAATCCCCAAGGCCAAGGCATTGTGGAACGTGCTCACCGCACGATAAAAGAGTGCCTACAAAAACAAAAGGGGGGAATTGGCCATGGCCGTACCCCAAAGGAAAGACTTTCTCTTGCTTTATTTACTATTAATTTTTTAAATTTGGATGCTCAGAGTCAATCCGCAGCAGATAGACATAATGAACCTTATGGCCCAGCAAAAGGGATGGTAAAATGGAAGGATGTCTTGACAGGGCTCTGGCGTGGTCCCGATCCTGTACTGACATGGGCACTAGGCTCTGTTTGTGTTTTTCCTCAGGACCAACAAGATCCGGTGTGGGTGCCTGAACGCCTCACTAGAAAAGCCCAGTGTGAAGAGGCACGAGATGCGGGGGGTGATGGTCCTCCTCCTCATCCTTGCAATGGTGCAACCGGGAAGACAAGTACCGAGATGGGGAACCCTGTCTGTGTTCCCGAGACCGATGCCCTTACGACATGATGCATAACTGTTTCCTTGATTACAGCCTCTTCCGGTTCTGGTGCCGTGACTGGTGTTGTGGCAACTGCTACGAGTTGCGGCGGCCAAAGTGTTAAACCTAAATCTTCTATTACTCACAAGCCTACCTCTGTGCGTGTATCCCCCATTTTGGTTCATTGTGAGTATGGAAGAACTTACCTTGTGCATTAACCCAATGCTGGAATGCCTCAAAGTTTAAATATGCTTTAGTTACCCGAATGCCTCGTTGGGTGCCTGTGCCTGAGGATGCTCCTAATGCTATGACCCAATCATCTTAAGGAGGGGGGCTGGGAAGGTGGCTCAGTGGTAGAGTGCTTGCCTTGCATGCCTGAGGCCCTGGGTTCGATTCCTCAGCACCACATAAGCAAGAAGAGAAAAAAGCCGGAAGTGGCGCTGTAGCTCAAGTGGTAAGAGCGCTAGCCTTGAGCTGAAGAGCTGAGGGACAGCGGCCAGGCCCAGTGTTCAGGCCCAGGAAAAAACCTATTCAAAAAAACGCTGCAAATTTGTCTAAACAGTTGTTTAGTTATCTTTTAGGTAATTGAACTGGGGAGTTCGACAGCCTGATGGAACAGCTCAGGGTTGCCATCGTCATGGTGAACTCGACCCGAGTGGATCCCGGATTGGCGGAGGGGTTATCTTCATGGATCTCCGCTGCTATGATTCATCTCAAGGAGGGGGCGGTTTGGGAGCCCTGATAGGCCTCCTGGTGTTTGCCTCCTTGGTATGTCTGTGGTGCATTTGCCAAATTAGAGGTTCTCAGCATCGCAGTGCAGCCATGATTATCCAAGCCTTTACAGTCATTGGAGCAGGTCAGTCCCCCTAAGCGTGGCTTGCCACCCTAAAACAATGAACACAGATTGCAAAGCCAAAGTACTGCAGTCGAGAGGCATGAGTTTTGCCCTCGAGGAGAGCATGTTTGATTGCACACGGGTTCGATTCGCCTTTTCCCATCCTTGTGAAAAACGAATCAATGGACAGGCTGAGTCATCCCTAGAGAAGGCGCCCTCTGGGAGAAGGCTTGTATGCAGTCCTTGCAATTGCACAACAGGGATCAGACCTCTGTTCTCATCTGTGTTCTTTAAACAAAAAAGGGGGAACTGTAAAGAGCTGCGAGAGGCCGCACCTGGAAGATGGTGCCAGCTTCCGCCCTCCGCCTTCCCGATGGCGAGTGCTCTCTGTGGTAAACAACTCCTGATATGGCTAAGGCAAAGAATCTGGCTTGCTTCCACGCACCTGAACCTATTGGTGGTTCCCACATGGCGTATCAGGGTTGGCTACCCAGCGGGTACTTAAGGCTGTGGGGAATTCTCCCCGGGGTTGGGGTCAGAAGATTGCAAAAAGGTCCTGAATAAACTGCAGAGAGAAGAGTCCGGTGTCGCGTCTTCCTTGCTGGTCGAGGCGGTAGCGACACAAACACTTTTTGATGTTATAATGGCATGTCTGCTTTCAATTGTCATTAGTTAACAACAAGGATATGGGTACACAAAGGGACTGATGTTGAAAAGGGCATGTGATTTTTCAAAGGAGCTAAGAGGTCATAATAGTTTTGAGATGTCACAATGGAATCATGATGTCCCAATGACAATGTTGTCACCATGGGTTTGTGATGTCGTGGTGGTATGATGTTAAAATGTGTTTGTGATGTCACAACGAGTTTGTAATATCACAATCAAATTTCCAATTTCAATTGCTACTAGTTCACAAGGAGTATACTGTAATAATCAGCAGGGCTCTGATAATCTACAGGCTTGGATAATTAGTGTGGCCCCATCTCCTGGCCAGCTGGAGAGGATAAAGTATGTCACCAAAGAAGTGGGGCATTCTGTGGGAGGGGCTGGGGCATTAATCATCACGTGCTGAGCTGTGAAGAAGTGATTTGGCTGTGGGCGTTTGGGAGTGAGAGTTGAAAACTGTTAGGCAGTTGGAGTGGAGAAGGGGTACAGACTTTATATAGGCTGCTGGTTCACAGCAATAGAAGGAGAGAGAAAAAGGGAAAAGTCCTGTAAGGAAGGAAGTGGGGTGATAACAGAAGGAGAAAGACCTAGGAGGAGAAGAAGTTGAGGGAGGGCAGGAGGTAAAGGATGGCAACTGATGACCCAGTCAAAGCAGTTCATGCCTGTGGAGAGTGAAGGGGCCTGAAGAGAAGAAGGAACTGGTAGAAGGGAAAAAAGAAAGACCTCGAAGGAAGTATAGTTCTGTAGTGGAGAGACAAAAGGAAGGGTAAAAAAGGCTTGCCATTTGATGTTTGGAGTTTTGGATTTCCTAATTTTGGGGGTTGGTGGTTAGGAGAACTTTTATGATATAAATGTGTCTCTATGGATTCTCTTGAACTACAGAGGTGTTAATTTTTGGAGACCCCCTATCGAGATAATCCATTTGGATGGCATCAGGCCTTGGCCTCAGGGAAAAATCCCCATAGGTGAGAGTGTCAGCCCTCAAGGTTGAGAGTGTACCTCTAGTATTTGTCTCCGGAGGAGAATCATGGACAAAAGTCATTTAGGGACCTCTAGGGGTGTGTCTGGGCAAGCTTGCCAGCCAGTTTTGGGGATCCCCTCTGGAGGTCATCTGTTGCTTCTTTGGGAAGCCATCTGGAGCCTCCTTGAGAGGTCATGTAGGCCTTCCTTGGGAAGCCATCTGGAACCTCATCAAGAGTACATCTGCAACTTCCTTGAGAAGCCATCTGAGACCTACCCTGGAGGTCATCTGGAGCCTTCTACCGGGTCATCTTAGACTTTCTCCAGAGGTCATTTTTTGCTTCCTCAGGAGGTCATCTGAGACCTCTATAAAAGTAGTAATTGGGAAATAAGGGAAACCATGGACCTAAGTTTCTTTGGGCCTGGCTTAGTTCACTTAATATAATTTTTTCCAAGTCTTTCCATTTCTTAACAAATGGGTCAAAGTCATTCTTTTTGATGGAGGCATAGAATTTCATTGTGTATATATACCACATTTTCTTGATCCATTCATCTACTGAAGGGCATCTGGGTAGGGGCTTCCTTAAGAGGCAATCTAGGACCAGCTCCTGAGGTCATCTGGAGCTTCTTTTGGAGGTCATCTCAGGTTACCTTGATAAGAAATCTATGACTGTCTTCGGACACCATCTGGGACTTCCTTGAGACGCCATATAGGACCTTCTCTGGAGGTCATCTGTGGCTTTCTCAAGAGGGTTATCTGGAACCTCCTCTGGAGTTCATATATGGCCTCCTTGAGTGACCATCTGAGAGCTACTCATGAGGTTATCTCAGCCTCATTGAGAGGACATCTGGGACCTCCTTTGGAGGTCATCTGACACTTCCTTGGGAAGCCATTTGGAACATTCATGAGAGGTCATCTAGGGCTTCCTAGCGAGTACATATGTGACATCCTCCAGAGGTCATCTGCGACCTCCTCAAGAGGCAATCTGGAATATCCTCTCTGTCATCTGGGACCTCCTGTAGAGGTCAACATTGAGAGGTTTGGGGCATGTGGGTTAAGTGTCTGTGGCTATTGTACTGTGTGTGCATGCTGATAGTTCTATCTGTGTCCTGTATGCACCTCTGTTTACTCCTTTTCTCAGGATGGGAGAAAAAGGTCTAAATTTGTCATATCCAAAAAATATTCTCTCCCAGGGTTACAGAACCCCTCAGAAGAAAATGCACTGATGTAATCTTTCTCCTATTCTTTGCCATCAGCACCTCTATTGTTAGGTCCTCCCATGCCAAAATTGGTTACTTGTACCATCCTGAGGTGGTGCAGTGTGGTATGTTACCCTTATTATCCTTGAGACAGGAACATGGAGGAGATGGTGGGCAGGCCCCCTTTTAAATATATGGTCCCTTTACAAATAGTGACCTGTATTACTGGAAACAGCAAAATCCATCCTTTTCAGAAAAAAATAACCAGGGTCATTACCTCATTACAGACAGTAATTTTCACACACAAGGACAACTGGGATGAGTGTCAGCAAATTTTACAGATGCTTTTCACCTGGTAGAAAAGGAAGTGAATCCTGCTCGGTAACTTGAATGTGGTCCCTGGACCAGATAGTAGCTCCACTATTGAACCAGACCATTTGGATCAAGTCTTTCCCCAGACTTATCCAAGCTGAGACTAACAGCAATTGAGGTATGAATGTGCTTACCAATTATTGCCAGGTTTGGTTAGCAGGGATACCGCAGAGGCTAGAAAGCCAGAAATGTGTGTGAGATGGGAGAGTTCCCCAGTGAGTACCCTAATGCTTTTCTGAAGCTTCTCCCAGACGCCTATAGGACTTATAGGCCTATAGATCTTGAAGCCCTGTAGAATCAAAGAGCCCTAAATATGGCCTTTGTTAGTCAGCCCCATATCTTAGAAGAAATCTTCAAAAGTTATAAAGTTTTGAGGGAAAGGTGTATTTTGAGTTGGAAGTGGTTGCCCAGTGGTTGTTTAATAACAGAGGCACCCTGGAAAAAAAGAGTAAGAAGGGGGTTTGAGTTTTGGTAGGAGCCCCAGAATAGGGATCAAGAAACCCTTGGCAAAGATAGTACAATTCATTTGCAAATGGCAGTAGGGAATCTCTAGTACTAGATCAGTGTGCTTATTGCAAGCAAAATAGACATTGGAAAAAGGAATGCCCAAGGGGGAGAAAGATTGAAAATAACAGGTTATGTAACCCCATTAACACCTGGAAAATGTGTTTGTATCTCTGGAGAAACATGCAAAGGAGCTTGAAGCTCTGAATTCCAACTGTGTTCAATTTAAAAACAGCCCTATAAACTTAAGAAGAAATGTGGCAAAGAAAAAATTCACACACTTCTATTTCAAAACACAGGTTATAAAATACTGAATCTCCAATATGTGCCAAACAAAACCCACTAAGAGCTTAAAAGCAAATAGAAGAGTACACTGGAGAAACCAGAGAATTATTGACGTGAAGAAAAGTTTTGAAGCAATAAATTATAAACTTGTGAGAGTCAAAAATGAGAAGAAAATCCTCAAAAGGAAACTAAAAAACAGTCAGAATCAAATGAAATTCAAGTACATTAGCCTGGGTGAGCATGAGGCAAGTTAGTGGACCACAGGTCAGAAGCCAACAGAAGCACAGGACGGCAATGCTACCATCCTTGTTAACCACAAGTGAGGCCAAGAAGAGATCCTAATCCTTCATTAAGAAATAGTGGACATAATAAAAGATCTGGATCTGATATAAGAATGTATTAGGCTGAAGTACATGTTGATTATAAGCTTTGAAGAGTGTCACCAGATATTCAAAACAACAGAGAAAGAAGATAAGAGTAGTTATAGAGAAAGACGAGGAGTGCTATGTCATAGAAGATGAGGCCAAGAAAAGTGAACAGGAAATATCAGGCTCAAGAAAGAGATTGTTACTCTTCAGTAAGAGTTAAAGGACCACATGGTCTGATACAGAATGCCTGGGAAAGGAAAAGAGCATTAGGAACAAAAACAGAATAGCTAAACAAAAAGTTGAAAGATCTGTCCCCAAAATACACTGAAGTGGAAAACTAGAAAGAGAAACTACTAGAGTAAAAGGCCAAAAAGACTGCTGAGATCTTCACCATAAATGTAATGCAGAAACATCATGTCCTAATGGAACAGATGGAGGTGGAAAAAATTACCTCTCAATAGCACCTTTTTTGAACTTAAGGGTGGAGCTGAAGATCAAGCAAAGGGGTTGTGAGAAGGAACAGCAGTTGGCCAGTCAAAGGAACTCTCCTGTGACCCTGCCAAAACCCTTGAAAGTTAAGGAGCACATTGAGAAGGTGAGTGGGATCATGAAAGCAAGTTTGAGAGAAAAGGAGGAGAATAAAATGGAAGAAGACTCCAAGGTTCAGAGTACTATACAGGAGTTAAAGAAACTAGAGACCCTAAGATACAGAGAAAGATCTGAGCTGATTAGGTAGCTTGGGAGACCACTCTAAAAACAGTGGGGTCTCTAGAGCTACTAGTTGTTAAGATTAAAGGAAGAAGCAAAAACAGTGGTAATAAGTGTGCAAATTTTAGAGCTACTAGTTGTTAAAAAATGAATACAGGCTTAAGCTTTCTGTCAGTTTACATGTAGATATTTGCACCAAGGTAAATTGCCCGAGGCCACTGCCTAAGACTGTTCTGAAAACCAGTGGGGCCTCAGCCTGACAATCCTTTGTAATGTGTGTAGGTAATTTCCAACAGGTAAAAGCTGAAAAGCTGGAACATATGGAAAGAATTCATATGTGATTAACCTCAGATGGTGAATTGGGCAAGTGGACTTCACAGAGGTAAAGCCTGGAAAGTATGGGTATTGGTATCTGTTATAATAGTGGACATTTTTTCAGGCTGAGCTGAGGCATGTAATAATTCCTTGATTTGACTTAACCTTAGGTGTAGGGTCTGAAGTTGGCACTGCATTCACAGCCCAAGTTCTCAATTATTAACTAATGCCATAGGAATAAATTGGAAGTTACAATCCATATATAGAACTCAGAGTTCAAGGCACTAGAAAGAATGAATATAACCTTAAAGGAAACTTTAACTAAATTAAATACAGAGACTGGCCATGGCTATGTAAGTCTCCTTCACTTTGCTTTTCTTCGAGCAAGATGTAGCCCTCATGTTAAAGAATTTAATCCCTTTGATATACCTTAGGGTAGACCACCCCCTTTGTTCCCTAATCTTGTGAAGGCTATCTTAACAGAAATGTGTAACTACAAATTGCTGGCTTTACAACATATTCTCTTATGTACCTATCCTTTGGTAACCAAGGCCCACTTGCCGCCTAAGAAAAATTCCACCTGAAAAGGAGGGGCCAAGATGGCAATGGAAAAACAGGGAAACACCATAGCTCTCTCCAACCAAATACAGTGTTTGGCTTTCAATGCTCTGTTTCACCAAGTGACACCCTCCCCCGAAAAAAATGCAATTGCTCAGAGAGATATAGGAAGTGATAAAAGAAAAGGGAAAAACCTACACAGACAGTAAAGTGGGATGACCGTTCCCCCACCCCTTGTTGGTGATGGGGCTCTGTGCTGAGCAGCTTAAGTTGTGGGTATTCATGCCAGGCTGCATAAGTATCCCGGTTCTGGACCCTCCAAAGACCACACACTGGCAAGCATCCCAAGGCTCCCAGAAGACTCCCAAGTTACGGGGCCAACACAGAGAATACAAACAGAAATCTCAAATGAAGAGCCGGCATGAAGCCTTCCCTCACTGGAACTGGCACAGCGCCTCTGCCTGGTTGGTGCAAGCAGCCCAATCCAGTCAGGAACAGCAGCAGCTGTCAGCAGTGGTGAATGACCCTAGACTCACACTGTGGTACCTCTCTCCTGCTGGTGTAAACAGCCTAGCCTAACCTGGAGCAGCATCAGCAGCAGCTGGCAGTGGCGGCAAACCACCAAGACTCTGGGCACAATGCCTCTTGGCACTAGCCCACAGGAACAGCCCAGACCAGCCCAGGGCGGCAGCGGTGGCAAGGGAGGGGACAGCTGCAGTGAACACCTCCAGACCTGTGGTGGTTTGTGCCTCTCCATACTGGCACGCATAAGCGGCCCAGCCAAGCCAGAGGCAGAGCAGTGTCTAACACCTGACTCGTGGTGGAGTGCCTGGCTTGCATATGTGGCCCAGCTGATCCTGGGGCAGTGGCAGCAGCTCAGGCAGTGGCATCAGTTGTGGCAGCAGCAGCGGCATCGACAGTGACGGTGAACAACTACAGACGTGCAGTGGAGTGCACCGTCTCTCCATACTGGCTTGCATAAGCAGCTCAGCCCTGGCCATGCTGGAAAGGTGGTGAAGAGCCACAGACTTGAGGCAGGATGTGGTGCTGAACTACCCCAGAAAATCCTCATGAACATTCCTGCCTGGGATGGCTTTAAAACTCCTGAGTAGCTAGAATTACAGGCACTCCCACCAGCAGGGTCTTATTCTTGCAAACTCCCTAACTTTTTCTCAAATAGATCATTTGTTAGTTCATACAAGGAATTTAAGCAAATACAAGAGGATCGACATAATACCCTGTATTCTATCTGACCATACTGGAATCAAACTGGTTCTCAGTAACAAGGCATAAAGTAGAAAAAACTTAAACATATAAAAATTAAACAACACTCTTGGAACAATACATGGGTTACACAAGAAATTAAAGAAGAAATTAAAAAGTTCCTACAATTCAATGAAAATGAAAATACATCACGAAGAAACCTATGGATGGGACCCAGCGAAAGCAGTCCAGAGGGGCAAATTTATTGCTCTCAGCACGCATATCAAGATCAATAGAAAGCCTACGGATTGGGAGAAGATATTCACTAGCCATACAACGGACAAGGGTCTCATATCTAAAATATACTTGGAATGCAAAAAATTAAATCTCCCAATAACAAATCCTCAAAGAAACAACTGCCCAATAGATAAGTGGGCTAAAGTCTTAAACAGAAACTTCTCTGAAAAGGAAAGATGGATGGCCAATAGACACATAAAGAAATGCACAACCTCCCTAGCCATAAAAGAAATGCAAATCAAAACAACATTGAGATACCACCTTACCCCAGTTAGAATGGCTAAAACCAAGAACTATAATAATAACAGATGCTGGCGTGGATGTGGACAGAAGGAAACCTTACTTCATTGTTGGTGGGAGTGTAAACTTGTTCAACCAGTTTGGAAGGTAGTATGGAGGTTCCTCAAAAGACTCCACATAGAGCTCCCTATGACCCAGCATCCCACTTTTGGGTGTTTACCCAAAGGATCACAAACAAGACCACACTAAAGCTACCAGCATGACTATGATTATTGCAGCATTATTTACCATAGCTAAGATATGGAACCAACCCAGATGCCCCTCAGTAGATGAATGGATCAAGAAAATGTGGTATATATACACAATGGAATTCTATGCCTCCATCAGAAAGAATGACATTGCTCCATTTGTTAGGAAATGGAAAGTCTTGGAAAAAAAATTATATTAAGTGAAGTAAGCCAGGCCCAAAGAAACATAGGTCCCATGGTTTCCCTTTTTTGTAATATCTAGTATATGTCTGAGTCAAGCAGAAAAGGTCAGATAAGGTGATGTTAGGGAAATGAACCCTAAGATATGTATTCAAATGTTTTTTTTCTTTCATTCGATTGTTTCTAACACATTTATAAGATTATGTCTTTGTAGTTTTGTATGTCCCTCCCCCACAGTATAACCCCTGCTTTCACTGTATTTGATGTCGGTATAATTTGTGGAGGGGAAGGGGAAAAACAAATAATGTAAGTAAGGATACAGGTGGACCCATTGCAACAATGAGATGTACAAGTCGTTATGTCGCAAACAAACTTTACAACTTTGGTGGGGGAGGAGGGAGAGCAGGGAGGATTGGGTCGGGGGGGCAGGAGGGGATGGTAAGGGATGTGAAGGGGAAACAAAGAGGAGGCTACAATGCTTGATAAGAAATGTACTCATCATCTTGCCCATGTAATTGTAACCCCTCTGTACAGTACTTTCACAATAAAAATAAATTAAAAAATTAAAAAAAGAAAACATAGACCAAGTAAACAATGTTATGATGCAACTAAAACTGCTAAAGGAACAAGAAAAATTGAACCTAAAGTTGCTAGACCGAAAAAGATAACTGAAATAAGAGCTGAAATTAATGAGATACAAAGAAAATTATTAATAAAATTAATAAAACAAAAAGCTGTTTTAAAAAATCTCAATAAAGCTCTCAGACCACTGCCAAGAGTAATGAACAAAAGAGAGGAGACCCAAATCAATAATATCAGAGATACCACAGGAAAAATTACAACAATCATCCAAGACATCCAATCATAAAGAAATAATTCCAGACTCTACACACAAAGGAAGGAAAACCTAGCAGAGATGGATGAATTTGTACCGAAATTCAAATTGCTATCTCCTCCCTTTCCATTTCAGACAGGCTTCTCCATCATGTATGGGGGGGGGGCAGAAGTCCGGTAAACAAACTTCTTTTCCTGCCTGAATAGCTTGCGGTGTTCCCTTCATCCACTACCTAATGAAGTCTACCTATTTAATATACCTTACATATGATGCCCTGACTCAGATGGGGTTTTTGAGTTGGAAATGTTAGAATTTCCCAATCACCCCTCTTCTGCGAAACAAACTGCCTTGGACACCACGTGAGACTTTTCACCAATACCATTGCTGGCCTTCATATCCAGGTCCACACCACTTCTCTACTCTGGTGAGTGCAACTACTCTCTATGGCTCTCTGTTGTTCAATCTCTCTTCAGATGTGGTATCATGCCAGAGAGCTCCTATGGCCTTTAGCCCAAAGGCTGGTAACCTCTGATGCTGAGGATGCTTGGTTTGAGTGCTTGGCCATTTCTCTCTATAAGGATCTGGGGGAAATCGGAATGCTGCTTCTTCCTGGTCAGCTCTCCTTGACTCTTGAGAATGACTCTCCTACACATTCAATGGTGTGCTGCGAGTCATGCTCGAGCTGTGAAACCCCTCTGAAATGCCTCCTTGGCTCCCTGGATAGACAGAGCACCTAATATTTTTATGCTGTTCTCAGATTTAGACAATTTTTGCCTCTGCAATGGTACATGGCCAGAAGTCAGTTTACTTTCAGGCTCTCTCTGCTCTCTGCTATTCATGTTCAACTTTCTATATCTCTCCCTTTCTTTTCTAAAACTTTTTGGATTGTGCCCTGAAGAATGTGACATGGCCTGGGTGCCAGGGAGCCCATCTAAGTTCCCTCTCAAAGGCTAGCCAAACTAGGCTTGATTTTTTGTTCAGACTTTCTTTGCATTTTTTCAGAAATTAGCCATCTTGAGTTCACCATCTTGGCCACATGATGTTGAGGGTTTGGCCCCATCCAACCCTTACCTTAACACCAAGCTTACTACTCATCCATCCATCTATTCTATTGTGCCTGGCTAACAAGTTGCTCTTTTCACAGTCCCTGTTAACTTAAGTGCAACCATCTGATGTGCTTTGTTAGCAAAGATGTTTATACATTGTTGTCAAACATTTTAGGTTTTGAGTTTTGCCTTTTTTGTGTTGTGTTGTATAGTTTAGTACTAAATACGTGATTCTAAAATATTGGGCATATCTGTGCTAAGATTCTCACATTTAATGAGTTTTGTCATTGCAGAATATTTGGTCAATTCTAGATACGGACCAGGTAAGCTCTACTTATTCTATTTGATCTCCTCTTGCTTTAATTGGAAATAACAAAGGGCTTTTGTGGCAAAGATTGCAGTTCAAAGCCAGCCCGAGCTGAAAAATCCCTCAGACTCCATCTCCCAACTAACCTGCAAAGAGCCAGGCTGGAAGCATGGATTGAGCCTCTTATCTCTAACCAGCAAATACTGCAAGTGGTACTATAATTCAAAGTGGTAGAGTGCTAGCCTTGAGCAGAAGTGCTCCGGGACAGTGGTCAGGCCTTGAGTTCAAACCTCCTTGAATACCAACTGTGACAAACCATCTCAGCAATGAGCACGTAGACTCAGCCAGTCTGGGGAACAAGGGAACATGGAGAGGAGTAAGGAGATGCTATCACATTATCCACTTTGTGCCTGTCCTTTCAAAATTAACCAGAGCCTGAAGGTCAATAGAAGTAAGAAGACTGCCCAACTAATATCCATACCTGTCTACCTTTCAACTGGACAAGAATCTATATTCTTGCCTTTGTCACTTGACTAGGGACATTTCTAACAACATTTTCAGACTCAAGTCCTTCCTCTTGCCATTTATTTGCTCTCTAGTATTTTTTTCAGTCTCTGAATGCCTCATGAGACTTCTCCAGACTTCATCCAAGAGACTTGCCTCCTCCAGATTGCATCTAAGGACTCAATGCCCAAGTGAGAGCTGTTGCCTGCTGCCTTCTTCCAGAGAGGACTACATCTCAGCCTTTTACCCCTACCGTCAATGGCCCTTGCAAACAGGAAGTAGCCAGAGAGAATCTTCACCCTTTTTCTTAATTATTAAAAGGCTGAAATGTAAAGTCTGAACAGGGGCACCTCCCTCCCTCTTGGCTAAGTTTTCCCCCCAGTATCTGTTACATAGGTAACTGGCAGACCTGGAAGCCATCACCTTCCCTTCCTGCTAGGTAACATGCTGAGCCACGTCTGGTCACTTGCCTCCCATCTGACCTTAGGAGGGTCACGGACCCTGAGGTCACATCCAAATCCAGTGTGTCCAAACCGGGGGACTCAGCACCATTAAATTATAAGACCAAGAGATCTTTGCGCCCTGGAACTGTCTACTCCCTCGGGCCTGATTGGTGGCATAGGGAGCTTGGGAGAACCTGGGGGTGGGGCTGCAGGCTGTGGCTCCCCAAGGGGACAGAGAGGATGGCCAACACTTAGTAAGGATATGAGCCCTGTTAGTATGGAGCATTTTGGTATGGGTCAGACTCAGGGTCTTCTCATCATGACGTCTGATGGGCAAGGCCAACCCCATTTTAAATCTTGCCCTCTGATCTTCAGATCTCAGCCTCCTGAGTTGATTGGATTATAGGCATGTGCCTCTGGCACTGAGCCTCTGATTCTTTTGGTATATTAGGGTTTGAACTCAAAGCCTTAAGCTTGCCAATCAGGTCTTCTACCATCGGAGCCAAGCCTTTCTCCCTTGGGCATTTCTGAGATAGAGACGCAATATAAGATCAGGTGGGGCTGGATCGCGGTCCTCCTGTGACAGGTGTGCACCACCACCTGGTCCTCTGTAGCTGGGATCCTAGACATGTAGCACCATGCTCAGTCATCAGTTTAGATGGATTTCCCAAACTCTTAGTCCAAGGCAGCCGATTCTTGACCACAGTTAAAACTCTGGTTGGACCTGGAACCATCTGACCTGAGCCTCCTCACAGGACATTTGTGAGGAAACAAGGGATCAATGCAGGGGGATTTCTGGGCCAGCACCAGGCATAGAGGGAGCGGTCGTCAGATAAATTTCTTGGCAATTCTGTGAGCATATGACAGGAAGATACCTGGAAAGGGTTCAGATGGGGTCTGTTATTTATTGTGCCACAGGTATGGGATTATGAAACAAAACATGGCTCTCTTTCATCCTTACCCTATCCCCATGAGGAAGGGATCCGTCACTGTTCAGTTTGCAGCTGGAGAAAATGAGACATGGAGAAGGTGGGTGAACTAATCATGACCCCCAGCTGGCAGGAAACTCAGCCTGTCTTCTCAGCCATGCTCCCTAGGACAATGAGTGCTATTCAGTCCACTATCTTGCGGTGGAAAATCAACATATTGTCAGTTGTGGGGCTTGAAATCTGGGCTTTGGCACTGTCCCCGAGCTCCTCAGATCAAGGCTAACACTCTACCACTTGAGCCACAGCAACACTTCCGGTTTTCTGGTGGTTCTTTGGAGATAAGAGTATCATAGACATTCCTGCTTTGGCTGGCTATGAACCATGATCCTCATATCTCAGCCTCAGTTACCATTATAGGCCTGTGCCAATGGCACCCCGGCTTAAGTGTAATTCTCTCTCTCTCTCTCTCTCTCTCTCTCTCTCTCTCTCTCTCTCTCTCTCTCTCTCTCTCTCTCTCTCTCTCTCTCTCTCCCTCTCCCTCTCTCTCTCTCTCTCTCTCTCTCTCTCTCTCTCTCTCTCTCTCTCTCTCTCTCTCTCTCGCTCACTCGCTTGCTCTCTGTATGTCTCTCTCTCTCAGGAACTTGTTGAATGTGTGTTGGAGGAGGTGGCCCAGTATCCCCATGTGGCTAGGAACCAAGGTGGCCCTCTCATTCCGGAGGTAGGCTGTGAGTCTGGAGCTTTCTTGCTCAGCCTGTTGAACTCGCTCCCTTAGGTAAGCCCTTCTGTGCCCAGGCTAGACCATGATGGTTATTCATTGTCAGTCTGTCTGGTGAGTTCTTTCTCACTACCCTCTGCTAAGAAAGGAAAATGAATGAGAAGGTGTTGCATTTTCCAACCGCACAGCCTGACCCCGGGCCTGTGATCCTCACCCCCACCTATCTGACCAGATCCTGATTATAAGAAAATGAATTTGCTCTTTCTACTTTGCTTTGTTGGGGTGTGTCGTTTCGGGGAGGCGAGATGGTGTGCAGAGGAAAGACCCCAGACCTAACACCTCCTGGGGGACATTTGTTCTTGTGACAGAGCCAAGTCATTGCTGTGGACAAGGTGGAAGCCGCCATCAGACTGACCCAGAACAATGCTCAAGGTAGGAAGGCTGTTGAAGTATCAAAACCACCCATGTCTGCTTCCCACTCACAGCAAGGGGGGTGCAATGCAGGTGGCCCGGCACTGTTTCTAGGGGATTGTAAATGGATGGTGGCAGTCAGGTGCCAGTAGCTCTAGCCCATCATCCTAGCTATTGGGGGAGGTTGAGGTCTCATGGTTGTGACTTAGAGCCAGCCCAGGCAGGAGAGTCTGTGAGATTCTTATCTCCCATAAACCACTCCCCCCATCACAAATAGTGCCAGATGTGTTCTGTGGCTAAAGTGGTAGAGCCTTAACCTTGAGGAAAAGAAGTTCAGGGATGACACCGCTGCCCTGAATCCAAGCCCTGGGGCTCAAAAAAGTAAAATAAATGAATAGTGGGCACCTGTTATCTTACTACCAAAAAGGATGGATTCATTCTTCTCTCTGGTACTTGTAGCCAAAAGTAAGGGGCTTCCCTTGATGTTTCTCTAAACCTCTCCTTTTCTCTATTAACTCTCTTGGCTTCAGTTGCAGGATAGAATTCAGATCATCCCACTTGATGTGTCCATAGGTACCCTCCCCTACCCGCCTTCTTTGGGGTGGTGATCCTGGATGCACTCACCACTGGGAGAATGGAGCACTGGAGAGATGGGGGTATGTATCCCTGAAACTCATACTCTCACACACACATACTCCCGTAAGCCAATTCAGACTAGCCTTTTCCAAAGACATTTTATCTCCTTGGATTAACTGATCTAGGAGAGGAACTTTATCCCCTGTAAGTGACTATTTTAGTTGGGCTTGCTAGTTGACACGAGATAAACAGAAGCTCAAAAGAAAGGCTCTGATGCCTGTCACTTCTGGTTCAGGCTCACTCCTGACATCCTGGCCACTCAGGAGGCAAAGTTATGAGGATCAAAGATAGATCAAAACCATCAATAAGCTGGAAAGCCAGTGAGACTTTATTCTCCATAGAACCATGAAAATATTAGAGGTGGAGCTGTGGCTCAAGTGGTAAGACACCAGCCTTGAGCATGAAAACCAAGAGATACAGCTCCCAGATCCTCAGTTCAAGCCCACACAAAGAAATGGCCCAAATTGTTGCTCCCAGACTGCCTGGACCTCGTGTGCCCTCTCATGGAGTGTGATATAGCACCGGTCCCTGGGTCCGTCTAGACAATTCCAGATGTCCACAATACAGGGGTACACACTTTAGATTCCAGGGCCAGGGAACTGGGGGATGAGAGACTGGTATGGTCAGTACCTCAATGTTCTGGGGCATTAGCCTTGACCTGGCTGTGCCCCCTTGTGTAAGTTTACTTCTTTGCCCAGTGCTGGCCACACACAAGCCACTTGTGCTGTGAAAGTGGCTGGAGCACAAGTGAGATCTAGGATGACCAAAATCTGTATTTATGGCCTGATTGTGGTGGGGTTGTCTTTAAAAAAAAATCTTAGAGCTGGAAGTCAGAGATTGGCACTGTCCCTGAGATTCCTTTGCTCAAATCTAACACTTTAACACTTGAACCATAGCTCATTTTTCATCTTTTTTAGTAGTTTAGTAGATAGAAGTGTCTCACATACTTTCCTGCCTGAGCTGGCTTCAAGTTGCCATCCTAAGATCACAGCATCTTGAGTAGCTAGGATTGCTGGTATGAGCCACTGGCATCTGTTAAAGATGTGTGTGTGTGTGTGTGTGTGTGTGTGTGTGTGTGTGTGTGTGTGTGTGTGTGTGTGTGTGTGTGCTGTACCACTTGAAATACAGTAGCTCTGTTTCCCATCTTTTTGGTGATTCATTGAAGATAAGAGTCTTCCCAGGCTAGCTTTGAATCTTGATTGATCCTCAGGTGTCAACTTCGAGTGGCTAGGATTATAGGCATGAGCTACTGGCATCCAGCTGCAAGGATGTCTTTTCATACTCTCTTCTGTTCTAACAGCTATCTACTTGCCCTGGCCTAGATCTGTGACCTCCACATAAGCTCCCCCCAGACCCTGATTTTGTGGAGAACATAAAGCTCAAACCTGATTCCATTTCTTTATCCTCAGGGAAGGAGGTTATATTTCGTCTGAAGCCTGGGGTTGGAGGGGTAGCTATAGATGAGTGCTTGGCTGGGAGAGAGGTAGTCTGTGTTAGCCAAGAAGGAAAGTGTGACCAGATGCTAATAGTTCATGCTCTCATATTCCTAGCTCCTCAGGAAGCTGAAATCTGAGGATTGCCATTCTGAGGCATCCCAGCTAGAAACGTCTGTGAGACTCTCTTCTGCAAATAACCACAAGAAGGCTGGAAGAAAAACTGTGGCTCAAGTGTTAGAGTACTGGACTGAATGAAAAAAGTGAGGGACAGAGACCAGGCCCTGAGTTCAAGCCATATTACCAAGATGCATAAGCGCACATGCACACACACACACACACACACACACACACACACACACACACACACACACACACACACACACGAAGGTGCTAATGATGAGCTGAGCTGAACTAGAACTGGGGGCAGTCCTGAGGCATAGTCACAGTAAACTCTCAAGGCAGATAAAGTGGTTTCTCCCTAAGTTCTTCTTGGGCTGAGGGGTCTGGACCATGCCAGTATGTTCCATGGAACCTGCCCCTCCGTCCATGCACGGGGCCACAGGACCAAGGGAAGGACACTAGGGATGCTCCTTTGTAATCAGCCCAAGATCGCTGACCTTCATCTACCCCCGCCTCCTCCCCCGATAACTGGTGAGGAAAGCAGGGTTCTGAGCCCTGGGACTCCTAGGATAGCGCCTGCTACAAGCAGCTGGCTGTGGATTCATGAGCCTACAAGCCTTTCATGAGCTCAACTCAACACCTGCCCAAGGTGTGCCTGACAAATTCACACTTTTCTGATACCTGCATGAGCGGGTGGTACCTGGTGTGACATCTTGCATCTCCTGCCCCTCCTGGCCCAGAACCGTGGTCTGAGACATCGAATTACTGCTCAGATCCACCTTGCACCCATGACAGATGCCATTCTGATGATCTCCATGCCCCAAGGCTTGACCCTTCTCTGATACTGTGGCTGCTCTGCAGGCAATGGCCTCCAAATAGCCTGCTTTCAAGACTTATAGGACGTCTAGACATTGGGAGACCCTCAGGGGCCCACTGAAAAATTCCCTGCCTAGAGCCACAGAGTGAGGTCCAAGCAGTCCAGGTGTTGGTCATGGGGGTTGAACTCTGGGCCTGGGTGCTGTCCCCCAGCACTTCAGGTTACCACGTGAGCTACAGAGCCAGGTTTTCTGGAGGTTACTTGGAGATCAGTGTCCCCTGGACTTTCCTGTCCAGGCTGGCTTTGAACCGCAATCCTCACATCTCAGCCTTCTGAGGAGCTAGGAGTAAGCCCGGTGCCCGGCTAATCTGACCTTTTACACAGTGGACTAGGAGCTCCTGAAAGCTTTTCTTTACTTTTTTTCTGTGCCAGTATTTGATCCTGAACTCAGTGTCTGGACTCTGGTCTCTTAACTTCTTATCTCAAGGTTAGCACTCAACCACTTGAGCCACAGCTCCATTTCTGGCTTTTGGTAGTTCATCACTAACTTTCCTCCCCTAACCTGGCTTGACCCATGATCTCTATCTCAGTCTCCTGAAGAGGTAGGATTACAGGCAGGAGCCCCTGGCTCCTGGGTTTCTTTTCTTCTTGTTGTTCTTTTTTGTATTCATAACAATCTGAAATCTTCAGGTGTCATTCCAATGGTTTGAATTCAAAATAAACTACCCAGTCCTGTAGTTCGAATGCCAGGACTGACACCAACAAATGGAAGGAGATCCTGACAAACTCATTCCTATTTATGTGAATGCTAGTGGAATGTTATAAAAGTAATAATTAAATTTGCAGTTAATCCATGATTTTATTTTAGAATGCCACAGAATAATTATTGGATTTATATCTTCCATTCTAGCATCATGGTATGATTCCCCTAATGGAAGGATACTGACTAATTTTTAATTAATGATTTTATAAGTATTCAAACTTGATACTTCATTAAATGAAGGCATAATTTAATAACTAATAATTGGTAATATATTTATATATTTTAATATCCTCACATTCCCTTTCTCTCCATATGCACATATCTATCTATCTATCTATCTATCTATCTATCTATCTATCTATCTATCTATCTATCTATCATCTATCTATCTGTCTATCTGTCTGTCTGTCTGTCTGTCTGTCTGTCTGTCTGTCTGTCTGTCTGTCTGTCTGTCCGTCCGTCCGTCCGTCCGTCTGACTGTCTGTCTGTCTATCTATCTACAAATCTACACATTTATCTGTTTATACACTTGTCACTCCTGGGGCTCAGTGGTAGAGTGCTCGCCTAGTATGAACAAACCCTGGGTTAGATTCCTCACTACCGTGTGTACAGAAAAATCCAGAAGTCTTGCTGTTGCTCAAGGGACCGAGCACTAGCTTTGAGCATAAAAGCTTAGGCACGGTGTCTAGACTCTTACTCAAGACCCAGGAATGGCACCAAATAAAGATATTATATTTTTACTGCAACTATATAATGATAGCACTGCAAATGCCTCATCATAGAGCAAGCCGGGAGTCTGTTGCTGACAGCTGCCATCTAACCTGACTTAGTCAGAGGTAAATGGCTCCACAGAACCAGATGCCACTGGCTCGTTAACCCCTGTCATCCAAGATACGTGGGGACTGAGATCTGACCCTGATGGGTTTAAAATCCAGCCCTGGCAGGAAGTCAGCAAAACTCTGAGCTGTGGCTCAAAGTGGTAGATTCTCTAGCCTTGAGCAAAAGATCGTAGGACAGTACCCCCAAACTTTCAATGCAATCCCTGTGGCTGACTCCACCTCCTCCAAAAAAAACCCACCCCTCAAAATCATTAGATGCGAACTTTGTATGGTTTGTGAACGCACTCTAATTCTAATGACAGTGTGTGGGATACAGCTATTTGATGATTCCTTTATGATGTGTTGTGTGCTGAGTCCTTTACAGGGTGCATTTTTTTCATCTAGTTCTTATAAGAGTTCCACAAGTAAGATGATTGTGCAGATGAGAAATTTGAGGCTCAGATATATCCTCATATCAAGGCCAAAATTATGTATTTCCTAACTCTAGTGAGTTGTCTCCTACAAACAATTGTTTGGGTTTATTTTTCTCGATCATGAGCCTTGAACTCAGGGCCTAGCCACTGACCCCTCCCTGTTGGGCTCATGGCTAGCTCCCTACCACGTGGAGCCAAGAACCCCCTTGCAACAGAGTGTTACAGTTTAGGTATCTGTAGCTTAGGTCTGTCATCCTGCCTACTCAGGAAGCTGAGACCTGATGATCTGGGTTCCAAACTCTCCCAGACAAAAGAGGTCCTAAGAGACTACTATCTCCTATTCACCACTTAGAAACATGAAGTGGAAGCTGGGCGCCTGTGACTTGCACCTGCACCTGTCATCCTAACTACTCAGGAGCCTGAGAGCTGATGATCACAGCCCAAAGCCAGGCTGGGCATGAAATTCCTTGAAAGGCTTCTCTCCAGTGAACTACCAAAAACCTGCAGGGGTTCTGTAGCTCAAGAGATAGATCACTTGGCTTTAGCTGAAGAGCTCAAGGGCAGCACCCAGGCCTAGACATCAATTCCTCCAACTTCAAAGAGAAGAAAGAAATAAACCTGAAGTTGAGGGCTGGGAAAGTATCTTAGGGGTAGAGTGTTTTGCATGTATGAATCCCTGGGGTTGATTCCTTAGTACCACATCACTAGAAAAAAGTCTGAAGTGGCTATGTGGCTTAAGTGGTAGAGTGCTTTCCTTGTACCGGAGAAACTCAGGTACAGTGTTCAGGTCTTGAGTTCAAGCTCCAGGACCAGTATATGCACACACACACACACACACACACACACACACACACACACACACACACACACACACACACAGATACCAGAATTGAAGCTGTGAAACCAACTGTTAAAGCACTGAGCTCCTGTTCTGAGCTCATGGTCAGCACCCAGGTCCTGTGTTCAACCCTGAAACCTAGCCACCCAGAGCCTAACTAGGAGAGGTCAAAGGTTTCAAAACCTGATGAGCTTCACCAGCCCTAAATGACAGGAAGCATTGTGATATTAAACATGTGCTTAGATTTAGCAAGCTTCCAGAAACCTAGGAATACACCATTGCAAATAATGAAGCATTTTATTAGGTTCAGCTCCCTTGTTGTCTACCAGAAGGATGCTTGAATTAATTGTAGCAGGTTATTTCAGCACTGGAACATAGTCTAACAAAAAGACAGGATGAGTGCAGGGAACTTGGCATGCCATTGGAGGTGGCACAAATGAAGGCTTCCTGTCAAAACAGCACTAGGGAGAATAGATAGCTTGGGGTACAAAGAGGCCTTTTCCTCCTGGCCTTCAGAGCCAGGCCACACTCCTCCTCACTAATCGGCCTCAATGGAGTTGCTTGTTACACAACTGTACAAGAGTGAGGCCTTTTGTCTGCCTGTTCCAACAATGAGGCAGACTTCCTTCAGCAGTCCCTGGTGCCAAGAAAACCTCCGGCTACAATGGGAACAGTGAGGGGAGCCTTGGAACATCTACTGTCTTGAAAGCACTGTCTCTGCTATGAAATCATTCTATTCAAACCAAATTTCCTAGCTGGGTGCCTTTCATCTTAGGGACTCTGGACCTTCACCGATAAAAATACATCCATACATACATGGGGAGACATGGAGTCACTTGATTTTTTGTTTGTTTCTTTTTAGGCAGGTCTGGGGGTTGTATTATGAGCCTAGGCACTGTGCCTGAGCATCTTTTGCTCAAGGGTAGAGCTTTGGCCTTGAGCCAGAGCTCCATTCATGGCGATTTTTTATTCCTTTGATAACTTCGAATAAGAGTGCTGTGAACTACCTGTCCAGGCTGAATTCAAACTGGCATTCTCTACCTCACAGACTCCTGAAGAGCTAGAATTAAAGGCAGGAGTAAATAACACCTGGCTTTCTTTTCTTCTTGTTCTTTTTTTCATTGTGACAAACTGAAATCTTCACAGTGTCATTCTAATGGTTTGCATTTCGAAGTAAACTACCGAGGCCTGGAGTTTGATTGCCAGGACTGCCAGCTACAAATGGAGGGAGATCTTGAGAAAATCTTTCCTATTCATGTGAATGCTTAATGGAATGTTATAAAAGTAACAATTAAATTTGCAATTAGTTCATGATTCGCTTATAGAATGCCACACGAAAAATATTTCGTTATGTCTTCCATTAGAGCTCCTTTGTATGATTCTCCCAATTAAAGAATACTGACTACTTTTACATTAATGCTACTTCATTAACTGGAGGCATAATTTAATAATAATTCATAAAATGTATAATTTAATATCCTCACATTTTCTCTCTCATATATATTGCAAACTACACATCTATCTATCTATCTATCTATCTATCTATCTATCTATCTATCTATCTATCTATCTATCTATCTATCTATCTATCTATCTCTCACTCTCTCTCTCTGTCTGTCTATCTATCTATATCCACATCTTTATCTATATCTATCAGCCATTACTATGGCTTGTTCCACAGAACTGGCTGGCAGCTCAGTTTGCCAAAGGCTTTTGTAGTACAACTGACCCTTTCATGAATTGGGCATTGTGGGCTGTGAATTAAAATCTCAGCCTTGCCAGAAGTTTATATGTTGAGTCAGAAGCCAATTTTGACACATGTTTTTCCTTCTCTGTGAAAGTCCTGGGTCTCAGTATGATCTATAATCCTTATGCAAATACATCCCATCCATGTGATAAAATGTAATAAATGAAATAAATATTGTATATTTAATAATACTAAATAAAATAAAAAATAAGGGTAATAAATGTCATATGGAATAAACCCATATACGTAAATATATCTCATATACGAATATTTTTTTTCAGTGCTGGGGCTTGAATTCGGGCCCTGGAAACTGGGCTGAAATTCTTGTCTTCAACGACGGTGAGCTTACTCTCCCCAACAGTGCCACAGAGTTACCCAGACCTTGAGTTCAAATCCCAGGCCTGCCAGAAAAATGTTTCAAATTCCAAGCCAGAGCCTTGATTTTTTTGGCCAGGACTGGGGCTTGAACTCAGCTTGTGACAACTCTGCCTCAGCTTCGATCATTCTAGGCTGGGGTGCAGCCTCTGGACCCACAGCCTTTCCTGAGATCCTAGGACCAGAGTTCAAATCTTGGGACTGGCAAAAAAGGAGAAGTGCTGGGTAAAAAGCTCAGTAATATAGTGATTGCCTTGCATGCATAAAGCCCTGGGTTCGATTCTTCAACACCACATAAGCAGAAAAAAGCCAGAAGTACCGCTATGGCTTAAGTGGTAGAGTGATAGCCTTGAGCTGAAGAATTGAGATACAACACCAGAGCCAGAGTTCTGGCCCCAAAACCGAAAAAAAGAAAAAAAAAACAGAGGGGGGGAAAAAAGGAGAAGTACAAAACTGGGAAGTTCCAGAAGGTAGTATTACATTGTTTTATCCTTTGCATTGCAACCATCCTGGGTCTAAATGACAGGGCCCAGATAGTGTACATGACCTTGCACTGCTGAAGTTTGGTGGGCTATCAGGGAAGCGATAGCCCAAACCAACAACCTAGGCCTGGGGTGCGAATCCCAGGACTGCCAACTATGAATGGAGGGAGATCCTAAGAAACACATTCCGATATACATTCTTACGAATGGAATGTTGTAAAGTAATAATTACATTAGTAGTTAGTGTATGATTATATTATAAAATTATACACAATAATTATAGTACATTGACTAATTTTCAATTAATACTTTGTTATGTATTTAACCATAATATTTAAATAACTGAAGGAATAACTTATCGATAATTGGTAGTAATATAGTATATATAATTAGATAATATACCGGCATCTCTGTCTTGTTTAATACATATATATATATATGCTTACATATATATATATATATATATATATATATATGTATATGTAACAATCTACATATCTATTTCTACATTTGTCATTCCTGGGCTCAGTGGTAGAGGGTTTGCCTCAGTATATGAAGCCTTAGGTTCAATTCTACACTATCAAATGCACAGAAAAATCTGGAAGTCTCATGGCTGCTTGTTTTAAAACAAATACACATTAAAACTTTTAAAATCATATGGCAATTTATTCTTAATGCAAGAACTACAATCACAATTCAGCAAAAAACAGACCACCCAAAATTATGCAAGAAACACTATTTTCCCCCAAATCCCAATATCTCCAAAGACTTGAATTGTTGGGGACGTTAACATACCACTTTCCCCACTAGATAGATAAACTCAGAAAAACTCAACAGAGAAAACGCAGATCTAAAAACCTGCATAGATCACCTAGATTTAACAGACATCTACGGAATATTCCACCCAGCAGCATCAGAATATATGTTTTTCTCAGCAGCACAACGAATATTTTCCAAAATAGACCACATTTTAGGCCACAAAGCAAACTTGTCCAAATTCAGAAACATTGAAGTTATACCTTGCATTCTCTCACACCACAAGGGAATAAAATTAGAACTCAACACCAAAAGCCACCAAAGAATTTCCTGTAATACATGAAGGCTGAACAACACACTGCTGATTCACGAGTGGGTCATGGAAGAGATGAGAAAGGAAATGCAAATGTTCATGATATTCAACAAAAATGAATATGCAAATACCAGCTTCTCTGGGACAGAGCAAAGGCAATACTCAGGGGCAAGTTTATAGCTCTGAGTTCCTAGATCAACAAATTGGAGAGATCTGAAACCAACAATTTAATGAAACATCTGAGCATCCTTGAAAAAGAGGAGCAAGATAAACCCCAATCCAGTAGACGGAAAGAAATAATTAAAATTAAATCATAATTAAATGTATTAGAATCAAAAAAATATAGAAAGAATCAACAAACCAAAGAGTTGATTCTTCAAAAAAATTAATAAAATTGACAGACCCTTAGCAAATCTTATCAAAAAAGAAGAGAACAAACCCAAATAAATAAACGAAGAGATAAGAATGGAAACATCACCACAGAAACAACCAAGATACAGAACATTATAAGGGAATACTTCTAAAAATTTTATGCTAATAAGTTTAAAAACTTGGCAGAAATCGAACTTTTCCTAGCAAATACTGACATGCCAAAAAAAAATGAGTTAAAGCATTTTAACAGGCCCATATCAAGGATTGACATAGAAACAACAATAAGAGACTTCCCATCTAAGAAAAGCCCAGGACCAGATGGTTTTACAGTGGAATTCTACAAGGCCTTCAAAACAGAGCCCACACCAATACTTCTACAACTCTTAAATAAAATTGAAAGAGAAAGTTCACTACTGAACTCATTCTATGAAGCTATGATAACCCTCATCCCAAAACCAGGCAAGGACTCATTAAAGAAAGAGGACTATAGACCCATTACTTTGATGAACATTGATGCAAAACTTCTCAACTAAATTTTGGCCAATCGTCTTAAACAACGCATCCAGAAAAGCATACACCACGATCAAACAGGATTCCTTTCAGGGATGCAAAGCTGGGTCAATATTCGCAAATCAATTAATATAATTTATCACATAAGCAGGAGCAAGGATAAGAACCACATGGTTATCTCAATATATGCAAAAAAAAGCATTTGACAAGATCCAACACCCCTTTCTGATGAAGGTTCTGGAAAAATTTGGAATCCATGGAACATTCCTCAATACAATAAAGGCTGTATATGGCAAAAGTACAGACAGCATTATACTTAATGGTGAAAAACTAAAGTCATTTCCTCTTAACTCAGGAACAAGACAATGATGTCCACTATCACCACTTCTCTTCAATCTAGTATTAGAATTCTTATCTACAGCAATAAGACAAGATGAAAACATAAAGGTGATCCAAATAGGGAGAAAAGAAATAAAATTCTCCCTCTTTGCAGATGACATGATCTTGTATTTAAACAATCCCATAGACTCCACTCCCAAATTACTCAAGTTGATTAAAAACTTTGGCAAAGTAGCAGGGTATAAAATTAACCTCCAAAAATCAATGGTTTTTCTGTATGGCAACAATGAGTAAAGTGTTGATGAAATTAGGAAAGCGACTCCATTTGTAATAGCACAACAAAAAATAACTTAACCAAAGAAGTGAAGGACCTCAATGATGAAAACTTTAAAAACTTGAAAAAGGAAATCAAAACAGAATTTAGAAGTGGCAAAAACTCCCATGCTCCTGGATTGGAAAGATCAACATCGTGAAAATGGCAATACTTGCCAAGGCTATCTACAAATTCAATGCGACACCTATAAAAATTTCCACCTCATTCTTCAAACAAATAGAAGAGGCAATCCAAAAAGTCATATGGAACAATAAAAGAACCCGAATAACTAAAACTATCCTCAACAGAAAGAACTGTGCTGGAGGAATATCAACACCAAATTTCAAACTCGACTATTAAGCCATAGTAATCAAAGCCATAGTAATCAAAACAGCTTGCTACTGGCACAAGAACCGACCTTATAAGCAATGAAATAGAATTGAAAACCCAGAAATGAACCTACAGACCTATAGCCATCTAATCTTCAATAAAGGAGATTAAAAAAAAATAGAATGGAAGAAAGACAGCCTCTTCAGTAAATGGTGCTGGCTTGGTTAATTACTTGTAGAAAGCTAAACTAGATGCTTATATATCATCCTCCATGAGAATCAAGTCCAAATGGATCAAAGACATCAGAGTCAAAGCAGACACTCTGAAAACATTACAGGATGGAATAGGAGAAACCACTTGTCTCCTTGGCACAGGCTGAAATTTTCTTAATAGAGACTCAGAAACATAACAAATTAAAGAAAAGTTGGACAAATTGCATGAAATTGTAGAGCTTCTGCATGGCAAAGGACATAGCTTGCAAGATCAATAGAAAGCCCACGGATTGGGGGAAGATCTTCACTAGCTATACAACGGACAAGGGTCTCATATTTAAAATAGACCTGGAACTCAAAAAATTAAATCCCCCAACAACAAATCTTCAAAGAAACAACTGCCCAATAAGTAAGTGGGCTAAATACTTAAAGAGAAACTTCTCTGAAGAGGAATGAAAGAGGGCCAATACATACTTTAAGAAATGCTCAACCTCCCTAGCCATAAAAGAAATGCAAATCAAAACAACATTGAGATACCATGTCGTCCCAGGTAGAATGGCTATAATCAAGAACTCTAATAACAACAGATGCTGGAGGAGATGTGGACAGAAGGTAACCCTACTGCATTGTTGGTGGGAGTGTAAAGTTGTTCAACCTCTTTGCAATGGAGTATGGAAGTTCCTCAAAAGACTCCACATAGAGCTCACCTATGACCCAGCAATTCAACTTTTGGGCATTTACACAAATGCTTACAAACAAGACCACACTAAAGGTACCAGCACAATATGTTTATTGCAGCATTATTTACCATAGCTATGATATGGAACCAACCATGATGACCCTCAGTAGATGAATGGATCAAGAAAATGTGATATATCTATATCTATATCTATATCTATATCTATATCTATATCTATATCTATCTATCTATCTATCTATCTATCTATCTATCTATCTATCTATCTATCTATCTATCTATCTATCTATCTATCTATCTATCTATACACACACACACACACACACACTCACACACACAATGGAATTGTATGCATCCATCATAAAGAATGACATTGCCCCATTTGTTAGGAAATGGAAAGACTTGGAAAAAATTATATTCAGTGAAGTAAGCCAGGCCCAAAGAAATATAGGTCCCATGGTTTTCCTTATTTCCAGTAAATAGTATATGTCTGAATCAAGCAGAAAAGCTCAGATAAATTTATGTTAGGGAAATGAACCCTAAATATGTACTCAAATGCTGTTTTCTTTCATGCGATTGTTTCTAACACATTTATAATATGATATATTTGTTGCTTTGTATGTCCCTCCCCCATTGTAGAACCCCTGCTTTCACTGTATTTGATGTTAGTATAATTTGTGGAGGGTAAGGGAAAAAACGAATCGTTTATATAGGGATACAGGTGGAAATATTGCAACAATGAGATGTACAAGTCGTTATGTCGAAAATGAACTTTAAAACTTTGGTGGGCGGTGATTGGAGGCTTGGATGGGGGGATAGCGGAAGGATGGGATGGGAAGGGGAAACAAAGGAGGAGGCTACAATGCTTGATAAGACATGTACTCATTATCTTGCCATGTAATTGTAACTCCTTTCTACAGTATTTTCACAATAAAAACAAATAATAATCTAGAAAAAAAAAGAATTACAATCACCATTACTATGCCAAGAAGATTGGCTTAACACTTTTATAACTTTTAAAAACATCCTAATTGTAGAACATCATTGAAAGCAAGTTACATTATACAAATAAACTTTTTAACCCTCTTTTGAAGGCCTTTTTAATTTTAATTTTAACACATACAAAGGGAAGTTTTAGCAATACTAATCAGATCATCACATCACTCATTTTAACCATGATGTTTTCAGGGTCTATCTGCAGGGAAAAGGGACAGAACAAAGATGGGCAACTCAGCCCCTCCTATGGAATGGGCACGCACCCAATCTGACTCTTTAAGGTTAGATGAACTGCGTTTGTGCTAGCTTGCCCTCTTTTACCATGTGTGGACTCCTCCCAGGGCCAGTCCCACCATCTATGAAGCCCCCACCAAGGCCGGTTCCACCACGCATGACCAGCTTAACTACATTTCCGCCTGTTCAGCCTCACCCCTAAATATAGATCTTAGGTAGTCTTCTAGATTTTCCCTTTTTTGGGGGATGGAGGTTTGAATAAAATACAGTTTTAGACAGACAGAATAGCTCATGTTTTGTAACAGTGCTAAATTGTCCTTTACATTTAAATTTTTAATATTTATCTTGAAATTTTAGCCAAGGGAACTAAATCCCAAACTGCCAAAGCATTTTAAAATATTAAAATTTAAAATAACAGATTTTATAATTTTTACGTTAAGGAATCCTTAAAAAGCCATTTAAAACAATGTGAAATTTTTTTTTAAATTTTTAGTAATGTCTAAACCTCTTAACCTTTTACATTTTAAACTTAAACTCACCCAATTTTTACAGCATGTTGACAATTTTTATTTTGAACATGTTTACAAACACATAGAAAACACACAGATCTTAAAGCATGCAAAAATCAAAATCAGTTTTACATAGATTTTTTTAAAGTTTTTTAACAAAAATTTAAGACAGTATTTTTTTAAACTAAGTACCTTTGTTAAGCTTCATTTTCCCAGGGCTTGCTTGTTTAGCAAGGCAATTCATCAACGGATCTTTTGAATCCCACCTGTTGGAGAAGGGCTGGTTCAAGGGGTCACCTGAAACTAAACTGGCCTGAATTTTATCCAATTTTAGACAAGAGCACTTTACAAATTGTTACATTGTCAGGACTTGCGGAAAAATCCAAACCAGGTGCATAGCCTTCCACACCCTCCGCTCAGGCAGCCTCCACAAGGAGAAAAAGCAGCCCAAGGCCTGAAAGGAACCAGACTAGTCCAGCAACTTTTCACACCTCACAGTGAGGCAAGCATAGCAGGTCTGTGGCTGAGCCCAGCCAGAGGCTGGAACTTTTATTTCCCCAGAGATGTTCAAATAAATAACAAAAATATAAATAAACACAAAAACCAAGAATCCACACTTAAAACAGGTACCAATTCTAAAACAGAACTAGACAACAGCCAAATGCTGAGTTGGGGACTAATGGGCCCTCAGTTCATTCCTACCAGAACTGCACCATTCTCACTCAGCAAGCTGAATTCAGAATCTGCTGAGTGAGCTGGCCACCCTCACCCAGAATTTCTGCACCTCAAAAATAGAACAGAAACGACACAAAGTAAACAAGACAGACAAGTGGCCACAAAGACAAAATCAGATCTCCGTGAATTGGGCAACATCTCACCATCAGACGATTTCTTTTTTTTTTTTTAGATTCCTGCAAATATTGACCCAAGGGCCTTCCAAGGTCATCTTGGGGCAAGGGAAAAAAGACCCTGGAAGCCATCCCCTCTGAGTGACAGTCTCCCTCCCCCATACTTAGACCCTCTGGGCCAAGGCCCGAGGCTAAGATCTTGCTGGTGGCACTTGGTGGTCAGTGGCAGATTCATCTGGCTGCGAGTTTTCCCTGCAGGCCCCTTTCAAAGTTATTGCTAGATCCTGCAGGTTCTCCCTTCCCCCACTGCCTCCTCTTCTAGAGAATAAGTCAACCTTTGATGTCATCCTAAAATTCCAAATGTATTAAAATGGGAGAGCGGCTGAGGTGAAAGAAGCCTCTGGCCACCCCATTTGGGGGGCTCCAGGATGCCCGCTGATCCGAAAATGAAAGTAAAATGAACAAGGAAAGGAAAGAAAGAGAGGCGCTGAATTAAAATGGCAACTACAAATGAGACAAAGAGAGCATGCGTGTTGATCTCAAGCTCCAATCCACCTCTAAGCCACGGTGGTGGAGGCCAGACGAGTTCCTGTCCCAAAGAATGGCGGAGGCCGGTAAGTCCCTACCCGGGAGGTGGATAATCTCCCTTCACCCAGAGTGGCAGAGGCCGGACAAGTCATGGTCCAAAAGACGACAGAGTCAAGCAAGACTCCACTGGGGAGGGCTTCCCCAAGGGCCCAGGGAATGTCTTCAACTGGCCTGCTGGCTACCTTGTAGCACGTCCACCAACGTTTCTTGCCAGCTCCAAAACCCTACTTGCAAATCAAACACAAAACACTCAACATAAAGCAGCTGCACCCCCTCTTATCGGCTAGCTGGACGACTCGCTGATCAAGTATCTGTGTGGCTTATGGGGGGGTCTATCCCGGACAAGCTCCCACATAAAGTGCCCAGTTTTCGGATGCCCCCTCTCAGACCACCAGAAACCATGATCAATGCAAACAGCAAAGAGTCGTTTATTGCAAGCTGGAGCTTGGTCCTCTGTGCACTTGGTAACTGGTGATGCTAAGAGGCCCCAAGCATAAAATTGACACAGCTTTTATAGTATCAAACAAACAAGTTTAGGGGGTTTCCACACAAGCAAGTTCACAAGTTCAGGGGGTTTATTTCCACCTTGATCACACTTCCCTTTTTCAGCTGGAACACCTGGGCAACTGTTCTTTTCTTTAAGGGTGGGCAGGGTTGGTGGCAACCTGCGGTTTTTCTGAGAACTATTTTTCTCTTTGGCAGCACAGCTCTCTTTGGGGGTTACTTTGAGGGCAGCAGAGCTCAGGGGGCTTGATCTTAAAACAGAATTACTTTAGCTCTTCAGTTAGGTCCTGAGTTCAAACACCAGGAATGGTGTATGCACACACACACACACACACAGACACACACACACCACATGGAGGCACCTTTGCCAATAATATATCATTCCATTATGTTCAGCTCCCTAATTGTCTGCCAGAAGGACACTTGAATTAATTGTAGCAGTTTGTTTCAAAACTGAAACATAGTCTTACAAAGACAGGATGAGTGCAGGGAACTTGGCCTGCCACAGAAGGTGGCACAAATGAAGGTTTCCTATCAAAAAAGACCACTGGGGAGAGAGATAGCTTGGGGGTACAAACAGGCCTTTTTCTACTGACCATCAGAACCTGTGCACATTCATCCTCATTAATTGGCCCGGATGAATTGTTTGTTATGCAGCTTTACAGGAGTGAAGCTTTTTGTCCGCCTGTTCCAACAATGAAGCCAACTTCCTCTGGTAGCCTGGGGTATGGAGACGCCTCAGGCTACACTGGGAACACTGTGGGAGCCCCGAAACATGGATTGTCTTGAAAGCACTCTCTGTGCTATGAAATCATTCTATTCAAAGCAAATTTCCTAGCTGGGTGCCTTTCTTCATGGCAACTCTGGATCTTCACTGATACAAATACATGCATACATACACAGACACATGGAGTTACAGGCTCTTTTTTTGTGGCAGGTCCTGGGCTTGAACTGTGAGCCTAGTCATTTTCCCTGAGCTCCTTTTGCTCAAGGAAACATTTTATTGTGTCTTAAACCATGATTACCCTAGGCTGGGGTGCAGCTTTTACACCCACAGATGATCCAGGGATCCTAGGACCAGAGTTCAACTCCCAGCACTGGCAAAAATACATTAAACCTACAAAAATGGAGGAGGGAAAACCAGGAAATGTTACACAACAGTTTTTACTTTTGTTTCCTTAGCACTGTGACCCTCCTGAGTCTCAATGACTTGGCTTGAAAATTGTATGTGACCTTGCATGGATGACAGCTGGGGGGCTGTCAGTGAAGCCTGAGCCAAACCCAGACACCTAGGCACTGAGATCGATCCTAGGACTGCCTCCTACACACAGCTGAAGATCCTAGGAAACTCGTTCCTATCTATAGGAACATTAATAGAATATTTGACATGTATTAATTGAATTACTAACTAGCTAGTCATTCCAGTATAAGATTGTATGCAATAAATATAGGTCATTGATTAATTAATACTTTGTTAATTCTTCTACCATGATAATTGGAAGCATAATTTTATACCAAATAATTGGTAGTAATAGAATATATAAAAATAAGCTACAGACAACACTCTTTACATTGGGTTATACACTAGATTCTACATAAATGTCTGTCTCTCTCTGTATATATTTATAGATGCATACACATATGTAAATGCACACACACATGCACACACACACACACACACACACACACACACACACACACACACACACACACAAACACTGCAATCTAAACATCTACCTGTTTATATATTGGCCATTCCTAGGGCTTGATCTCAGGTCCTCAAATTGGCCGGCCAACTTCACTTGCATCAGACTGGTGTGCTAACATTTAACCATTCATGAAGTGGGCCTGCTAGGCCCTGAGTTCAAGTCAGAGAATTGCCAAAAACTTAATCCTGTTCGAAAAGCCAATTGTTCCACTTGTTTTCTGTATCAGTGAAAGTCCTGGCCCTCAGGAATGATGTAGAATACATAGGCAAAGCTATGTCTTATGTAATAGGATGCAAAATGTTATATGTGTAATCATGCTCACTCTCAAATACATAAGAAATAAAACACAAAATAAAATGAATACACTAACTGCAATATGCAATAAGCATGTGTATGTAAATATGAATCATGTATTTCAAATATATACGAATATTATTTTTTCAAGTGCTAGGATTTGAATTCAGGCCCTGGGAACAGGCCTGGCTTTCTTGTCTTCCAGCCCGGTGATCTTCCCATCCCCCACAGTGCTACAGATTTACCCACATCCTGAGTTCAAATCCCAGGCCTGGCAAAAACAGTGGCCTGAATTCCAAGCCAAGGAGCCTCATAATATTTTAAATATTTTAATGTATATATGTATGTATGTATGTATTTTTATTTTGTCAAGCACAGGGCTTGATCTCAGGTAGTGGCAATTCTGCCTCAGCATTGATCACTCTAGGCTGGGGTGCAACCACTGGACTCAGCCAAACCTGGGTTCCTGGGCCTCAAATGCTGACAGGAAAACAATAATAAATAATGCGACACAGAAAAATAAAAACTGGCAACTTACCAGTTTTACATTTGTTTTCTTTGCAAAGTGATCATCCTGGGTCTGAATGACACGGCTGCAAAATGTTGATAACCTGGCATTGCTGAAGGCTGGTGGGCCACCACGGAAGCCTTAGGCCAACACGGCAACATAGACCATGTGTTTGAAGCACAGTCCTGACCCCTACCAATGAAGGGAGATCCTAAGAATCTCGTTCCTATTCATAGGATTACCTATGGAAGATTATGAATGGCAAAGTTGAATTAGTTGTTTCTGAATACTACTATACAATTAGATGGAGTGATTTTAGGAGACAATGGATTTTAATGAATATTTTTCACACATTCAAAGAATAGTATTAATTACATGGATGCAATAGTTTTGGGACACTGGTTGCTTTATTAATAATTCATTAAGGATGAAAACAAGAATACTAATTACATGGAGGCATAATAAATACCCAAGAATTGGCAGGAATGCAGTCTATATACACAAATAATGTATAGACATCACTGGCACTCTATAAAGATCTGTATTTATTTGTGTACTACCATCTGCATGTCAATCTGTTCTTATCTTGTCAACCCCTGGGGCTCAATCTCAGGTGCTAGAAATGCTTGTTAGCTCAATATGCCCCAGGCTAGCGTCCTGACACTCACCCATTCATGAATTGGGACTTACAGGCTGTGAGTTCTAATGCCAGCACTCACAAAAATTGAATCATGGAGTAAGAATCCCATGGTGACACATGTTTTCCAATTCTTTGAAAGTCCTGGGTGTAAGGTATGAAGTTTCATACATAGGCAAATCTATATCTTATGTAATATATGGAGTAAATATTTCATGTGTAATAAGAATCAATAAAATAAATAGTAAATAAATTAATAAAACAAAAAATAAAATGAATAACTACACTAAGTGCAATATGTGGTCAACATATGGGGCTCGATCTCAGGGCCTGGGAACTGCCTGGCAGATGAATTGGCTAGAGGCTTCTGTTCTGACAGTCACCCATTCATGAATTGAGCCTTCTAGGCCCTGAATTTAGATCCCAGTACTGCCAAAAATGTAATCGAGGAGGAAGAAGCCGAGTGTGACACATGTTTTCTTTTTCTTTGAAAAGTGCTCAGTGACAGGATGTATAATTCAGATGCAAATATATATGCTATGTAATAGGATGTCATAAATGTAAAAAATGTCATTGGTGGAAGAATTGTCACTACAATAAATGAAAAACAGATTGAATTTGTAGTGAATCATTCTAGGATAAAATTAGACACACTAATTATAGGATATGGATTAAGTTTAATATTTTATTAAGCATTAATAGAATGAAAATTGCATGGAAACATAAATACCTAATAATTGGTAGTAACACATGATGCATAATTTAATTATATAGACATCTGTCACATTCTATAAAATATGTAATTTATGTACATATGTATGTACTTATAATTTTAATTAATGCTTTATTAATTGTTAACTGAGACACATGATTAAATGGAGACATAACTTAATACCTAAAAATTGGTAGTAATATTATCTATAAATTAATAATGTACAGACATCTTTTGTGTATATAAAATTATATACAGCAACCTCTATCTATTTTAACTCTTTCACTCCTGTGGCTCATTGGTTGAGTGCTTGACTAGTAAGCACGAATCCCTGGGTTCGAGCCCTCAGTGCCACATAAAAAGAAAACCTAGAAGTTCTGCTGTCTTTCAATCAACTGAGTGCTAGCCTTGAGCACAAACGCTTAGGGACAGTGTCAAAGCCCTTACTCAAGTCCCAGGACTGCCAAAAAATTTTAAAAAAAAGTAGAATATACTCACTGCAACTATAGAAGGACAGGACATCAAATACCTCATCACAGAGAAAGCTAGGAGTCTGGTGCTGACAGCTGTCACCTAACCTGACTTAGCCAGATGTAAACTGCTGTAACCCAGCTCCATGGGTTACCCCCATCATCCTGGATTACTCTGCCTTACCCGCAACATCTTGGCTGCTTGGGGTCTTTAAATCCTGGCAGGAAGTCTGCTAGAATCTTTGAAATATGGCTTGAAATGGTAGAACACTAGCCTTGAGAAAATGTTATTAGAACCGTATCCCCATGTTTTGAATTCAAGCACCATAACTTACCTCCACCAAAATAAAAACACCCCACTAAACTATTAGATACGAAATGTTCCTTGAAGAATGTGAAACCACCTTAATTCTAATTATAGCTTGTGGAACAGAGCTTTGTGCTGAGTCCTTCATAGAGTGATCTGTGCTGAGTCCTGCACGTGCAATGGTGCTATGTGCTGAGTCCTTCACAAGGTGGAGTGTGCTGAGTCCTGCATTGGGTGCTGGGTGCTGAGACTTTCACAAGATGCTGTGTGCTGAGTCATGCAAAGAATGCCATGTGCTGTGTCTTTCACAGGGTGCATTCTTTCAACTTGTCCTTGTAAGAGCTCCACAACTGAGATGATTATGCAGACAAGAATATTGAGGCTCAGATAGGTCCCCATGGCAGGGACCTATTACTGAAGACTAGTGAGTTGTCTCCTGCGGATAATTGTTTTGTTTTGTATTTTCTCAGTCATGAACCTTGAACTAGGGGCCTAGGCACTGACCCTTACCTCTTGGGCTCATGGCTAGCACTCCACCATGTGGAGCCAAGGAGCCCCTTGCACCAGAAGCCATGGCCTAGGGGTCTATAGCTGAGGTCTGTCATCCTGCCTTCTCAGGATGCTGAGATCTGGTGATCTGGCTTCCAAACTATCCTAGGCAAAAAGGTCCCATGAGACTATCTCCAATTCACCACTAAGAAAACTGAAGTAGAAGCTGACTGATTGACGCTCATGTTTGTTATCCTAGCTACTCAGGAGGATGAGATCTGAGGTTCATGGTTCAAAGCTAGCCTGGGCAGGAAAGTCCTGGAGACACTTTGCTCCAATGGACCACCAGAAAAGCTGAAATGGCGCTTTGGCTCAAGTAGTAGAGCACAAGACTTGAGCTGAATAGCTCAAGGACAGCACCCATGCCTAGACATCAACTACTACAACAATAAAAAAAGACAGAAAGAAAATAACAAACCTGAAATAGAGGGCTGGGAATTTGCCTTAGGGGTAGAGTGCTTTGTATATATGAAACCCTGGGTTTGATTTCTCAGGACCACATCAATAAAAAAAATCCTGAAGTGGTTCTGTGGCTCAAGTAAGAGAGGACTATCCTTGTACAAGAAAATCTAAGTACAGTGCTCAGGTCCTGAGTTCAACTTCCAAGAATGGTGAATGGGCCCACATGCATGCCCGCGCGCGTACACACACACACACACACACACACACACACACACACACACACACACACACACACACACACACACACACAGATTATGAGTGATGCTGTTACACAAAATGGTAAGGTACCAGGCTTCTTCACTGAGATCATGGTCAACACCTTAGCCCCGTGTCCCCAAAAGCTAGCCACCCAGGGCCAAACTAGGAGAGGTCAAAAGTTTCAAAACCTGATGTGATTCACCAGCCCTAGAAGACAGGAAGCTTTGTGATATCAGATATGTGCTTGGATTTCCCAAGCTTGCAAAAACCTAGGAGAAGCATCATAGGCCCAACATCGCCCTCAATGAAACATTTCATGAGCTTCAGTGCCCTAGTTGTCTGCCAGAAGGACTTTTGAATTATATTGAGAACTGTATCTGAACACTGGTATATAGTCTCACAAAGGCAAGATAAGTGCACAGGATTTGGCCTGCCATGGGTGGTGGCACAAATGAAAGCTTCCTGTCAAAACAGAGCACTGGGGAGAGAGATAGTTGCCAGTACACAGTGACCTTTCTCTCCTGACCTTCAGAGCCCGCCTGCACTCCTTCTCACTATCTGACCTGGATGCAGTTGTTTATTACACAGCAGTACAGGAATGAGGCCTTTTTTCTGCCTGTCCAGGAAATGAGAGATATTTCATCCACAAGGCCTGGGATGCAGAGAAACCCACAGGTTATAATGGGACCAGAGAAGGGAGCCCTGGAACATGCAGTGTCATGAAAGCAATCTCTGTTATGAAATAATTTTAATGAATACAAATTGGTGCCGTTCATCATAGCTACTTTGGAGCTTCACCTATAGGAATACGTCCATACATACACAAAGATATGGTGGTACAGGCTCTTTGACGGGGCAGTTCCTGGGGCTGAACTATGAGTCTAGGCATTGTCCCTGAGCTCCTTTTGCTCAAGGATAGTGCATTAACCTTGAATCACAGCCCCACTTTGGTTTTTTCTGTGATCTCTTAGAAATAACAGTGTCATGGACTTTCCTATGCAGGCTGGATGCAAAATAAGATTCTCTACATCTCAGCCTCCTGAGGAGCTGTGATTACAGTCAGCAGCCACTGGTACCTTCTTTCTCTTCATTTTTTAATCTGGACAATATGAATTCTTTTTTTTTTTTTTTTTTTTTTGGGTCCGGTTGTGAGGTCTGAACTCTGGGCCTGGGCGCTGTCCCTCAGCTCTTCAGCTCAAGCCTAGCGCTCTACCACTTGAACCATAGCACCACTTCCGGCTTTTTTCATTTTGTTTATGTGGTGCTGAGGAATCGAACCCAGGGCCTCAGGCATGCAAGGAAAGCTCTCTACCACTGAGCCACCTTCCCAGCCCACAATCTGACTTCTTAACAGGGTCATTCCAATGCCTTGAATTTATAAGTTAACTACCCAATGATCTTTATGGCTGTTTTCAGTGAGAAGGATTTTCTCGCCTCATCTTCCCCTCTGGACACAGGTTTGAAGCCAAAAGTGAGAAATGAATGTCACAGGAATTGGGAGAAAATATCCGCAGGACATGCCAGTTCTGTCACTTAGCATTGAGCTGCAGTGAATTTACTGTCTCAGGATGAGAGGACTGAAAGCTGCAATGATTCTCATAATGTCTGCATTGTTCCTTTTACCAATAAAATGATCTAATAATTATGAGTGTTTTGTGTCTCCAACCTTAAGTATCTAGAACACACTAGAAACATCTTCATATATCACTTTTCCTCTAGTGCCTCTCGAGATTTACAATAAGGTTTTGTGTGGAGCAGCTCCTCTGTGTATCCTTGAGAAAAGCTGCTTGAAGTCTCTTCGGGAAATCGCCATTCAAAGTCAGCCTGAGCAGGAAGTCTGTGAGACTCTTATCTCCAATAAACCATCATAAAACTAGAAGTGGAGCAGTGGTCCAGAGGGAAGAGCTCCAGCTTTGAGAGAGAAAGCCAAGCAGGAAACACAGGCTAGAACAGTCAGGAAAGCCTGGGAGGTGCTTATGTCCAATTAACGACCAGATGGCTGGAAGTGGAGCTGTGGTGGCGGTAACACCTCAGCCTTGGGAAAAACATCCAAGGAACGCATCAGGCTTGAGTTTAAGCCCTGGAATGACCACAAAAGTTTTCATAACGAGAAAGCCAAATTTATTTATCAATGCCCTACCTACTTATGTGTGTATATTACCTCCATGAGTGCAAACAGACTGTATGCAATACTTTTTCTTTTATTTACTCGTTCATTTTTTCAAATATGCTCCTAGTGCATACTGCACCATTTTCTTCATTTCAGACCCATGGCTTTTCTCTTCCAGGTTTCCAGTCCTGTGTCATTATATGATGCACACAGCAGATCTCAGCAGCCTTTATTTACATTAATTATGAGGCCAATGCAGGACCAGTCACAAATCAGGCAGGGGAAAAGAATATCAGGTTTTGTAGAAGTAACCAGTATTCAGAAAATTAACCTAAGGGACTTAAAATGGTAGCATACTTATGTTTAAAAACTACCATTAAGGAAAATATGAAGGGGCTGGGAATGTGGATTAGAGAGAAAGTGCTTGCCTAGCATGCAAGAAGTCCTGGGTATGATTCCTCGGTATCACATACAGAGAAAAAGCCAGAATTAGTGCTGTGGCTTAAGAAGTAGAGTGCTACAGACAGTGCCCAGACCTTGAGTTCAACCCAAAAACTGGCAAAGAGATACCTAAGTAGGTAGGTAGGTAGATTAGATAGATAGATAGATAGATAGATAGATAGATAGATAGATAGATAGATAGATAGATAGATAGATAGATAGACAGATAGATAGACAGATAGATAGACAGATAGATAGACAGATAGACAGACAGATAGACAGACAGATAGACAGACAGATAGACAGACAGATAGACAGACAGATAGACAGACAGATAGACAGACAGATAGACAGACAGACAGATAGATAGACAGACAGATAGATAGATAGATAGATAGATAGATAGATAGATAGATAGATAGATAGATAGATAGATAGATAGATAGATAGATAGATAGATAGATAGATAGATAGATAGATAGATAGATAGATAGATAGATAGATAGAAAGTTGATAGATAAATCTGGTCTTGGATGTCAGGAGGAAAGAAGGGAACACTTCCCATTCATGAGGCCTTCTGCAGTGTGCTATGCCACCAGCATCACCTTCACACAATTACAGAGCAGGAAGACTGTCTCATTCCCACTTCTAAGGTAGCCAAAGGCCCCAGAGCCACGAGGGCAGAGCTAGGTTCTAATTCAGGGGCTTGGAGACAGAAGAGAAACAGCCATGCCTCTTGTTGGTCTGGGGATTTGCATTAATTAAGTGGAGAATGAAGGAAGGAGGATGGACTGGCAGAGGTAGAAGAAGGGCTTCAAATCTGACAGATGGAGAGTCAAAAACCCACTCCCTAAGACGAGAGAGCAGGGTTTTTCTACTCTGTTCCTCCCCTCTCCCCCACTAAACTGGCTCTCTATTGGTAACCTAAAGATAGCCTGAGGCTCCCTTCACTGAAGGAGGAAGGTTAATTAGTCATTGTTTGAAGAGGCTGAGAAAAGCCTAACCCTGGTGTAACTAACAAATATTTCAGGTTTCCCTTCATTGCTTGTTGTTCCTGGAATGAATGAAGTGGTTTTGCAGCTCACTTCCCTGTTTAGTGTGTACATTCTGCCTCCTAATCCTGCAGGCCTAGGTCTCTGCACCTAGCCTGGCTTTTGCAACTGTTTTCTGTCCTTCAAATACAGTGTTACACTGGAGTTCATCCTGCTAACAGGGCTAGAGCTTGGATCCTGAGAACTTCATTTGAACCTCGGATGGGTCATTGATATTTCTTTCCTCCTTTGATAACTCAGGAACTCTAAGAACATTTAGAGTGCAAGTAAATTCTCATCACCAAGGGAAACACAAGAACCTCTTTGAACATCTGACCTTTCAGAAGTGGAAGTCAGAGTGTCATAGACTTCCCTTCCCTGATTGGCTTCACCCTGTGATCCTGAGACCTCACGCTCCAGAGCTAGGGTGATGGGCGTGAGCTACTGGTGCTCTGGTAGGTTCAGAACTGTAATGACATTGACAATACAAGTCAAATGCTTATTGCAAAGTGTTTGGGGAACATATTAAGCCTTTCAACAATGGACCATTCAGAACCCTGTAGGACACAAGGTTACAATGCTGGAGTCTGAGAGGCTGGGTATATGGATCTGCTACACTTGAACCTGGAGCTCTACCTCCAATTCTGGTGTACATCAGTGTTCATTTTCCAGAGAATGTTCTCCTAATTAGTAAATAGGAAAAGTACTTTGATAAACCCTCACTTTTTTTTCCAGGTGTGTGTCTCGAACTCAAGCCTGGGCACTGTCCCTGGTCCCTTCAGCTCAAGGCTAACACTCTACCACTTTAGCCACAGCACCACATGGGGTCTTTTGGTGGTTCACTGGAGATAAGAGTCTAACAGGCTTTTCCTTGCCTAGGTTGTCTTTGAACTTTGGTCTTCAGCTCTCAGTCTACTGAGAAACTAGGGTTCCAGGTGTGAGCCACTGTCATCTCGCCTATTGTTTTTGACACTTCTGGGGCTTTATCATAGGGCCTGGGTACTGTCCCTGAGCTTCTTTTTCTCAAGTCTAGCCACTTTAGCCACTCCACAGATTCTGGCTTTTTCTGAGTATGTGGCACTAAGGATTCAAACCCAGTCATTCATGCATGTTGAGCAAGCTCTTTACCACTAAGCCACATTTCTAAGCCACCTTTCCAATTTCATCCCTCACCTGCCTATCCTCAAAAAAAGGTTTCTGACTATAAACTGACTATAAAAAGAAATCCCAATGGGAAGATGTCCAAAGATAAGACAAAGCTCATACTTGGGGCAGACTCTAAACATGTGAAGACTGTGACAAATGCTTTCATTTAATTATGTACTGTGTTTCAACACTTAATAAAATAATAATGAAAAATGAGTCAATATCCTAAATTATTGTGTTTAATATTATAATATATGTGCAAAATGTAAAAAACATTGTGTATAATAATACTAAATACAATAATCATTAAATAAATCAAAGAAAAATAAAATGCAAAATCAATAATAAAAATCATAATATGAAATTAACATACATATGTAAATATATATCATATATTACATATGTATAGAAATATTTTTTCTCTTGCAGGACCTTCATTCAGGACATGGGAATTCTAGCCTGAATTTCTTTTCCTCAAGGACAGTGAGCTCTGCCTTCACCCATGCTGCAAAAGAGTTACCTGGATGGTGAGCTCAAATCCTAGCAATGGCAGAAATACTGGCCCCAGTTCCAAGACAGTGACTTAATTTTTATTAATGGAAGCAGTTATGTTTTTTCAGTTCCATACTGAACATTTAAAAAAAGCAGTGTAGAATTTTGTACAGCTATTCAGACATCCTTCCTTGATTGCTTCTCTGAGAAATACATTGTTTCCCTTTTTTAAATACTTTTTTATTGTAAAAATGTTGTACAAATTGGTTACAGTTACAGGAGCAAGGTAATGAGTACATTTTCTATTGAGCATTGTTGACTCCTCCTTTGTTTTCCCCCTACTATCCTTTCCCTCCCATCTCCACAACTACCTCCCCCTGCCAAGGTCAGTGACTTAGTTTTCCATTTTTGGTTTGCACAGGCTTTGAACTCATGTAGTGGCAACTCTTCCCTCACATTGCTAAAGATTTACCAAGACCCTGATTCTAAATCCCAGGCTAGGAAAGAAAACCGGCAGAAATTCCAAACCAGGGAGCTTTATTTTTTACAATTTAGATAAATGATTAATTAATTAATTAATTTTTGGCCAAACATGGGGCTTGAAGTCAGGTCGTGTAAACTCTGCCTCAGCTTGGATCTCCCTAGGCTGGGGTCCAGTCTCCAGACCCATAGCCGATCCTGATATCCTAGGCCCAGAGGGATTTTAGGAAGAAAAAAAAGCTGGAAAGCACAAAAAGTGGTGAGGTGCAGAGTGCTGGGGTTTTACTTGTTTTTTTCTTTGCATGTTGACCATCCTAGGTCTGAATGATATGGATGCAAAGTCGACTTGACCTGTCATTGCTGATGGCTGGTGGGATATCAGTGAAGCCATAGGCCAACCTGTCAACATGGCCCTGGATTCAAATCCCAGTCCTGACACCAGTGGCAGGAGATCACCAGAGACTCATTCCTATTCATACGAATACTGATTGAAAGTGTAGTTCATGCACCGGTCTAGTCTAAAATTGGATGCAATAATCGATTTGGTAGGAAAGTTATAGGTGTCATTTAATCATAGATAGACAGCCCTGGCACTCTTTACCAATGTATATTTATTTGTATACCACCATCTGCCTATCCATGTATCACTGTTTTGGCCAAACCTAGGGGTCGATCTGGGAACCATCTGACAGCCTCATTGGCTAGAGGCTGCCATGCTCAAACTCACTCATTCTTGAATTGAGCCTGCTAGGCACTGAGTTCAGATCCTAGCACTGCCAGGCTTGATGGAGAACACATCTAAAATCTAGATACTTTGTGATGGGATGTAAACTATGTAATAAATTGTATATGTATCATCAGAGTCAATAAAATAAATGGTAAATAAATGAATAAAACAAGAAATAAAATGAATAACCACAGCAAACACAATATGGACTGAACAGCTGTATGGAATTACAAATCCTAACTTTAAAACGTATGTAAGATGAACTTTTCCAGGTCTGAGGCTTGAAATCAGCCCCCCCTACAAGGAGGGAATTGCGGGGGACCCTGAGATACTCGTTTGTGAACCTATGAGGAGTCATGGAAAGCAATCAATCTCATCCCTGAATGAGTAGTTCATGCATGATGCGAGTAGGAAATGATAGGCAAGACTCATGGAGTATTGATTATTTGTAGAGAAGAGTTGATGAAGCATGATAATTATCATCACAGTCATGAAATGGAGGCATCCAGAAAGATCCAAGAAACAGTAGTCACACAGAATGGATTCCATTACAAATCACCATCTCTCCTACTCTACACAAATATGTACTTATTTGCATACTACCTTCAGCTTATGAGTGGGTGACTATTATCCTCCCCAGTTTCCCCCTGCCGGGGGCCTCAATCTCAGGTCTTTGAATGGCCTAGGTCCTTCATGGCTCACAGGCTGGTGTGCTCATGTGGACCCATTCACCAATTGGGCCTGCTAGGTCCCAAGTTCAGATCCCAGGCCTGCCAAAAGATTCAGCTTGATGTCAAAAGCCAATCATTGCACCTGTTTTTCTTTCCTGTGCAAGTCATGGGTCTCAGCTAGGATGGAGAATAAATGGGCCACCCTGTGGCTATGGGAATAAGTTGTTATCCATGTCAGTCAAGGTATACTTGTCATTATATACTCAAGAAAATACACAATATATCCATGAATAGCATACAAAATAAAGAGAATAACTACACTCAATGCATGATGAAGTCCACACACGGATGTGAATATACATACCTTGTTTCAATGATGCATTGATGACAATTGTGGCCTCCCTGGGGCTCGAACTCAGTTCCAGGGAATGACCCAGCTCCTTAGTGGCTCACAGTCTGGTATGATCACATGATCCCATTGGGCAGTTGGGCCTCCTAGGCTCTGAGTTCGAATCCCAGCACTGCCAAAAGTTCACCCTGATGTGAGAGGCCAGTTGTTGCATCTGTTTTCCTAGGCTGTGCAAGTTCTGTGTCTCACCTAGGAAGGAGAATGTATAGGCAAGTCTATACTCATGGGAATAGGTTGTCATCCAGTTCACCAGAGTTATATCTGTCATTCTATACTCAAGAAAATACACAATACATCAATGAATAAGACACAAAATAAAGAGAATGACTACACCGAACACAAGATGCTGCTCACCAATGTTTAGAAATATAGATCCTTGTTTAATTATGAATTTATGGCTATATTGGCCCCCACCTGGGCTGGATCTCAGGTCCTGGGAATGGCTTAGCTCCTTAGTGGCTCACAGGTTGGTGTTCTCAACATGTCCCTTTCACTGATTGGGCCTGCTGGACCTTGAGTTCAAATCCCAGCACTGCCAAAATATTCAACCTGATGTAAGATTCCAATTGATCCACCTTTTTTCCTGTCCTGCGAAAGTCCTGGGTCTCAGCGCAGATGGAGAATGCTATAGAGGCAACTCTATAGCCATGGAAATAGGTTGTCATCCATGTCAGCACAGTTATATCTGTCACCATACTCAATAAAATACACAATACATCCATGAATAAGACACAAATTAAAAAGTATAACTACAATGAACTCAAGATGCATACCACTCCTGTAGGTAAAGAGAGATCTTATGTTTAAAAAAGGTGGGCTTATTATTTTGTCCAGTGCTGGGCCTTCAAATCAGGCCCTGGACCATGCCTGACATTCTAGTCTTCAAGTATGGCGAGCTTCAATTTTCCCACAGTGCAACAGAGCTACCCAGACCTGAGTTCAAATCCCAGCACTGACAAAAGATACATTCTGATGTCAGAAGCCAGTTGTTGCACACGTTTTCCTCTCCTGTGAAAGAAGAGGATGGAAAATGCATAGGCAACCCTATAACCATGGGAACAGGTCGTCGTCCATGTCAGCACAGTTATACCTGTCACCATACTTAGTAAAATAAACAATACCTCCATGAATTAGAGACAAAATAAGGAGAAGTTCACCAAACACAAGATGCTGTCCACACATGTATGTCAATTTAGATCGTATGTTTAAATTATGAACTTATGAAATTATGAACTTATATTGGACCACCCTGGGGGTCAATGTCAGATCCTGGGAATGACCTAGCTCCTTGGTTGCTCACAGGTTGGTGTGTTCACCTTGATTTATTGGCCAATTGTTCCTTCTAGGCCCTGAGTTGAGATCCCAGTAACATTAACAAGTGGATCGTCGAGTAAGAAGCTGAATGTGAAACTTGTTTTCCTTTACTCTGAGAATTCTAGGTGTGAAGCATGATGGAGTACATTTCTACAAACCTAGTGCTCTGTGATAGGATGTCATCAATGTAATAAACGAAATGGGTTTCATATAGTAAAATCAATGGTAAATAAATGAATAAAACAAAAAATACAAGGAACAACCACACCAAACATGTATGGACTGAACATCTATAGGTAAGTATAAATCCTATCTTTACAATGCATGTAAATAGTATGTTTTCCAGGGATGGGGCTTGAATTCAGGACTAGTGAACAGGCTTGACATTCTTATCTTCAAGTACGGTGATCTACCGCCTTTATCCACATTGCTGCAGATTTACCCTGATCCTTAGTTCAAATCCAACACCTGGCAGAATAAATAGCTGGAATTGCAAGCCAGGGAGCTAATTTTTTTTAAACTTTTTCTCAGCACGGGGCTTGAACTCAGGTCGTGGTAACTCTGCCTCAGCTTCGATCACCCTAGGCTGGGGTTCAGCCACTGGACTCACAGCTGTTCCTGGGATCCTCGACCCCCAGGCCTTGCAGGGAAAACAATGTACAGTAAAACTGTGGCCTTTTTAGGTTTTCTTCCTTTGCACATGACCCTCTTGAGTCTGAATTACACTGTTGCAAAGAGTACTTCACTTTGCATTGCTGAAGGCTGGCAGACTATTGGGGAAGCCATAGGCCCACGTGGCAATATAGGCCCTGAACAACCAATGGCAGGAGATACTAAGAATGTTGTCAGTGTCACCGAATGAGTTGTTCGTGAATAATGCTCCTATAAAATTAGACAGCATGATTTCAGGAGGCTGATTGATTTTATTTAATATATATGAAGCATTAAAAGATTATTACTTACAGGAACACAATAATTTCAGGACACTGATTTCTTTTAAGAAAGAAAACAATTACATTACTTACATGGACACATAATAAATACCCAAGAATTGGTAGGAATGTAGTCTATATAACTAAATAATGTATAGACATCTCTGGCATTCTGTAAAGACATATATTTATTAGCTTACTGCCATCTGCACGTCAATCTGTTCTTATTTTGTTAACTCCTGGGCTCAATCTCAGGTCCTGGGAATAGTCTGTCAGCTCAATTTGCCCCAGGAGGGCATGCTGACACTCACCCATTCATGAATTTGGCCTTGTAGGCCATGAGTTCAGATGCCTGCATTCCCAAACATTGAATCGTTGAGTAAGAAGCTGATGGTAACACATGTTTTCCTTTTCTGTGAATGTCCTGGGTGTCAGGTATGAAGTGGAATATATATGCAGACCTATATCCTTATGTAATCAATGTTCTATGTGCCATAATAGTCAATAAAATAAATGGTCATTACATGAACAAAACAAAAATATAAAATAACTACACTGAATGCAATATAATCAACATATGTATGTAAATATAAATCATATATGTAAATTGTACATGAATAGGATGTTTTCTAGTGCTGAGGATCGATATCAGGCCTAAGGAACAGACTTGAATTTCTTGACAAGAAGGAGACAAGCTTCCACTTCCCACACAGTGCAACATAGGTACCAGACCATGAGTTCAAATCCCAGTCCTGGCAGAAAAATAATGGAACCTTTATAGTATGATTGGCCCAATTCTTAGGTATTTCATTATGCCTCCATTTTATGAATTTGATTGTTTAAATGCTTAATAAAGTATTAACTAAAATTGATTAGTGTCCTATAATATAATTGTGTATAATTTTATCATAGAATCATTCAAGAACTGCCCATTCAATCATGACATACATAATATTCCATTGGGTATCATACAGATAGGAACAAGTTTCTTAGGATCTCCTGCCATTTGGAGGTGGCAGGATCACGATTCGAACTGTGGGCCCCAGCTCCCACCATTTCACTGCGAGAATAGGGTACTCACCAGTCTGTCCAAGAACATCAGCAAGACCAATGATTAGGCAGGTACCAGTGGATCTCAGCAGTCCTCCTTGATACTTACAAAGCTGTGAAAGGAGGATCATGGTCAAAGTCACCCAAGCCAAGAAAGTTCTTGAGACTCCTTTTCAACTTCAGTGCCAACATATCAAGTGTGGAGGGCCAGCCTTGAGCAAAAGCAGCTCACAGACTGTGTCCAGATCTTGAGTTTAAGGTCCAGGATTGGCAACAAACAGACATACACAACAATCTGTGCAGCCATCCAGCTAAAGCAGGTTACTCTTTTGTCCCCAACTGCATTGGACAGAGTTCCTTGGGAAAAAAGGCTAGGCGAGCCGCTGTCATCTTGCTCTGCCCATACTGCTTGCATCACAGGATTACAGTCACACCCCCATTCTTTCATGTTCCTTTCTGACCAATGAGATACAAGAATGGTGACCACGCCTGCATTCCATGATGCGGGGGAGCACCAGGATTCCCTCTGTTTGTTTACAACACTACCAGAAGTTGAGGAAGGTAGAGGTGGTTGAGTGATCAGCAAGAGACTTGAGGAGAGTTTGGAGTATAGTAGGAAATTGATGCTCCCACCAGCGCCCCACCTCCCTCCCCACTTCTTGCGGTGCTGGGTTTCAAACCTCAGGCAATGGAGCACTGCCAGCAGTCATAAGGCCCCAACCAGGTCCCTGCCCCTGGTCTTCTGCTCTGGGCCCATGTATCCACAATGCCACCTCCATCACTGCTCTTCCCACCTGTCACAGCTGCCAACAGCTTCTCTGAGCAGCACAGGTGAGTGGCTGCCCCAACACTACCCCTGCCGCTGGTAAGACACTCCGCTGGGGTCCCCCTGACCCCTGCTTGTTTCCTCTCCCTGGCTCTGAGGAGCCACCTTTCTGTCTTGGGCATTTCTGAGAAAGAGACTCAATAGAGACTCAGGCTGTGCTGGATCGGGGTCCTCCTATCTGTGACAGGTATGCTCCACCAAGCATGGTCCTCTGTAGTTGGGATGGTAGACATATAGCGCCATGCTCAGTTATTGGTTTAGATAGATTATCCCAAACTTTTAGTCCATGCCAGCAGATTCTTGACCACAGATGAAGTTCTGGATAGTGCCGAAACCATCAGACTTCAGTCTCCTCAGAGGACAGTTGTGAGGAAACAAGGGATTCATACAGAGGGTTCTGTGGAGCATGGCTAGGCACAGAGGGAGCATCCTTCAGATAAGGTTCTCGGCAATTCTGTGAGCATATGACAGGAAGATACCCGGAAAAGGCTTAGGTGGGGTCTGTTATTAATTGTGCAACAGGTGTGGGATTATGAAACAAAACATGGCTCTCATCATTACTCTATCCCCATGAGGAAGGGGATTCTTCACTCTGTTGAGTTTTTCAGCTAAGGAAACAGATGCACAGAGAAGCTGGGTGACCTACTTATGACCTCAAGGTCACAGGAAGCTCAGCCTGACTTCTCTACCATGCTCCTTGGGACAATGGGTGCTATTCAGTCCATTTGATGTGGTGGGAATCACTTCTTGTCAGTTGTGGGTCTTGAACTCTAGGCCTGGGCGCCGTTCCCAAGCTCTTCAGATCAAGGCTAGTGCTCTACCACTTGAGCGCACTTCCGGTTTTCTGGTGGTTGTTTGAAGATAAGAGTCCCACAGACGTTTCTGCCCGGACTGGCTATGAACCATGATCATCATATCTCAGCCTCCTGTGTAGCTAAGATTAGAGTTCTGAGCCACTGGCACCCAACTTAAGCATAATTCTGATTTTCTTTCTTCGTCTCTCACATAGTAACTGGTGGAATGTTTTCTGGATGAGGTGGCCCAGTGTCCCTATGTGCCTGGAACCCAAGGTAGCCCTCTCATTCAGGAAGTGGGCTGTGGGTCAGGAGCTGTCAAGCTCAGACTGTTGAAACAGCTCCATGACGTAAGCCCCTCTGTGCCCTGGCTAGACCATGATGGTTATTCATTTTCCATCCAACCTTCCTGGACTTACTGTATTGTATTGTTTTTTACATCATTTTCTAGCACCTGGCCAAAATTATGATATAGTTATGGAATGAAAATGTAATGCCATCTTAAGAAAGTCATTTAGGGCTTTGTGAATGTGGCTTCATGGTACATTGATTGCCTAACATGCATGAAACCCTGGGTTCAATTCCCCATTACCACATAAACAAAAAAAACTGGAAGTGGTGCTGTGCCTCAAGTGGTAGAAGGCTAGCCTTGAGCAAAAAAGAAAGACAGAAAGACAGAAAGAAAGGAAAATAGAGAAAGAAAGAAAGAAAGAATGAATGAAAGAAAGAAAGAAAGAAAGAATGAAAGAAAGAAAGAAAGAAAGAAAGAAAGAAAGAAAGAAAGAAAGAAAGAAAGAAAGAAAGAAAGAAAGAAAGAAAGAAAGGAAGGAAGGAAGGAAGGAAGGAAGGAAGGAAGGAAGGAAGGAAGGAAAAAAAAAAGCCCTGGGTTTCCCTTATTTGCAATAACTAGTGTATGTCTGAGTCAAGCAGAAATGATCAGATAAGTTGCTGTTAGGGAAATGAACCCTAAGATATGTATTTAAATGTTTTTTTCTTTCATGTGATATTTTTCTAACACATTTATAAATTATTTCTTGGTTGTTTTGTATTTCCCTCACCCAGGGTATAACCCTTGCTTTCACTGTACTTGATAATGATATAATTTGTGGAGGGGAAGGGAAAAAACACGTCATTTAAATAGGGATACAGGTGGACCCATTGCAACAATGAGATATGCAAGTCGTTATGTCAAAAACGAACTTTACAACTTTGGTGGGGGGGATGGGAAGGAGGATTGGGTCTGGGGGCAGGTGGAGGATGGGAGGGGGTCAGAAGGGGAACCAAAGGAGGAGGATACAATGCTTGATAAGAAATGTACTCATCTTGCCCCTGTAATTGTAACCCTTCTGTACAGTATTTTCACAATATAAAAGAAAAAACTAGTAAATGCAAAATAAAGAATCCCTACTTTGAATATATAATTGCTCCTTCCAAACTGAAACCTGACAGCAGTCCCTAATTCATTAGGTCATTAGGTCACAGCAATTAATGCCAGTAATGTGCTTAGATTTCAGGTGAAGATTAATTCTGGAAATTCAAAGATTCCAGGATTTTGTGTGGTCACTGCTAATCACAAAGAGAAGGGTAATCTAAGTGACATTTGGAAACCTTTTTGGTCAGTGACTGCAAAAAAAGGCAGAGGCTAATTAACAGTTGTGACACAAGAGAAAAAATAACTCCAGATGGAAGGAATAAATGATAGTAACTAAGGTATACCAGAAATTGTTCTAGAAAACAATTTTGGTTATTGAAGAACTAGTTTTCAACTAGGCTTATTCCTCATTGCCTTTAGCATTCTAAATCTCTTAGGCTAGTTATTAATCTCTGTGTGATAAATGTATCTCTCTCTATGCTGTTCTTTCATACTCGATATCCTTTGCTTTCTAAAAATCTGTCTTTCTATATTTCTCTATGAACATTTCCTGATACTAAATACACCAATACAGATGGTAGAGGATGTTAATGGAGGGATCCCATAGCTAATGAGTCATTAATGTAACAGAATGGAAAAGGAGGACATATTATTGCTACCTCAAATTTTCTGAAAAGCTGCAATGGCATCATTTGGTTCAAATTTCCATTGTTTGTCTACATAGTGTCATTCAGTGCACATAAATGCAAATATGAGCCAGGTGCTGGTGGTTCACGCCTGTAATACTAGCTACTCAGAATGTTGAGACCAGAGGATTGTGGTTGAAAGACAGCCTGGTCAGGAAAGCCCATGAGACCCTTATCTTCAATTAAGCACAGGTAACCCGGAAGTGGTTCTGTAGCAAAAGTAGTAGAGCACTCAACTTGACCTGAAGAGCTGAGGGACAGCGCCCAGGATCAGAGTTCAAGCCCCATGACCAACAAATAAAGTGAAAGATGACTTTGTTTCCCCCAAAGGAACGACAAAATTAATAATCTTCCCAAGCAGAAAAATAAATTCCAAAATGATTCAATGCACCTACTTTTGCTGAATTACTTACTTTATGGCTTCTTTGCTGGACATATTCTCTACTTTTAAAAATAGTCAAATATTAGCTTTACCAAAAATTTCATCAAATATTAGTTATTTCAAAAGAGAAGTCTATTCAGTTGATGTCACTTAGCTTTTTTACTATCTTAGTTCAAAGCTAACCCAGGCAGGATAGTCTCTCAAATTCATTTTTAATTAAACACCAAAAAAGCACAAGTAGAGTTTTGGCTCAAGCAGTTGAGTACTAGCTTTGGGGGCAGGTGGGCAGGAAAGAAAATTGTTCAGGGACAGGGTCCAGCTTCTGGGTTCAAGCCCCAGAACCAGCACAAACGAACCAAACAAGCAAACAAAAAAACCCAGATATTTCTTTGGGATCCTCCTTAAAGGAGTACTCATTTGAAAAGAGGCTCCTTTTGGTGATCATACTCACTGGATCCTGCTTTTCTGGAATCCTTATTGCTCTGGAGAACTCAGGACCAGACTAAAGAAATTGATAACTGACTCCTGCAAATAGTGATTCCTCTCAGGGGTGAAATATCCATCCATAAGGCACTTTAAACCTCCATGTCTTTGTTTCTTTGCAGTAGAACACTTTTTAAACAACGTTATTTCCTTTTGTTCTATGATGGCTTTCAAATGGCATATTATTTTTGTAATACTCTCAACTAGAACTTTACAGAAAAGTTTTATATGAGTAAAGAACATATTCGAAAAAATCAAGAACAGAGTTTCCTTCAAGCCTTGGGATTCTTTTCTTGTACAGTAAAAAGGAAAGCACAAGTTAACTTGAACTTTGTCATTCCTCTATGTTCCATTCCTCTCCTGGGATCAGTTTCCACATCCAGTTACCATTACTTCCAGTAACAATTGATGGTGCTGCTTGAGGTATAATAAATGTTTACTGGCTTCACTGAAATAACACAAGGACACCTTTGGACATGAGGTAACACGTGTTTCAGAGAAAACTTAGTAAAGAGAAAATATGAAAATTATATTGCTTATAAATATATTATCCATGAGTATATTGAGTTCAAACTTTTTAAGGTCTCTGTAAATTAAAGTGAATTGTAAATGGGAAGAAGGTTCTCAGATCATTCCTTTTGTGAGTGTATGTACAGCACATTATTTCCCGTGTATATGAATTAACAGTAAGGGAAACTATAGCAATAATAGGAGAAAGAGAAGTTCTGTGTTAAAGTATATGGGTTCAATACACTATAGAAGACTCTACAAATAAGACAATATTGAAACAATAAAGCCAAGTCCAGTATGTAGATTTATGGGAGTGATGTAGAGAAAGCATTACTCCTAGGTGGAACACGAAGTATGAAGCCACTCCCTTTCTAAATCACACTTGCTAATCACACAACTCTGTAGAAAGTAGAATGGAAGTATAATTCTGGTTCCAATGCAAGTCAGATATAAAAGCATGGACTTAAATGGAAAAAAAATCCATCTTGAGAGAACAGGGCTTATACTAGCAATGAACTGCTGGCTAAGATGATATTTCTTTTTCTTTCCTTATATATTTATTGTTGTTGGTGGTGGTCTTGGCACTTGAACTCTGGGCCTGGGCACTGTTCCTCTGCTATTCAGCTCAAGGCTAATGCTCTACCACTTGATCCACAGTGCAACTTCCAGTTTTCTTGTAGTTAATTGCAGAAAAGTGTCTCCAGTACTTTCTTACCCGGGCTGGCTTTGAACCCCAATCCTCAGATCTCACCACCACTCAGCTTACGATCACATTTCTAACAGTGTACACTCAGGATATGTAATGGGTATATTAATCTATCTTTATTTGAATTCTTGAGTTAAAAATCTCGGCTACAGCATAGACTTTACACTCACAAAAATGTTTATAGCTTAAAAGTTGATACTTCTGGAGAAATAAAACCTAAGAATGTAATGGAGTCTGGGAAGTTCAGTTTGCAACCAGCTAGGCTAGAACAGTCTTTGCAACAGTACCTATAATTGAGGAGCCAAAAGCTGTATTGGAAGAATGGCTCAGGTGATGGAATACCAGTCATGAGCAAGATTTATGAATAAGAGCTTGAGGCTTTTGTGTACATATATACAAACATACACATACACACAGAGGCACTTATATGTGCACACACAAATGCACAAATGAAATGACTCTCATAATATGTAGAAAAATTACAAAACAATAGAAAATATGTCCTGAGTAAGACTAGAATTATGTGATAATTTTTAATATTAGAAAGTCCTCAAGTTACTTTTTTCAAAAGTATTTGAGAATATTACATAGGTAGGGACCAGAGATAGTAAGAGAGTCAAGTAATCATTATTAAAGGTATCGGATCCATTGAGGAATGAATCAGAGACCCCGCAGGTGCATCTGAAAATGTTCATATCCTGTGTCAAATGTTAGAAAATGTTTGAAAATTGTACAGGAACAGTCTGAGCAGTGTAGTGGGTAATATCACTGGAGAAATTCAGAATTGGTAATCTGTATTTAGATTAAATACAACAAGAAACTATGGCAGGGCAATGTGATATAAGCCTAGAATTCTAGCACTCAGACTAAAACAGAAGATTAGAGAGTGGAATTACATAGTGATACCTTCCCTGGACCAGGTAGTATAATTTTGTCTTAATAAAACAAACCAAACAAGAAAGGAATACACAGTTGGAATGCTGGGCTAATTTTGTCATTTTTTGCGAAGTCAAGTTTCCTATTGAAATGCAACTCATATATAATCCTCACTTGTGTTTTAAATTCTCTCTCCATTACAGAACATTCCTAGATGCAAAATGACTCATGATTACCTTCCAAAATTTGAGAAAGTAAGTAATCATCATTCTGTTGGATTCCAAAGAAATGATGAAGGATTACAAAGGCTTAAGCCTGGAGAAATAGCAAAGTTTATCTAATGTAGGACTTTGTAAATGTTGCTAAATTAGAATTGAGATTTAAAATAAATATTTTGGTTTTGTTTGTAATTTCATATTCTATTAGATATTTCAAAATTCTTTTCTTTTTTTGTCAGTTGTGTGGCCTGAACTCTGGGGCTGCACACTTTCCCTCAGCTCTTCAGCTCAAAGCTAGTACTCTACCACTTGAGCCACAGCACCACTTCCGAGTTTTTTCGCTTATGTGGTGTGGAGGAATCGAACCCAGGGCCTCATGCCGGTAAGGCAAGCAGTCTACCACTGAGCCACCTTCCCAGCCCCAAAATTATTTTTAAATAGAGGGTTTAGTTGACAAATTCACAAATGATTCTTGCGGTCTACTTGCCTAGAATATTCTTTCAAGAGAGATATAATTAGAAATTAGTTAATAGATAATTCCAACAATTCATGTATAAAATGATAATGTGAATAATGTAGATAGAGTTGCCAAGAAATGCATGATATTAATTTATAAATTTATCAAAAGCAATTTTTTGAAGCTTTGGTATAACATAGTATGAGGAGAATAATTGTGTGACATCTTTTTCTTCTACCTATGTAACACAGGAAGCAATTCCCTTAATTATGTGCCTCTGTATACAATGAGAAAAATGCTAGATTGGGGGTTTGTTTTCATTTTTTTGTTTTATTGGTTTGTCCTAGTGCTTGAACTCTGGTCCTGGACACTGTCTCTGAGCCTGTTCATGCTCAAGGCTTGTGCCCTACCATTTCAATCTCAGTGCCACTTGTGTCTGGCTTTTGCTGAGAAGTTTATTGGAGATAAGCATCTAAGGAACCTTCCTGCCTGGGTTTGCTTTGAACTGTAACATTGCGCTCTTAGCATCCTGAATATCTATGGTAATTAAAAAAGTATAAATATAAATAATATTTGCAAATGGTCTGATCTCAAGAATACTAGGGGTGGGAAAATGATGCAACACAGTTTATTGTGGTGTTCTTTCCAGAACATGGAGGGCATCACATTAGCAGAGGTGTAGTATTTTTCACAATAAAGATAAGCTATTAGTGTTGTAAATTAAGGGAACCTTTGAGGTGCACCCTACACCTTGGAAACTGTTGGGGTATGATGACTTTATGGCATAAGTCTTCGGATTGATGGTCACATAAATAATAGCTTACCCTGATAAACAATTGCTTACTCTTGAAAAATTAATTATTACAGATGCATCATAGTTTTATCCTTTACCAGAATGTGGCTATTTTTCTGTTTATTTCTCAATCTGTAGCAACCCATTGGAATATGAATCTATTGCAGAATTACATAACATGCAAACAGGTATTCTTTTGAATCTCTCAGGTAGGAATGTTCAGAATTTGAAAATGAGTAGATATTAGTCATAGGAATTTTGAAGAACACATATATTCTGTCCTCTTAACAACTTATTTACTTTTAAAAGTTATGGGTTTCCATTGAATGAAACTGTTTACTGTTTTTGTATGAGAAATTTTAAATTTATTCTTTTTACAAAATATTGGCAAGTATATTGTGAAAATATTGTCTAGTTGGATAACATTCAAGTTGATGGCCCTCTGATTAAAAAGGTGTAATTAATTCAAATTTAATGCCAAATAGTATTGATTTTTAAAAGTTACTAAAAAATAATAATATTTACTATACCAATACAGTGAAATTTTATTTCATGAAGCTTATTTATTTAATTTAATTTTCTTGTCAAAGTTATGTACAGTGGAGTTACAGTAATTGTAAGGTAGTGAATACATAATGTTTCAAACTTGTTATCCCCTTTCTCATTTTTCTCAGTTTTCCGTCACCACAATACCCCTCACAAGTTGTAATGTACATTTTCATCATATTGTCTTGAGAGCATTGTTATTGCATTGGTTTGCCCTTTGTCCTATTTCTCACCATTTTGTTGTTCCTATTCCTTTCCGTAATTAAGGTAAATGTATACCAGTACACAGGGTATCCAAATCAAATACAGCAGGGAATAAACCATAGGGAAAAATGTCAAAAGAAAATAGAAATCACATAGTACATTAAAAACAACAACCGCAAATAAAAATCTCTGTTTCCATATCTTGGATTTTATTTTGCTTAGCATCAGCATATATGGTCATATATATAACATAACAAAGGCCCTGGAAAATAATAGTTGCATGGACATGATATCATGAAAACAACATTTAACTGTTTAATATGGTAAAGATGGAATTAGGATTGGTGAATTCGCGATTCTGTTAAAGGAATTTCAAAAGAGTTTTAAAGTTATGACAGGTAAATTTTAATTGTTCAAACTTTTTAACAACTTAGCCTATTAAAAAAAATAAAATTGCCTGGGAGAATAGGCTTTCATGCAAAGAAATCCATGGAGACTTAGCTGAGAGGGAGTGATGTGGGTGAAGATGGCTCTTTTTCACACTAAACAGACAAACCTCACAAACCTTGCTGTAAATCCTGTAGGTTACCTTGAGAATTTTCCTTACCCAAAAAATATACTCTTACTGTGTGAAACAAGGTTGTAGTGGAATTTAAATTCAAAGTTCTTTAAAAAAAGACATCAAAGCCGGGCGCTGGTGGCTCACGCCTGTAATCCTAGCTACACAGGAGGCTGAGATCTGAGGATCGCGGTTCAAAGCCAGCCCGGGCAAGAGAGACCATGAGACTCCTATCTCCAATAAACCACCAGAAAACCGGAAGTGGCGCTGTAGCTCAAGTGGTAGAGCGCTCGCCTTGAGCTGAAGAGCTGAGGGACAGCGCCCAGGCCCAGAGTTCAAGCCCCACGACCGCCAAAAAAAAAAAAAGACATCAAAATTGTGATTTGACCTTTACTTACTAAACAGTAATTCTCTGAAAAAGATAATTGTGTGCAAACTGTTTAGGGGAAAGTGCCCTCCACAATGAAAGAAGATATTGGGTTTACACTTTTCTGTTTATAATACTTTCCACAATGTCTTTGCATATAAAGCACTGAAACACAGAAAAAAATCTGATTGGATACTTCAAACAAATGATTTCGCATTTCTAAGTGGCTCAAAAATATAATATCATTATTAACATGAGACTGTGAAGACTTCTCTTATTACATAAGCCAAAAAGTTTTGGGATCAGAAAAGAAGAGCAAATGGAAAAAGTAAGAAAACAGTATTCTTCGAAGCCCTAGCTAAGCGTATTAGCTTCAGCAATGGAGGGAGGCCAAAACTTTTTAAAATAGATTGTCTTAATATTTTACCTACATAAAGTGGTTTTACAGAGCCTATTTGTCTCACTTCAATGCACACTAGATCGAATGAAGACATAAAAATAAGTTCCACATCCAAATAAAATAGTTTTAAAAGAGAAACCATGAAGACGTAGCAGTGGGAGAGGTCTTATAGTCCTTCCACTTCACTAGACTTTAACCCAAGAAGCTGTGATTAATTGGAAATCAGGTAAGAGCTAAGAGGAGGACATAGAAATAGGTCATCGAAGTATTGTCCTTTGTAACAGACACTGTCATCCAAGGTATCGGTGATTTAACTCTATTCTTCTCCATACATCTTGTTAAGCAAATGCAAGACCAAGAGAAAAATAATATATTGAAGTAATTTTGAAAAGAATAACTTCACTGTTCCTGATATGGTATCTAACGAGAATCTTAAGTGAGAAGATAAAAGTGGAGTATTCTTCGCTTTCCTCTAAGCATCTTGTTAGCAAATTATATCTTTGAGGTTAGAAGTAATTGAACCAAAAAGTGGTGGAGTACTTATTTTTGTGGGCACTTTAGACATAAGAATACTTTCAAGGTAAAAGAAAAAACAGTATAGCTAAATATTTGTGATCACAGCTTCTTGGACTGGTTTTTTGGAGAAAAGGTTTTACCTGAGAGTTTGTCCTCATTATCATAGATGTTGGGTTTTCGTGGCAACCAAATGCAAGAGGGAAGTTTAATGGACTCGCTTGGACAAATAAACAGCATAATAGAAAAAATGGCAAATAATCTTTAGTGAATTACTTTGACCGATTATTTTGCCAGAACAAAGAAGGAAAGATATAATTCAAAATCACTTGACTGAAAAGTATGAAAAAGAGTAGTAAAGAGAGATTAGAGAAAACATAGAGGACTGTTTTCTCTCCAACAGAGTAATGGGTTTTGATCTTGTTTCTTCCATTCTATATTCACCAGCTATCAAATGTATCTCAGGACTGGAATATCCAGTTCAGACAAAGAGATCTCCCATTAGAAAATATTTGCTGCAGATGTAGGTGATTTATAACCTTAGACAATCTATTTAAATCTGTTCAAAATTCTCCCCTACCCCAAACTGCCCTCTTTGAACAGTTGGTTTGCTTTTCACATACTGCCCTTGATTAACTATTTAATATTTTGAGAGATCATATTCATACTCTGTAGAGTTTGCTGTTTGGTTGTGATTTTTATGTCTTTGATTTTTGTTGTGCTTTTAAATAAATTTCAAAAGGTTGTGCAATTGTGTTACAATTAAATATGTCCATGTAATTGTCCAATGCTCCTGGATCAGAGTCACTCCTTCTATCATTCTCAACCAACTCCTTCTCCAAGATTTATTTCAGATTTACCACTTCCTTTATCACATGTGTACATTGAGTATTCTAGTTGTGCTTGCCACTTTTTCATTTTTCATTCATTCTGTTTTTACTAATATTCTTCTCTGGTTTCAACTTCTTGATAGTCATTCTGTTAAACTGTCTGTTCATACTTTGACAGGTTTATATACATTCTATGGCATTTCAATCCTGCATATACTTGAACTGATATCAGCTTATATTTCCATAATTAATTCATCTGCAATAACAATTTGCAAGACTGGAGACGTGAAGCACCTAGACATGATTTTATTCTCCTCCATTTGGAAGATTAATCTTTATTCAACAAGAAAGTTTAAAAATGGCTTAGAATGTTTTCCTAACTACCAGTTTTTATAAATGGCTTTGTACAATGGTTTGTGATTATTTTACTTTACATGGGATAATATTCTCTACTACGTATAACTTTTGGGAAAAGAAGAAAACTAAAATTTATTACTGTGGAGGAATATGATAGAAATAGAAGACAGATTTTATGTTTGTCACATCTCTCATGAGTACCCATATTCAAGACTTAAAGTCATATTTCTTAAGGAAAACATCAAACAACATGATAAGGCAACTTCGTGATCTTTTAAAATGTACTTTATTATTTGATGAAATTTACTTTATTAGCTAATGTTTAGGCTTGAAATATGGGAGGCTGATCTAGGTAACACATTTCTGGAAGGCATCTACTGAACAACACAAATGGTCGGGGCTACTATTTCTATAATTTAAGGAATGGTTGAACCTGTTTGGTATTAGTGCAGGATAATAAATCAACTCTATTGTAACTTGCTCCTTCCACTTGAAAAACTTTTAATGTTACTAAGTATATAATTGTCAAATGTCATTTTGGCGAATGTGCCTTTAAAAAGTTTATTTGAGGGGCTGGGAAGGTGACTCAGTGGTAAAGCACTTGCTGGCATGCATGTTTTTCTGAATTATATTTGACTTCTAAGTCAAGTTTTCCTATCCTTGGTAGAAAAATTATGGATCTATCCTTCCAGGAACTAATTTTTGGCCTACTTATACTGGACTGAAATCTTTCATTAATCATTAGGAGAGGGGTATTAAAAATATTCTTGTGACATTTGTGATCTTGTTCACTAATATGGGCTGGTCATCTGTAAATTGAAAGTGTGAATTACAGTAGTTTCTCTCAGATTTTGTGATCTCATCTTTCATTTTAAGTTGCCTTGCATTTCACAATTGCTTACTGCTAAATCCTGTGTAATTGGGGCCCTGAATTATTATAGGAAATGAGGAGTTGAGATGAGTCTTCAATTACTTTCTGTTGGCATGTGGCATGGGCCTAGGTGTGAATACTTGCCCTTCTTATCTGATGATACAGATAACTAGGACCTAGGATCCTAGGACGCGTGGATCCTGTAGAAGAATAATACCTTTTGGACATCATATCAGCAAAATTTGGGTATGATCAGAAATATGGGGAAAACCATTCTGAGTCCAGCGAGTTAAAACAATATACAGAGCAGCAGAGTAAAATCCCTTACAGATTAAAGGAAAACAACATTTTCTTTTACCATGTGAATTCAGGAGACTAAGAACACTTAGAAGGTATCACAAGTTTATATCGAAGACATTGCATTTGTACTTCTTATATTCTAATAAATATTCTAAACCTAATTATTTATATTCCTATCTATTTATTGTAATAAATATCAAATTATTTGTCAAATTATCGATTAATTCTAGCAAGTTTCATTGTGTGAAACATAAAATTAGCACATATAAATATAAAATATATAACTGTATGTAATCTAAGGAAATGTTTTTCATTGTTCTGTTGTGGTTAGGGTATCAAAGGCAACTCTGTTTTACAGTATTATTCCATTATCTCTACCTCAGAGTTTGGTAGAGTTAGACCTAAAGCTTTACCATTTGTAGATTTACAGCCTAGAGGCAAGAGGAAACACTGTGATTAAAACATTACCAATTTAAGGCCTAATATCAAGGAAAAATATGGACTTCTCCTGGAGCTATGGAAATATTTGGCGGTAGAAATTCAGTAGTGTAAGTTCCTGCCTGATTGGATGGTAGACAGGTCAGGACATTAGGTAATCATGCATAAGAACAATTTTTTTTTCACCTTCTTGGCTTTAGCTACTTTTGAAATGGTAGGTATAATAAACAATTATATTTTGATAAAATACTTTCTACTCAGAACTGTTTATTTCTCTATGATCCCTTGTAACTAAGATTAGTTTTTTTTTCCAGTAAGATAATCTTTGCTGTCAGGGTAAGATATTCTGGTTGGTCTGTTACTACATGGAAGAAGGGTAAAGGGTCAGTAGACATTTGTGCCAGTAAGACCTCATTTGGGAAATTTTAAGCTGCAAAAGTTTAGAAGTAGCTCTTCAGCAAGGCTTACTTTGAATCCATTAGCTCCACAAAGCTAACTCAGTTGATAAATAAGTACTTGAAAAGCCATATCTTTGAACCTAGCTATAAAGGCTACAAAATATGATGAAATTTAAAATGAAAAAGATTTAAAATAGTCATTGGCAAATAATTGCAAGTGTGAGCAATCTACCGAACAATATGTTTTTTCCACTATACACAGAATGTCAGAGAAATAAGATCAATAGCATTGTTAGTAACAATAAGGTTTCCTTGTTACAAATAGGCAACCAAGGATATATGCCTGTATAAAGATTACATCATTAACTACTTAAATTTACAGGATACTACATGCTTCAGCAGCACGTATACATAAATTACAACAATATAGAGATTAACATGCCACTTGGACAGGGATGATATGAAAATATGCGAAGTATTCCATATTTTTCATCCTTCAGATGCAAGAAATGAAAAACAGTTATTAAAAAGTTGATTACAAAAATACAAGTGTAACAACACATGCGATTCATATAATTAAAAGTTATTCTTTTCACAATGATTTATTTTCTCTTTTTCCATTTTTACTATTCTAAATTATTCTAACTGGAAAGTAGAGAACTGATAGAAAGCAGAGGAAAGATTTTCCTGTGTATTAAAAGGTACAGACTGAAAATGAGGACCAATGGTGTCTTCATGTGCAGCTTATTCTAGGAATGAGAAAATAGGAAATAATACCTTCTATGTAAATGATTTGGGAAATGGCAGAGCAGAAAGTGAAATGATGCAACCAAAAATATAAAAGCAAAATAAGTTAGGATAATTATGGAGCAATCATATTATCTATGAGAACCATGAAAGAGAGAGAGGAAGAGAGACATGTGCAATGAACTAACTAGCCACAAAATCCATGCCTCTGATCAATTTATAGAGCAAAACATTTTATTTTTAAAAGAGATGGAAATAGAATTTATAGTGTGTCTCTTTATGATGTGCAATGTAATGTATTGATATGCATTGTGTTGATCACTTTTCTGTTACTGTGAGGAAAATACCTGCAAAGAACATTTCTAAGGAGGAAACTATTATATTGACTCATGGTTTAAGAGAACACAGTTTAAGATAAAGTGTCTCTATTGTTTTTAATTATATTTTTATTATCTTAAATAATTGTACAAGTGAATTTCCATTCAACAAATCAGTTTTTAAGTACAATGGATCTTTACATAACTTCACCACACCCTTCCAAATCTCACCCCACTTTAATTTTTTCTACTGTCATACTATCTGTATTGAATATTATGCCTTCACTCTTTTCCTCCATAACTCTTTTTAATCCTTCCCTTTGAATTCCCCTCATATCTTAAATGATAGTTTCCTGGTATTCATTTTGTTGGATTAAAAATTCAATTTTATAAGAAAATACACCTTTTAAATTCTCTGCAAATAGAATGCTTTGGTTGATATTGTTGTGAAAACTTGTATAAAGTTCTATCTTCCAAATATGAGACAGAACATGGGTCCTTTGTGTGTGTGTCTCTGACTTAGTTTACTTAACATATTTTTAGATCTATCCATTTCTTTGCAAATAATGTAACAGTCTTCATAATGGATGGGTGCAATACAATTGTGTATATGTGCCACACTTTCTCTAACCATCCCTCTGCCAAAGGGCATCTGGGCTGTTTCCTTAAGTTTTCTACAGTGAATAGTGCAGCAGTGAACATGGTTGTGAAAGTGATTTTACTGTAACCTTTTGGAAGAATTCATCACTATCTTTCTGGGAACAATCTTCTAGCCAGTTTTCCAGAATAAGCACATCCCTCTCTTCATCTCCATTAGAACGTATTGCAAATCCTCAAAAACACACTACCCCCTACAGGTCACAATAAGCTAAAACCACATGGTGCCCATATTTTTTCAATAGTGTTTTTCATAATTGTACATATTATTTAGTGAGAACTTTCTTTTTTTGGTTATTTATTTTTTATTTATTTTTTTAAATTTAATTTAATTTTATTTGTGAACATACTGTACAGAGGAGTTACAATTACATGGGCAGGATAATGCGTTTAGTGAGAACTTTCTATGTACTTTTCTAATGTGGGAATGAGGGACATGACAATAGTGTAAAGGTAAGAAATATGCAATTTAATTAGCTATTATCATATTTAAAATCATTTTCAGCTCTAACTCATAGCCTCACTTACTATTATTTTAATCTTTATTTGATTACTTCATCTATCCTCTAACTTATAACAGGTGAGTTAAATACGAAGGCAGAAACCGTGGTTTGATTTTGACACTCATGTGTGAGGATGCACAATAAGGGCAAATAGATGAATTGGATTTAATAGTTATTATCCATTTTGTTAAAGTAGAGATGATTTTGCCAAACTGATTCTCACAATTCATATTATATTCAACAACAAGAAACGTGTGACAATTCCCTTTGTTTTGCTCCTTATTAACTTTTGTTTCCATTTAATTTTTTTTTTATTTATTTATTTTTCGTCTGTCGTGGGGCTTGAACTTGGGCCTGGGTGCTCTCCCTCAGCTCTTCAGCTCAAGGCGAGCACTCCACCACTTGGGCCACAGTGCCACTTCCGGTTTTTGAGTGGTTTATTGGAGATAAGAATCTCTCGGACTGGGCTGGGAAGGTGGCTCAGTGGTAGAGCGCTTGCGTTGCATGCTCAAGGCCCTGGGTTTGATTCCTCAGCACCACATAAGCAAACAGAATAAAGCCGGAAGTGGCACTGTGGCTCAAGTGGTAGAGTGCTAGCCTTGAGCTGAAGAGCTGAGGGACAGCGCCCAGGCCCAGAGTTCAGGCCCCACGACCAGACCCAAAAAAAAAAAAAAAAAAAAAAAGAATCTCTCAGACTTTCCTTTCCTGTCTGCTTTAACTTGCAATCCTCAGATCTCAGCCTCCTCAGTAGCTAGGGTTACAGGCATGAGCCACCGGCGCCTGGCTACCATTTTATTTTATAATGAAGGATTATTTCACAAATCTATTGTAGATACAAAAATATGCTAAAATATTTCTATCCGTATGCATTGATATATACATACACACATATATTACACAGGTTATAAAGATAATATATAACTTCTGGAACTGCACAATTTACTAAATTATTAAAATCATTGATGGCTGGAATCCTGGTTACTCAGGAGGCTGAGATCTGACGATTGTGATTTGAAGCCATCTTGGGCAGGAAAGTCCATGAGCCTCTTATCTCCAAACAACCGACAGAAAATCAGAATTGGAACTGTGGCTGAAAGTGGTAGCGTGGTAGCCTTGAGAGAAAAAGCTCAGGGACATCACCTAGGCTCTTAGTTCAAGAAGTGCAATCTATCCCAAAAAATCTATTTAATTTACCCCTGTGTAAGTAGAGTATTTCCGTCACCCAAGTGCACATCCATACCCATTTGCAAGGTAACTGTTTTGTCTGAAGTACCACAAAACATTATCACTTAAGTAGAAAGTATTGCAATGTGGGTTCATTCTATCTCTCTCATGGATTTTTCTCCACTCAAATACTCAAATCTTACATTTATTCCAATTATTTAAAATAATAGTTTTTTCTTTAATACCCATAATATTAGAGTTTGAATTGAGTGTCTTGTGCCCCCAAGATGGTTGTTCTTACCACTTTGTCATGTCCTCAGACTTAAATTATCCTGATTACTTTTCAGATAGAATCTGGCTTCCTACTTGTATCTGATTTTGGGCTCAGTACACTTTATGTTATTCTTCCTGGAATTTAAAATAACAGGTGCATGGCATTGTGTACAGATCTTTCTGTCCAGTCTGGGTTTTAAGCACTATCCTTACAACAGTTCGCTCCCATGTAGTCAGGATATTCATAAGCTTGTCATAGTTTTTTTTATTTGCATTTTCTGCAGGTTCTTGAGTACTGAATTAATTTGTGTTTTCTTGGGTTGTTTTGTTTGATTTGAATATACGGATTATTGTTCTTCACTTTTCCTTTTGTTTCTTTCACTCATGTTCTTACCTAAAGTGCTGAGAAACCAATTCTTCTTTCTCAAGATAGTCAAGATGAATATTATTTATTCCAAAGAAATTTCAGTAATATTTAAACACCTCATACCTATGAATAGTATACAAATGCTAAGTTCTGAGAAGGATCTTTTTATTTGCACAGCAGTCTTTGGCATACACAGACAGATCATGAATTTTATGAAGTTAGTAAAACTACAGATGCTCGCCAGGTGGAGAAAAACCTATTATTAATTGTTTGACAGGGTCTTCCCTTCTCGTGAAAGAAATATGCTGCTTGATGCAGGATTACACAAAATCATATTCCTAGGAGGAACCTAAAAATCATCTAATACAACAGACTTGAGAGAGATGAATTGACTTCCTGAATAATTTACTTTTGGGTCAAATAAAAGCAGACTTCCAAAGAGAGAGTAGACTTTAGAGAAACATGAGTTGTATGTAAATAGGTGCTTAGCTGATTTTGTTAATTTGTGAACTAATACAGGGAAATAAAGTACAGCAAGGTTAAAATTAAAGAACTTCACATTGAAATACTCATTTGTGTGTGTGTGTGTGAGTGTGTGTGTGTGTGTGTGTGTGCACACTCGTGCGAGTACGCGCACACACATGTGCATGTGCTCATGCATACATTCATTATTCTTGCGGCTTGATACTGAGTAGGCATTATTCTTAACTTTCTGTGCCCAAAGGTAGTGTTCTACCACTTGAGCCACTGTTCCACTTTTGGTTTTTTAGAGATAATCACATGTATTTTCATGATTTGACTAGCTTTGAACAGTGGCCTTCAGATCTCAGCCTCTTGAGTAGCTACCTAAGCTGATTCAGCCTCTGAGTAGCTAGTTAAAATTCTGTCTGTCCTCTATGCTTCACTGCTCTTTTATTCTTTTCCTGAGGTAATCACAAGCGTAAGTCATGTATATGTCTAGTTACTTTAAAAAATACTCTTACTGCTTGGCACCAGGGGCTTCCACCTCTACTTTTAACTACTAAGGAGGCTTGAGAATAGAACCAGGCCAAAAGTTTAGTGGACCTCCTTCTCAATCTATAGCTGGGTGCATTGGATCATTTCCACCACACTGCACTATCTACAGGCTAAGATTGGAAGAACTGCGGAATCCAGGCCAGCCAAGGTAGGAAGCTAGACAAGTTGGTCTGCAACTCTGATGCCATTGATGATGGGAAGGCTAAAATGACAGATCAGGTGCATGTTCTTGTGGAAAGGGAACCCCTATCCTAAAATTAACCACTGATATGACGCCTGCCTAGCAAGAGCAATAACTCAAGTCGAAATCCCCACAAGTTCCCACAACCAAAATAAGTATATACATTAACATACAAAAACTTAGTAGAATCTGTTCTTTGCTCTAATATCAGCTTTATCTGATTATCATATGATGTGACAGAATAGGTTCTTTATTAAATTTAAGATATATTTTAAAAGACCTAGAAAATTCTTTCTCACTTATTAAGTGCAAATGTATGGCAAATTGTCTCATTTCTTACATATTTGACTATCACTATAAATTCAGCTTATGATTATTATGAATAGTAACATATTCTGATTTATTACTTTGTAACAGTTTTTACACTTTTTGCTTCTCTACTGAAGTTTAATTATTAAAGTAGCATCATCAAAATATATTCCTTGGGTACTTAGTGCAGTTTTTTACAAAATTTTTAACCAATGGTTTATATGAATCCTTAATTCGTATATTGTTTGGTTTATTTTTAGTTTCAATTTAATTTTATTGTAAAGGTAATGTACAGAGGGGTTACAGTTACATAAATAAGCACATTTCTTATGGAAGGAACATTGTTATCTCTTCCATCGATTTTTTGTATGCTCAAAATAAGAACTACTGATTCTTTTGCTGTTGCTATTAATCAATTGGTACTTTTTCTTTCTTTGTTCATGCATTTTTATAAGAAAATTTATATGCAGAGGGTTTACAGTTACTTAAGTCATCTAAAGAGTACACTTCATTTTATTTTCTAAATTTCAAATTTTGAACTTAAATATTTTCTTTTGTTTCTTTAGGGTAATTCTTTTTTCAGATTTGTAGGATTAGCTAATATAATTTCTTTGTTTTTTCACATGTAAATTATTCAGACACATATATTTTGCTTTTAAAATATTTATGATGTGAATATTTAAAATTATTTTTTGAATTTTTATACGGTTGGTAAATTTAAATAAATTTATTTCTTATAGTTATAAACATATTTGTCCAGGTAACAAATACTGTATTTTCAAGAAGCACATACTTTATTAAGAAAAGTTACATTACCTGGTGACTTTTTGGAAATATTTGTACTTAAATTAAAAAAAAAAAGTTTGAGCTGGGCATGGAGATTTGTGGCTGCTATTTTCTAGCTATGGTGGGAAGTGTAAATAGGGTTTGTAATTCGGGAGAGACAGAGCAAGTATAATACCTTATTATAAAAATATTCAGAGTGAAATGATTAGAGATATAGCCACCCCTAGCGAGATATAGAGCACCTGGTTATAATATTCTAAATCTTGAGTTAAAACACGACTAACATCAAATTTTTGTCAAAATAAAAGGATACATGTTTCAAAATGTTTATTATTTAAAACTTATTTGAAAAGGTTCTCATGTCTTCTATTGCTTAATTTTCAGTTTACTTAATCTATAAGAATCCAAGAAGTGTATTGTGATTATTTTATTTCTACTAAACTTTTAGATAGTACGAGAAATATTATTTCATATATTAACCTACATTTTCTATTTGTGATAATTTCCTCTGTTTAATATGATAATATCAATATTCCAAATGTGTGTATGTGGTGTGTGTGTGTGTGTGTGTGTGTGTGTGTGTGTGTGTGTGTGTGTGTGTGTTCATGTGGTTTTTGTGTGTGTGCTTTGGGTGTACTTTGTAATGCTTAGGAGATCACACCATTGCTTCACATATGCTAGGCCAATGTTGTACCACTGAGCTATACTGTCTAGTTATAATCCAAATAGTGTTTTAATTTTGACTTTTAAATTTTCATTCCTAGTATGTTTTTTTTTTCAAAATTATATATGACAAAATGTGATCCATCTTCTATCCATGTTAGCAATTTTTATTGTTTAGAATATTTCCACTGCTTTTCCAGTTCCAAACTCTTGTGTTTTTAATTGATAAAGGTTTTACTGCTTCTTTTCTCTCTTCATTCTTTTTCCCTTTAGATTTGACCTATTCTTTCTCTTCCCCAGATGTCAGGCCACATTGAGGCTCCTGCAACCCACAGCCTTGCTCCTAGTATAGTCACCAATAGGCCAGTGTCCCCAGGATCCAACACAGACTTCTGACTTGGGTAAATAAAGAGGCTGTGCTTGAGTAGCCCACAGTCAGCAGTCAGCAGTCCTGGCACATGGGCATCTACTAAGGCCACCCTAGTAGCTATGGAGACTCCGACCTGAAGAAAGTGTCAGACACACCCATGCAGGCTGACTTTGGAGAAGCTCCTCTTCCAGGTGTAGCATGGTGGTTTGAAGCAGAACATGGCAGTGCACACACTAGTAGATCACAGCACACACCAAAACAACTTGGTAAGCAATGGTCCTGTGCTCAGAGAGCTGACAGAGGCAGGAAATCAGAAAGAGGGAGAGAGAGAGAGAGAGAGGGAGAGAGAGAGAGAGAGAACTCAAGGCTATCTCTGATTTGTACCGGTTTCAATATCCTTGCCGAGAAATGCATATTTTCACCAAGAAATAAAAAGGAAAACTCCTAAGTCTAACTCTGATGGAGTAGCTGAGATCAATCTAGACTTCCTACCATAAACAATCACAAAAGTGGAAGTTATGTGAAAAAATATATGTATATAAATGTATATATAATATAAATATATAGGCATATATATGTATATTCAAATATACAATGTGAATATGTATTGTATGTACAATGTATAACATACGGTGATTAAAAAAAAGAAATACATAGTATTTGAAGGAATAATGACCAAAACCTTCCCAAATTTGATTGAAAGCATGAACCCTTCTATGCAGGAATCTAGCAGCTTAAAGAAGACAATTAACATAATTACACAGGTCCACACTAAGACACATTCTAATTAAACAGTCAAAGACAGGAAACCTCCCAAAGCACAGAGACACAACTCATCACACAAAGGATCTTCAATCATATTATGACAAATTTCTAATCAGACACTAGATTAACAATTAGACATCAAGAGCAACAAATTTAAGGTGTTAAAAGGACATATCTAATACCAACCTTTCTAACAAATATATATACTTCCCCCAAATGTGAGAAATGAGCTAAGTAACTAACGATGGCTCAGGCATATAACCTTACCTACTCCGGAAAGTGAATTGTGAGGATTGTGGCTCAAAGACAGCCTGGGCTGGGTGCTGGTGGCTCACGCCTGTAATCCTAGCTACTCAGGAGGCTGAGATCTGAGGATCGCGGTTCAAAGCCAGCCGGGGCAGGAGAGACCGTGAGACTCCTATCTCCAATAAGCCACCAGAAAACCGGAAATGGCGCTGTAGCTCAAGTGGTAGAGCGCTCGCCTTGAGCTGAAGAGCTGAGGGACAGCGCCCAGGCCCAGATTTCAAGCCCGACGACCAACAAAAAAATTTAAAAAAAAGACAGCCTGGACCTTGTCCCCTCAGGAGCAAGTTGTAGGAGTGCTGTCCTTGAGAAGGATGGAGATCTTCTTGCCATGTCATTGCTGGAACAAATATAGGATAAGGTGGCCATCAAGAATGGAGGCTATTGGCCAGTGTCTCCACAGAAGCAATTTATGAGATTCAGGAGTCCTCTACAAGATCAGAGGACTTTGACCACTGTCCTAGTAGTTTCAGGAATGGCATAACAATGACCAGAGCAACCTCAAGCCCACATGGAGTCCTTAGCAACAGTCTTTGAAGCTTATGGGCTAGAGTATCAATGCTGGCAAGCTATGATTGCTCCATGTTCTCTGACTTCACTGGCCCAGACTCTAATTGGTCCATTTCTTCTATGATGTCACTATGATGGGTTGTGATAGCTCCGTTTTGAGAGGTCATGCAGGGTATATAGGAAGCCACTGTGCTCCAACCTATGTCAGTTAACACATCTAGGAGCTCTTGATTGGTGAAACGCGGGACTGATTCAAACAAAATTCATTATTTTTCTGATTTTGGGGGGATGAGTTGTCGTTTGGTTTTGCTATTTCTTTTTTTTTCTGGGTTTCCATTATTTTATTTAGTTGATTTTAGGTAGACTTGCTACCCACCATCATAGCAGAAGAATGGAAGAATACAAAGAATCATCCTCCATATTCTTGAATGAAGAGATCATCAATCAATACCAGATGAAAGAGCTCATCGACCATGATACCAATAGACAAGTGAAGCTGGCCATCCACACCTCACACACATGGAAGTGGCAGTTAAAATACTCCTGAAGGGATGAAAGGTGACCACTTGTTGTTTGTTCCCGTCTAGCAAAGCAACACGTGGTGGTAATCCAAACATCTGGTTGATTGTGTGCCTTTATAAGACCTGCAAATCCTTAGCTAGGGGCTCTCCTCCTAGGCTCCACTGTGTCGAAGTGTAGGACAAGGCCCAAGCTGCAGCCCATTTAAATAAAAAAAGCTGTAGAGTCTGACTCTCGGTGGTTTTTTTTGCTGGGAGTGTCCTGCAACCATGGCATAACATATTAGTGGGGCTCATCTCGGATACCCCCCAAAGACCCCCGAGACCTCAGACTCCAAAGGTAAAACAGGGCTGTCTTTGTTAATTTGTCTTGTCCTCTCATTTGTCTGTTTTACTTTCATTTTCCCTTGTGAGGATATCCCCTCAAATTTGTAAAGGGTTGTCAAAGTGGACCCACTTGCACGACAACCCTGGAGGAACTGGGAGACATCCCAGATCCTCTTCTGGGGAGGGGGTAACCCTGCTGTGTGGAGCAGGGGTCCTTGGAAGCCCACTGTGTGGGGCAGGGTCCTTGAAACCCCGCTGTGGGGCGGGGGGGGTCCTTGGAACCTTGGCATGTGAATTGTGGGGTGAGGATTGGTTTGGTGTTGGGCCGGAACTGACCAAGAGAGCCTCCTAACAGAGGCCCAACTCGCCCACCATGGGACTGCTCCTTCTGCTGTGGGGCATGGGTATGGAACCCCGCCATGACAGGAGTCAGCAGACCAATTTGGGAGATCTCCACTTTGTAAGCTTTTTTTTTTGTAACTATCAGGCCTGCATGTGTTTTGTTTGTGCTGTTTATTGTTTTTTGGACTTTATGACTGACAGGACTGGAAACCATGGGCAACACTCCATCTAGCCTCCTAGACTTACAAAAAGAAACTAAGAAAGAGGAAAAGAAAGTGTACCCCTGTTTTTTCAGGGAGATAACTTGGAAGAAGAAATGTTTCCTCACCCATGCTCCCCTTCCCAGGTTCCTTTTGCAGAACCTGAGAATTATCAAGAGGAGGAGGGAGCTATAGAACACTTGGCACCTGCCCTTAAAGTTTTTGAGGGGCCAGTCACTCAACGCTGCAGTGGAATCACCCCCCATCTAATGCAGCTGATTTTTCCTTACATGCCATAGGTACTGTGGATGTGAATGGTCAACAGCAACCCAATAGTGTCCATTTTCTACCAGTGATCTATAAAATTGGTGCATCCAAAATGCCCCCTTTACTGAGAAACCCCAGGATTTAATTCGTTTGCTTGAAACTATTCTCTTTACTCATCAACCCACTTGGGATGATTGCAGTCAGCTTTTACAGGTTCTTTTTACCACTGAAGAGAGAGAACGTATCTGAGAGGCGGCCCAGAAACATATCCGTGGCCCCACAGGAGAGCCCATCAAGGATCCTGCCCTGATCGCTGCCTATTTTCCTGAGATCCAACCAACATGGGACTACAATATAGTTGAAGGTAGGGAGTGACTCCTCATCTACCGCCAAGCTCTGTTGGCAGGTCTCAAAGCAGCGGCTTGCCATCCTACTAATATGGCCAAGGTTTATGATGTAAGACAGGGAGTAAGTGAAAGTCCAGCAGCGTATCTTGAGATAGGCCAGGTGTGTATTGGGAAGTAGACTTCACAGAAATTAAAACTGGAAAATTTGGATATAAAAATTTGCTAGTTTTTGTAGACACCTTTTTCAGTATGGGTTGAAGCCTACCCAACAAAGCATGAGACCACAAACGTCGTGGCTAAGAAGATCCTGGAAGAAACTTTACCCAGGTATGGCTTCCCATCCCCCAATGGATCAGACAATGGACCGGCCTTTGTCTCAAAAGTAAGTCAGCAAATACATTTTATTGACCATTTGTACATTTCTGTGCTGATGAAAAGTGATATAGCAATTATGGTACAATATGACACATTCTTCTAACATAACATAGCATTACCACATTACCCAGCAATTCCATTGCTCATTGCATAACCAAAGGAACTGAAAAGAAAAAAACTAATAGCTCATATGCCAATAATAGCAGCAAAGTTCATAATAGTCAGAAGCTGGAATTTCCTGGAGAGTCTATCAGATAAACAGGTTTACAAAATATGAGGTATGCATTAATGGATTATGACATCCACAAAAATGCTGCAATTAATATATGTCTGTCACGGATGGACACAAAAATTAATCTACTATTTATGGGAAACATTGACTAAACCATTTTATAAGAGAAAATGGAAGATTAAAATTTCTGGGGCAGGTCATTGGGGGTGATTATTACTTAATGATTGTGTGGATTTCATCAGTATCAAAAAGATAGTTCTCATATAGAGGTAATGGTGTGGATATAATTAATGTCACTGAATTTTATACGTGCCTAGTAAGCATGAAGCCTTGCGTTCATCCCCAGCACATCCAAAAAATGCTAAATCTTCTTTCTGTTACCTACCTTGAGTGTTAGGTGCTTTTCTAATGTTTTGATTGTATTCCTCAGAAGATCTCTGGTGGATTTCTGATGTTTAGTCATGCTTTACAGATAATCCATTATTTTAATATTAAATTTGAATTTTTAAGGAAACCTCATTATTAAAATGAGGGCAATGCCTGGAGATCTAAGTCAAGAGGCTAAAACAGGAAGACTCTTACACAGTCTAGGCTGCATAGAGAGGTCATGTCTAAATTTCCATGGTAGCTGCTGAAACTGGAGGGACAATTATTTGTAAGTAATAGCAAGTGATAGATAAGTGAGAGATAAGTTTCTGATCACATTATATTTTGGTCATGTCAGCTTGTATTTAATATTTACATGAATTTTTAAATTTTTCCCTTTTCCCTTACTCTCAGCATGTCATTTTGAAACTTTATACTATGTTCTCTTTTGCTACTTTTAAAAAGAAACATAGTTTTCCTTTGTATCATATTAAACATAGTTTTTGATTTTTTTCTATATTATACAACTACTATTATTTACTTTTGAAAATGTTAGGGAAATGAACCCGAAGACATGTATTCAAATGTTTTTTTTTTTTTCATGCGTTTGTTTCTAACACATTTATAAGATGATTTCGTTGTTGCTTTGTATGTCCCTCCCCCACAGTATAACTCCTGCTTTCACTGTATTTGATATCGGTATAATTTGTGGAGGGGAAGGGGAAAAACAAATCGTTTAAATAGGGATACAGGTGGAACTATTGAAACAATGAGATGTACAAGTCGTTATGTCGAAAAAGGAATTTTACAACTTTGGTGCAGGGGAAGGGGGGTAGCGGGGAGGATTGGGTGGGGGAGTGAGGGAGGATTGGAAGGAATGGGAAGGGGAAGCAAAAGAGGAGACTACAATGCTTGATAAGAAATATACTCATTATCTTGCCCATGTAATTGTAACCACTCTGTACAGTTTGTTCACAATAAAAAATAAAAATTTTTAAAAATGAAAATTTTTATGTTTTTTTCTGCATGTAAGGACTGGCCACTGTCTCAGAGATTTTTCTCAGTTCTGCCAATTGAGCCACAGATAAACTTCCAGCTTCATTCTTTTGAAAAGCTTCATGCGAAGCCCAGCACAACTAAGGAGGCTGAAATCTGATCTTGGTCTGAAGCCAGTCTGAGCAGCAAAGTCTGAAATTCTTATCTCCAATTAATCACCAAAAAGCTGTGGGTAGTAGAACTCTATCTAGCCTCATGTAAAACAGGGCAAATTCAAGCCCTAGTATTGTAATTACATTAACAAGTCTCATGGACTTTCTTGCTTGGGTTGGATTTGAACTACAACCCTTAGATTTCAGCCTCCTGGATAGTTAGGATTTAAAGGCATGAGCAATCAACCGCAGACATTTAAATTTTTTTTTTCCGTCATTCGTGGGTCTTAAATTCTGGGTTAGGTGCTGTCTCTGTGCTCTTCATCTCAAGGCAAACAGTCTACCACATGAGCCATAGAACCACTTACAGTTTTCTGGTGCTTTATTAGAGATAAGAGTCTCACAGAATTTCCTGCCTGGGCTGGCTTAGAACTGTGATCCTCAGATCTCAGCCTCCTGAGTAGCTAGGATTACAGGCATGAGCCACTGGTGCTCATCTTATTTTAATATTTTTAATCAGCTCTTTCTTGCCTTCAAACTCAGTACTTTTTTATTTTGTCCAGTAGACCTGATCTTTGGGCCACATTGCTGTTGCTTAGTTATTTTGAAAGGGGGTAGGGGTTGAACACACTGTCTTTGTGTTCTTCAAGTTAAGGCAAATGCTCTACAGTCAGGTTATCTGGTGGTTAATTGGAGTACAAGAGTCTCATGAGCTTTCCTGACCAGGCTGGATTTGAACCATGGTCTTTATATCTCAGCCTCCTGAGATTACAGTGTAGAGCCAGCAGTGCCCTTCTGTTTCTTAGCTTTTTGACTCAAGGACGATGTTTTACAAATTCAACCACAGCTTCACTTCTAGCTTTTTTTTGTTTATATGACATAAGTTTCTAATGTACTTTTCTGGGTAGTCTGGCTTCAAACCGTGATCCTCAGGTTTCAGCTTCCTGAGGTGCTCCGATTACACACATGAACCACAAACCCACTGGTCATTTAAAAATATTAATATGTTTTTTTCCACTTTATCTTGTTAAAATTTTCCTTGTTATTTTTTTTTTTTGGGTCCAGTCGTGGGCCTGAACTCTGGGCCTGGGCGCTGTCCCTCAGCTCTTCAGCTCAAGGCTAGCACTCTACCATTTGAGCCACAGTGCCACTTCCGGCTTTTTTCTTTTTGCTTATGTGGTGCTGAGGAATCGAACCCAGAGCCTCATGCATGCAAGGCAAGCGCTCTACCACTGAGCCACCTTCCCAGCCCTCCTTGGTTATTTTTAACTTTTGTATATGTTCTAGTCCTGGGACTATATATCAGGGCCTGGATACAATGCCAGAGCGTTTTTTCTTCAATACTAGTGGCTTTGCACATAAGCCAAAGTATAGCTTGTGGCAATACTTGTTTTGTCTTTGTGCTTGAACTAAAGCCTTGGGTGCTGTACTAGAATGTGACTGCCCAGTTTGCATCTTGGGCCACAGCTCAACTCCAGGTTTTTTTTAACTCTTGGTAGTTAATAGGAGATGATTCTTATGCAAAGCCCAGCATGAATCAGTTGGCTGAAATCTGAGGATCACGGTTCAAAGCCAACCATGGCAGGAAATCCCATGAGACTCTTAGCTCCAATTAATCACTGAAAAACTGGGAGTGGTAAAGCTCTATCCTTGAACAAAACAGCATAAATTCAAGCCAAACATAACACACAGATGCACACACAGAGAAAGCCTCATGGACTTTCTTGCATGGGGTAGCTTTGAACAATGATTCTCAGATTTCAGCCTGTCTTCATCCTCTCTCCTTTGAAAATTTTATGGGTCCTGTGGCTTGACCTCTGACTCTGGGGCCTATATCATAGTTTTACACTCAAGATTGGTGCTTTACCACCTCAGCCATAGCTCAAGTCTTTGTGCTGTGTAGCTGGTGATAAGAATCTCAAGCATGTTCTTTCCTAGACTAACTTGACTCTGCAATTGTCAGTTGTCAGCCTCTTGTGTAAAAAGGATTACACATATAACCATCAACATTTGGGTCATTTTAAAACATTAATATGTGCTTGCCTCCACCTGTTTTTCTTTTTTTTTTTCTTTTTTACTTGTTCTGGGAGTGGAAATTGAAGCTCAGATGTTGTCTAAGGGCATATATGGGACCAACCATAACATTTGGCTTTTGTGGGGAGGTTAATTGGAGAGAAAAGAATCATGTATAGCTAAGCCAGATTCAGGAGGCTAAAAATTGAGGAGAGTCCATGACACTCTTTTCTCCAATGAACCACTAAAATCTGAGAGTTGTAGATTATTGAGCAAAATAGTGCAAGTTCAAGCACCAGGATTGGCACACACACACACACACACACACACACACACACACACACACACACACACATGTCTTATGAACACCTATACTTGAGCTGAGCTTTAAACAGTATCCTCAAATTTTAGCCTAAGGAGCTAGAATTACAAATATGAGTTCCCAATGAAACTTCTGTTACTTGGTCTTTCTTGTCTTCCTCTACACTTTTTTCATTTACTTCATTGTTTTTGTTTGTGTTGGTCCTGGAGCTCGAACTCATGCAAGTATTGGCCTGACTCAGGAGGCTGAAATTTGGCCATCATGGTTTGAAAGGAGCCTGGGCAGGAAAATCAATGAAATTCTTATCTCCAATCAATCAACACAAACCTATCCCCAGAGTGGCCACCACAAACAAAACAGTCTCCTGGAATTTCTTGATTGGGTTTGCCTTTACATAAGATCTTATATTTCAGCCTCCTGCATTTCTAGAATTACAGACATGAACCAACAGTCCTGGGTTCTCTACTTCCAACCATTTAATTTTCTTATTGTGATGCTGAGGCTGGATCTCTGAGTCAGGGCATTGTTTCAATTGGTTTTTCATTCAAGGCTGTTGCTTTACAACTACAACCTCAGTTTTATTTCTGGCGTTTTTTGCTGGTTAGTTGCAGACTTATGCACTTCCCTGTACAGGCTGGCTATGAACAACAACCTTCAGATTTCAGCCTTGTGACACTAGGATTACACAAATTGACCAAAATTTCATGTATTGCTCATTTTGAAACATTAACTGGATTTTCTCACAACATTTTTATTCTTTTTCATAATCCTGAGGCTTGAACTCAGGGCTTGAGCACTGTCCCTGAACTTCTGTTACTCAAGGTGAGAACTCTACTACTTGGGCCACAGTGCCACTTTCAGTCTTTTCTATTTATGAGGTACTGAGGAAACAAACCTAGGGATTCAAACATGGTAGGCAAGCACTCTGTTACTAAGCCACATTCCCCGCCATTCTTAGACCTTTTTATTTGTATTTTTATTTCCTTGTGTATGCTGGTCCTGGGTCGAAAAATCAAGTGCAGTCCCAGAAGTTTTTATTCAAGATTAGAACACTAAGACATGAACCACTGCATAACTTGTGGCTATTACTTTTTGCTTTGTTGTAAGTAGCTACTTAGATTTGAGTCCATGAATTCTCCTACCAGGGCTGGCTTTCAAATGTGATCCTCAGATTTGAATCTCCCAAGTGGCTACCATCAGAGGTGTGTGCCACTTATGCTTAGCTCATTTTCATCTCTGAAATTGTCTGTTTCTTATCCTACCTTCTCTACACTTATTTATTTTATACTTTGTGTGTGTGTTGGTGTATATCAAGGTCTGGATGCTGTCCCAGAAAAGATATTCTCATTTCTGCCATTGGAGCCACAGTTCAATCACCAGGTTTTATTTTTCTTCTTTTTGGTGGTTAATTGGAGATAAGAATCTCATGTAAAGCCCAGAAAGACATAGGAGGCTGAAATCTGAGGAATGTAGTTGAAGCCACCCTTGGCAGGAAAATCCATGAGACTATTTTCATCAACTAACTACCAAGACGCTGGGAGTGGTAGTGCTCCTACATGAATTCAAGCACAAGGTTGACACACACAGATAAAAAGCCCCATAGACTTTCCTGTTTGGACTGGCTTTTAACTGGTATCTTCAGACTTCAGCCTCCTGAATAGCTAAAATAATAAGCAAGAACCTCCAGTCCCAGGCTTAAATTTCAAATGGTAATTTCTTCTCTTCTTTCAGTTTTGTTTTTGGTTGACATAGGGCTGAATTGGGAATTGTTTCCCAGGTTTTTCACGGAATTTCAGTACTTTACCACTACTATCACACCTTCATTAAGCTTTTTCTGGGTACTTAGAGATAAAAATTTCAGTCACTGCCCTACCCAGGCTGGCTTTGAGCTATGATCCTCATATTTCAACATTCTTAGTAGCTAGGAATACACACATAAACCAAAGGCTCATTTTGAAATTATAATTTTTGCTTTCTCCCATATTTTATAATTTGTGGTCTTTTTTCTTTCTTTTGGTAAGTGCCTTTTTGTAAGTGAATAACTAGGAATAAACATGAACCAAAACCCATACTCATTTTGAAACTTTATGTTTCTCTTTACCCATCATTTTCAGTTTCTGCTTTTTTTTTTTTTTTTTTTAATGTGTGTCTAGATTTTCAACTTAGGGCTTAGGTGCTGTTCCAAGCTTTCTGTTTAAGACTACCACTCAACCGCATGAACCAAAGCACAGCTTGTAACTTATTTTTGGTGCAAATTAGATATATGAGTCTCATGGACTCTCCTGCCTGGGCTGGTCATGAACCTGTGATCCTTAGATTTCATCCTCCTGACTACCTCGTATAACATGTGTGAACAACAAATGTTTGATTCACAACTACTGTCACTGACTCTTCCTTTTGTACTTCTGTTCTCCTTTTATTTCTTCTGTGTTTGTCCTGTGACTTGAACTCAGGGTCTGGGTGCTGTCCCGGAAACATTTTCCCAGTTTCGCCAGGAGAACCACAGCTCAATTCCAGGTTTTTTTCTGTTTTGATGATTAATTAGAAATGATTATCATGTAGAGCCAGACCTAATTCATGAGGATTCAATTTGAGGATCAAATTTTCTACCAGCATGGGCAGGAAAGTCCATGATATCTCCAATTATAACCACTAAAAAGCTGAGAATAGTAGAACCTTAAGCAAAACAGTACAAGTTCAAGCAACAGGTCTCACACACAGACATACACACACACAAACACACACACATACATCTTATGAACTTTCCTACATGGTCTGGCCTTTATTATCCTCAGATTTTAGCTTCTTTTGTAACTAGAATTAGAGTTATGAGCCATCAATGATTGGCTGATTGGCTCACTGAAGCCTCGGTTATTGGTTCTTCTCTTCTTCTACCCTTCTTTACATTTAATAATTTCATTGTTTTGGGTGTGCTGCTCCTGGAGGAGGAACTCATGCAATTCCTGGACTGTTTCAGGAGGCTGTGGTCTGACCTTCATGGTTCAAAGCCATGTTGAGCAAGAAAGTCTAAGATCCTTACCCCCAATTAACTTCCAAAAACCTGGGAGTAGTACAGTACTAGCCCCAGGATGGCCCACAAACAACTGTCTTCTGGACTTTCCTGCTTGGATTGGCCTTTATACTGGATTCCCATATTTCTGCCTCCTGAGGTTTTAGAATTACAGGCATGAGCCACCAGCACCAGGTTCTCTTCTTATAAATATTTTTTATGATCCTGAGACTGGATCTCTGTGCCAGGGTACTGTTTCATAGCTTTCTCACTCAAGACTGGTGCTTTACAACTCCAATCACAGCTTCACTTCTGTTTTCTTGTTTGTTTGTTTTGCTGGTGATTTGATGATGAGACACCATAACCCTCAGATTTCATCTATCTTTGTATCTAGGATTACACACATGAAACAAAAATTCATGCTCATTTTGAAAATTTAGTTCGATTTTCCAACACATATTTTAATTTCTATCTTTTCTATTTCCACATGTATACTGGGCTTGGGGTTATAAATCAGAGCCTATGTATTGTCCCAGTAATTTTTTTCTCGTCTATCTTTTTTATTTATTTATTTTTCTTTTTATTGTGAAAATGCCGTATAGAGGGCTTACAATTACATGAGCAAGGTAATGAGTACATTTCTTATCAAGCATTGTTGCCTCCTCCTTTGTTTCCCCTTCCCATCCCTAGCCATCTCCCCACCACACCTCCATCACCCTGAAAACCACCCCCCTGCACCAAAGTTGTAAATTTGTTTTTCAACATAACATCTTGTATATCTCATTGTTGCAATGGCTCCACCTGTATCACTATTTTTTTTGCCCATAATGGGGCCTGAACTCTGGTCCTGGGCACTGTCCTTCAGCTCTTCAGCTTGAGGCTAGAGCCCTACCATTTGTGCTATAGTGCCATTTCCGGCTTTTTCTGCTTATGTGTTGCTGAGGAATTGAACCCAGGGCATGATGCATGCAAGGCAAGCACTCAACCAGAGTCAGTTCCCCAGTTCAGTCCCACTATATTTTTAATGCTAGACCTCTAATATGTGAGTCATAGCACAATTTATGGCTTTGTTTTTAAACTGTATTTGCCTAATTAGAGTTGAGTCCACGGACTCCCCTGCATTGGCTGGCCTTGAACACTGATCCTCAGATGTGAGACCCTTGAGTAACTACAAGAACAAGTGTAATCTATTTCAGTTTTGCTCATTTTAAGCTCTGAAATTGGCTCTCCTTTTTCTTCTTCCACCTTTCTTTTCATTTATTTATTTTATTCTTGTGTACACTGTTCCTGGAGATTGATCTAAAGGTGTCGGTAATGTCCCAGAAATCATTGTCTCATTTCTGCCATTGGTGCCACACGTCACGCTCCAGCTGGGTTTTTTTGTTCTTTTGGGGGTTTCATTGGAGATAACAGACGAATGGAAATAACAGAATGATTCAGGGAGCTGAACTCTGATGATCTAAGTTTGAAGCCAGCCTGCATAGTAAATTCCATGATACTCTTTATCTCCAATTAGCTGGCAGTGATTCCAATAATGAGATTGATAAAACTCCAGCCTAGAGTAAAGTAGAACAAATTCAACCCACATGACTAGCACACACAGAAAAATGGCCAATGGAATTTCCTGCTGGGGCTTACCTTTAAATGTTATTTTCTGACTTTATCCTCCTATGTAATTAATACAACATGTGAAGGCCACCAATGATTGATTAATTTAAAACTCTGTCACTCACTATTTCTTCTCTTCTTCTACACTTCTTTATTTCTTTTGTGCTGTTCTTGAAGCTCGAACTCGGGGCCTTCGTGCTTGTCTTTTTATATGTTTTATATAACTTGTTTCAGTTTTGTTGTTCTAATGTTACGTTTGTTTATGTTGCTTTATATAACTTACTTTGATATCTCACAAAAGTAACTTTTACCTTGGTACTGGTGGGTCATGCATGTAATCCTCCTCAGGAGGCTGACATCGAGGATCACAGTTTGAAGCCAACACAGGCAGAAAAGTCTGGGAAATTCTTATTTCCACTACACTACCAAATATACAAGAAGTGGAGCTATGACTCAAGTAGTCAATTGTTGGCCTTGAGCAAGAGAACTCAGACCTCTGAGTGCAAGTTCAAACCCTGGACTGGCACAAAAATAAAATTTTCATTACCTTATATTATATTAGGATTACTGATGTCAGAATCAAGTCCTAGTTTTAAGGACCAACTTTTGTAGCAGGTGCTACTTTTGATTTTTTCCCTAGGAAATTTTATGCTTGTTTTTCCTTGCCTTATATTTGCATTCTACTAATGACATTCTTATTTTTTGTTTGGAGGGACATTTCCAAAATTCAATGACATATAAAAAAGCATGTCTTGAATTTTTCTTTATTTTAAATAGGAAAGGGAAACGCTGATTCTGAATCCAGCAGAGAGTGAATGATGGTTTGATTGCAGAGCTGTTAAATCTATTCCTGGATGTGGGAGGCTGTGATTTGCAGTGCTTTGGTGGATGAGTTTTCATGCAGCTTCACAATAATCTTCTATGATGTCACAGTCAACTTTGCCATTACAACAGATAGGTGTCAGCCACTTATCTCACCTTTATGTGGACTTTAGATACACAAAGTAGGAAAAAATAATTAGAAGAATGTACTATTAACCACAAGATCACAGCTTGATGAGCTTTCCTGACTGAATTCAGAGATTAGATGAGCAGGGCAGTTTTATCTACACAAGGCTACTAAGCACTAAGGACCAGGCAATGTTGTCGGCAACTGGAGAAACAGATGTGAATACAGCTGCAAGAGGCATGCTCCATGAACCTTTCATGCTGAAGGAGAAAAACAGAAATTACAATGATAATGTCAATATTTCAGAAGGCTGGTAATGTGGGGAAACAGCTTCACATTGAGGTTGGGTGGAAGGTACATATGATCTAACAGCAAGGCAATTATTGCTTTTCCATGCTGGCTCCAGTCTCAATCCCAGATCTCATCCTTCTGAGTAGCAAATTATAGGTATGAGGCACCTGCAGTGAGCTATTTTATATAAATATCTATAACCAATTTTTGCTAAGTTTCTTGGAAGTTTCTTGAGAGGAAGGTTCAAAATTAAATATATTATGTGTTTTAAACTTTCTTTTCATTATCTTCTAATTATTTGAATATGAGCTGTCTTCCTCACTTTTGTGAAAAATCAAGGCATTTTTTTTCATTGTTCAAATCCTGGTGAGGGAAGGAAAACCACAGCTTCTTTGCCAAACTAGAAAAAAAATTGTGAATTCAACATACCAGTTTTTCCAAATATATGTCATGTCCTTGATGGATTTTTCATCTTCAACAATGTTAGATGAGTGAAATTATAAATGGGAGAAAATCAACCACATAGTTGCAAGTTTATCACAATGACAGATATAAGCTCTCCACTTTCTACTGAATAAATCATTTGCCACAAGCATTAAAAATCTTGAATAAAAACTTGGAGATTCTTTCTCTTTATATAAAGTTGGATTTTTGTTTTGTTTTGTTTTGTTTTTGGTTCGACGTGGGGCTTGATCTCAGGGCCTGGGACAGACCCTCAGCTATTAGATCAAGGAAAGCACTCTACCACTTGAGCCACAGCACGACTTCTATTTTTCTGATGGTTATTTAGAGATGAGCCTCACAGAGTTTGCTGCTCAGGCTGACTTTGAACTGCAATCCACAGATCTGAGCCTCCTGAATAGCTAGAAATACAGACATGAGCCACCAGAACCTGGCCAAAGTTGTAATTTATCAGTTTTGTTGGCTTGAATGAATATCAAGGAAAAAATAGAAACTAAAATTGTTAGTTTATGTTAAAATTTGCAATAGTTTTACCATGAATAATAGTGAAATATTTAGAATTACATATTTTGAGAGTATATAACTGATTAAATATTTTTGTTGTAAAATAATAAATTATTTCTCTTTTTTTTTTAGACACTGAAGTCTGAGTTCAGAACTTATACTTGTTGGCAGGCACTCTCCTGCATGAGCCACATCCTTCTGATCATTTTTAATCAATCATCTATTAAATAATTTGAAGCTCACAAGTCATCTTTTGCTAAGATTAAGTAAAATAAGCCTAAACTCCTGCCTTTTGAGTAACAGAAGAAATCCTAATATCTAGATGTATAGACTCAAAAAATGAAATACCCTAAGAACAATCTTATCAATAAATGGCTAGATGATTAGATTTAGAATGACTAGATCATTCCCAAAACAGATGTAGGTTTCTAAGGAATACATGAAAATATTCACATCTTTAATAATCAAGGAAATGCAATTCAAATCTATATTGAAGTTTCATGTCTGCCTAAGCAGAATCCTTATTAAAAAAGAAAACAAAAATACTCATAAGGAAGTAGGGAAAGATACCCTACACAATGTTGGCAATTAAATGAATCAGTGCAGCAACAGAAACTAGTGTGGAAGTTCCACCCAAGAAATCCTACATATACACCTGAAGAAGTGTAAGTCAGCCTTATAGTAGAGCTATCTGCACACACATATTTTATAGCAGGATTCAAAGAATCATATTCCAGAATCGGCCTCCACACATAGAAAAGTGTTTAAAACTGTTATCTCCAAATAAAAATTAAAAAGATCTGGGAGTAGAGCTGTAGACCAAGTGGCAGAGTACCAACTTTAATGGAAAAAATCCAATCAAGAGAATAAGGCCCCAGGTTCAAGCCTCAGGACTGGCAAACATACACACACACACACACACACACACACACACATACACACACAATGCTGCCTATATTTTTAGTAAGTTTCTTAATACCCTAAAATTCATGTACCTATGACAAAGCTTAATATAATGGGAAAGTGATATTTATAATGATAAACTCTTACTGAAGAACCCAGGTTTTTTTTCTTGATTTGTTTCGTTTTTGTGCTCATTGGACTTGAAGTCACAGCCTAAGTGCTGTGCCTGAGCGTTTATGTTCAAGGTTGGTGCTCTACCACTTAGTTACTGTGCCAATTTCCAGGTTTGTGGTAGTTCGTTGGAGATAAAGAGTCTCAAGGACTCTGTCCTCCACTCACTGATTTCAAACTGCAATTCTCAGATTTCACATTCCTGAATCGGTAGAATTAGAGGCCTGATCCACCAATGCCAGGCTAGACCTGAGTATTTTCACCACTGCTCATTGAAAGAGTTCAAATCTTTTTACTCCAGAATACTTACCAAGCACAATTCTCTCTGAATGGCAATCAAGCAAATATAGAGGCGCCCATTGTTCACACCTGTAAATCCTAGCTACTGAAAAGTCTGAGATCCGAGAATAGTGTTCAACGACAGTCCAGACAGTAAAATCTGGGAGAAATTTAGTCCCAATTAAACAGAAAAGTGCCATATGTTAAGCTATGGCTGTAGCAGTAGAGCTCTACCTTAATCAGTTATCTCAGAGACACCTCAGACCCTGAGTTCAAAGCCCTAGACCAGTGCACATGCGCACACGCGTGCACAATTTTATAACATAGTTCTCAAACCCAGCAAGGTGCCATATTAATCCCTTAATGTCATGCTTTACTATGAGAATTGGAAAAGTCTAACCTCTGGCATAGGCTACAGTCCATGCTGGTAAACAACATCTGGAGAGAGTAATTACCTCAGATCCAGTCGGAACGACCCAGATTAGAAGTATGAGTGAGGTGGTGCAGGAACAGGGCCCTACTCCCCTATTCACCTAGACCAAAAGCAGGAGTATGGTGACACAGACACGCAACCCCCACTCACCAAGACCTGAAGCAGGAGTGAGGAAACATAGGTACATGGCCCCACTCACCCAGAAATGAAGCGTGAGTGAGGTGAAAAGGGGATTAGCTTCCACTTATCCAGCCAGGAAGCCGTAGTGAGGTGGTGCAGGCACATGGCTCCTACCCACCCCTACCAGAATCAGCAGTGAGGTGACACAGGCACCATAGCCCCTACTCCCCTACTCACACACACCAAAAGCAGGAGTGAGGTGACACAGGCACATGACCACCCACCCACCTAGACTGGAAGTAGGAGTGAGGTGATACGGGCACGTGGCCCCCACGCAGCCAGACCAGAAGCGAGAGTGAGATTGTACAGGCACACGGCACCTACCGACCCAGACCAGAATCAGGAGTGAAGTGACACAGGCACGCAGCCCCAACTTATCCAGCCAGGAAACAGAAGTGAGGTGATGGTCTTATGCCGCCACACCATAAGAGCCTAGCATTCTATGGTGGCCCCCTTCTCTTTCGGCCTTTGTGAAGGGTGGCTGGGTTTCATGATGCACTCCAGATGTCAAGGGTCTGGAGCTAAGGATACTGCCACCCTCCCCCAACTGGAACTGCACCTGCTGCAGCTATGGTAACAAACTTAATTAGTTCTAATTCACAGAACATATACTATGATCTATGAGTTTCTTCAGGTACTGCCAGCCACTTGCTAGTCAATTAATATTATAGTTGCCAATGTCTAAGTGCTCACTGACTTGTAAATATGCTGGAATGGAAATCCTACTATCACTGCTGTCTTTTCATTTCTAGAAATGATGATTTGAAATGGCCCTTGTGAAGAGAAGAGGGGACATGGACCCAACTATTCAATAGCACATTTGGGTGACACTATATTGGCCCAAGAATGAGTCGACACAGCTGGTATCCAGGTGTTTTGGGTTAGTCTTTTGGGTCATGCTTTCTGTTTGGCCTTGGAGAGTCTTAGGCTTCTCATTGTAGACACAGAAGATGGGAAAGTAACTGCCAAAGGCTTATACATACAGGAGCCATTAACTTTCTGCCCTTCTGCGATGGCATCTTACTACCTATCCAAAATGGCCTTTAACTTACCAGGCTTCTGCTTAAGCCTGCCAAGTGATGGAATTACAGGCTTACCATACCACACCCAACTATGTGTCATGGGCCATTTGAAATAGAAAATTCATGACATGTGTGCTGTATCTACTAACACACTTGTGCAAAGATAAAATAAATTACAACCCAGTTGTTAAGAATATAGACTTACATTCAACTGAATTTCAAATTCAATTTTGGTTATTTACCTGCTTTTGGTTAAAGAGGAAGAGACTATATCACTGTGCTTTATTCACTTGTATTAAAATGTGGATGGATCCATGGACAGATGGCTCATGCCTATAATCTTACTCAGGTGGTTGATATGGAAAGATTATGTTTCAAACCCAACTCGGGCAGAAAAGTCCCTATGAGATACTTAGGTCCAGTGAATCACTCAGAAACCGGAAGTGGGGGGCTAAGAAATTGGCTCAGTGGTAAAGTGCTTGCTTTGCAAGTATGAGGGTATTGGTTCGATTCCTCAGCACCAAATGAGCAGAAAAAGCTGGAAGTGGTGCTAAGGTTCAAGTGGCAGAGTGCTAGCCATAAGCTGAAGAGCTGAGAAACAGTGCCCAGACCCAGATATCAGGCCCCATGAACAACAACAACAACAACAAAAAAAACCAACACAGAAGTGGGGCTGTAGCTCAAGTGGTAGAGTGCTAGAAATTGGATCAGGGACTGCACCCAGACCCTGAGTTCAAGTACCACAAAGTACAAAAAAAATGTGATTGGATAATGGTATTTTCCATCTCCTAGGTTTATGATTATTCAATAATCAGAATTTATTGAGCATTTCCTATGGAAAAGAGGTATTTTTCCTCACCAGCAAGTGATTTATGATGCTGCAGAGCATGCAATGGATACCCTCTACTTCAGTGGAGAATTGAATGTAAATTTTGTGGGTCCAATTAGAATAGCAGCTCAGGAGCAAAACTGATAAAGATTCAAGCTCTCTGTTAAACCATACTGTAGCCATTATGATTTTTTAAAGCAATAATTTATTTAGACATTGGTGGATCATGCCTTTAATTCTCACAGCTTAGGAGACTGAGATCTGAGGAGCATGATTTCAGACCAGCCCAAGCAGGAAAGTCCATGAGACTTGTCTCCAATTAATCAGTGATAAACCCAGAAAAAGAGGCATGGCTTAATAGAGTATTATTCCTAAGGAAAACGCTCTATTTAAGCTGCCCTAACCCTTCAATTCCTATGTTGGGACATTCCCACCTACAATGCTGCTAGACCATGCCTTCCCTTGGTATTTTTGTCTACAGCCTATAGGCTGTTTAGCTCTTGACTTGGTAATGGCATGATACCTGTATGGAATATACTGCCCAGAAAAAACAACTATGATATAAGCAATGCTTGACAACGTGTTGAATCCAAAGTTGCAGTGGTAAGGATGTTTTCTGTTTAAGTTTTTACTTCAGTTAATTGCTTTGAAAAGATTATCTCCTTATTTAATTTACTCGAGGAAATCAAAAGTTAATATTTGGGACTTTTGCTGAAATTTGAAACTAGGCAAGTAAGAGCACCCATTGTCCCTAAATTCATCATTTAAAATTATTAAAACTTTATTCATATGTTTTAGTCGTCAGAAATTTGAGCCAAGTATGGGAACTCACACTTGTAATGCTACCTGATGGGACTTGACTAATGCAGAGAGGACTATGATTTGATGCTAGCCCAGGCAAAACATTCACAATATTGGATCTCAATCAATATCTGAAACCAATGCACTGTGCTTTTTATTTCATCTACACAGGAAGGGTAAAAAGAAGGATTGTGATCCATGATGGCCTGGTCATAAACATAAAACCCTAACACAAAAAATGTCTCAAGCAGAGCTGGATGCAGGTGATTCATGCCTGTAGTCTTAGCTACTCAGGAGGCTGAGATCTGTAGATCACAGTTCAAAGCCATCCCAGGCAGGAAAGTCCATGAGACTCATCTCCAATAAACCATTAGAAAACCAGTAGTGGTGCTGTGGCTCAAGCAGTAAAGCATTCGCCTTGAGCTGAAGAGCTCAGGGACAGCGCCCAGGCACAGAGTTTAAAACACATGACCAACAAAAACAAAAATGACTAATGCAAAAAAAGCAGATGTATGGCTCAACTGGTAGAGCACCTACCTAAAGTGCATGAGGCCCTGAGTTTAAGTTCTAGGATAAAAACGAGGGAAGGTGGATATATGGAAGGAAGAAAAGAAGGAAGGGAGGAATTATTCTGTATATTGTACTTGCCTAGTTATTTCATTAAGGTGGCTTCTCATTCCTTTTTCTTTTTTTTTCTGTCTGTTGTGGAGCTTGAACTCAGGTCCTGGATCCTGCCCCTGAGCTTTTATGCTCAAAGCTAGTGCTCTACAACTTTGAGTTACATGGTCAATTATGGGTTTCAGTGGTTAAATGAAAATAAGAATCTCATAGATTTTCCTGACCAAGCTGGTGTTGAACCTTGATCCTTAGAACTCAGCCTTCTGACTAGCTAGATTTACAGGTATGAACCACTGGCTCTGAGCACTCACTTGTTTTCTTTCTTTCTATTTTTTAATCAGTCATGGTACTTGAACTCTTGGTGCTGTCCCTGAGCTCTTCAGCTGAACTGAAGCACTCCACCAGAGTCCACTTCTAGTTTTCTGATTGCTAACTGGAGATAAGAATCTCATTAGAGAGGTTCAGAAGCAGACAGCAGAGGAGAAGCTATAGGCTAAACAAGCTCCAGCATAGAAAGCAGTTTTAGTGTTCCTAAACACTGTTTAGTGAAAAGTCCTAGGCTACAGAATCACCCCAAGTGTGACATCACAGTACAGAGAGTTTGGCCGGAGAGGGAAAATGCAGGCAAGGAGGCAGAACTGAGCACTTGCTAGTAACCAAGGCTGCAACGGATGCGGCAGTAGTGACACTGGCCATAGCGGCCATAACTATAACAGACAGAGTTCTGGAAAGCAGCACCAGACACAGGGGGTGAGCAGATTCTACTCATTACCAGCAAGAACTGCCAAGGAGCAGATATCTTCAACCTGCAGATCGCACACCAGAGACGACTCAGGAACCAACACTCTAGAATGAGTAGAACCCTGACATCCTCACTCATTCTCAGGGAGAAGAGGAGGGAAAGCCATCCCTCCCAAACGACCAGAGATCTCCATTTTCCATACTGACAAAGGCCCCGCTGAGCAACTAGCTCCAACTCAGGCCTTGGAAGAAAAGAAAAGAGTCATTTAGCAGGTCACAAGAACCTTACCTAACCTGCCAGGCTCAGCTACACCCAGGGGAAATGACACAGCCCAGATAGAGGAAGATCCGTCTCCCACCTCAGGAAAGACTTTCTTTACTGTGTAAACACAACCAGAGGCTGCCCCTCCCTACAGCAGCTTAGAAAATCAACTAAAATTCAGTAAACACAAACCCTGAGAATGGATCCAGGCTGGGCCCTGTGAGTGTCTCTGGAGCTAGCCCATCAGGGAAAAGCTAGTTTGCTGAAAGGCTTCAACCCTACCCAGAACCTAGCCTCATCACAGCATCTCCAAACTAAAGGAAATAGCCATCTCCCTCTTTTGTGATACAAAGCAGATCTCCCTCATATTGAACTAGCCTGGGAAGAGGATCACAAAATCCTGGGTAAAGCAGAGCATTATTCTGCCTGCTCAAACAAACTGACTTAAGAATCCAATCAAGCCACAGGAAAACCAAACACCACAAGCAGACCAGAGACTCCACCAAGAGACTGGTTATGGACACAGTGGAGATAAATGACCTTCCAATCCCCCCTCCAAAAATAGAACTGTGTTTGTACCTTTTTTAATTTTATTTTCTAATTGCTTTCTATTAATATTTTTTTCCTCTCATAATTTTTATTTTTGGTGTATATGTGTGTGTGTGCTTTTCTTTTATCTCTTCTAATATTTTGGTATTTTTTATTTTCTTTTTTCTCTTTCTTTCTTTTTTGTGTTACTTAATTGCTATTCTGCTCGTCCCCATATATATACCCGTCATCAATTATTAGACCTTATACCCCATGGTATACACACTTAATCCAGAAATTTATTACTCAATTCATAAGCTCTTAGGCTTAAATTCTTTAGTAGCAATATTATATCTTTATACCTATATAATTTCCTGTTTGTGTGTATTTTTTTTTTTTTTGCTTGTCATGGGGCCTGGGCACTGTCCTTCAGCTCTTTAGCTCAAGGCTAGTGCTCTACCACTTTTAGCCACAGCTCCACTTACAGGTTCTTCTGCTTATGTGGTGCTGATGAATCGAACCCAGGGTCTCAGCATGCAAGGCAAACACTCTACCAGTGAGCCACTTTCCTAGCCCTAATTTTTTTAATAACTAATTTTAAGCACTTTTATTTTTTAGTTTTTCATGTCTCCTATCCCTTCCCTCCTCTCATTGTATCCTTCTCTCAATAACATTTCTTTAAACTTACATAATTTTTGTGTTTCATTGTTTAAATTCAAATTTTTATTTCCATTTTTCTTCTTTTCTTTCTTTATTATTTTAATTTTATTTTATTTTATTTGTGAACATACTGTACAGAGGGGTTACAATTACATGGGCAGGATAATGCATACATTTCTTACCAAGCATTGCCGCCTCCTCCTTTGTTAACCCTTCACATCCCTTCCCAGCCTCCCCCCACACCCCACCCAATCATCCCCCCCCACACTGATGTTGTAAAGCTCGTTTTCAACATGACAACTTGTACTTCTCATTGTTGCAACAAGTCCACCTGTATCCTTAAACGACTTGTTTTTCCCCATCTCCTCCACAAGTTATACCGACATAAAATATAGTGAAAGCAGGGGTTATACTGTGGGGGAGGGACATACAAAGAAATAATCTTACAAATGCGTTAGAAACACAAGCATGAAGGAAAAAAACATTAAAATACATATCTAAGGGTTCATTTTCCTAACATCATATTATCTGAACTTTTCTGCTTGACTCAAGCATATACTAGATATTGCAAATAAGGAAAACCATGGGACCTATGTTTCTTTGAGCCTGGCTTACTTCACTTAATATAATTTTTTCCAAGTTTGTCCATTTCCTAACAAATGGGGCGATATCATTCTTTCTGATGGAGGCATAGAATTCCATTGTGTATATATACCACATTTTCTTGATCCATTCATCTACTGAGGGGCATCTAGGTTGGTTCCATATCTTAGCTAGGGTAAATAATGCTGCAATAAACATATGTGTTCTGGTAGCTTTAGTGTGGTCTTGTTTGTAAACATTTGGGTAAATGCCCAAAAGCGGGATTGCTGGCTCATAGGGGAGCTCTATGTGAAGTCTTTTGAGGAACCTCCATACTGCTTTCCAAAGTGGTTGAACAAGTTTACATTCCCTCCAACAGTGAAGTAAGGTTCCTTTCTGTCCACATCCCCTCCAGCATCTATTGTTGGTAGAGTTCTTGATTTTTGCCATTCTAACTGGAGTGAGGTGTTATCTCAATGTTGTTTTGATAGGAATGTTGAGCATTTCTTCATGTGTCTATTGGCCATTGTTCTTTCTTCTTCAGAGAAGTTTCTCTTTAAGTCTTAAGCCCACTTATATATCGGGCAGTTGTTTCTTTGAGGATTTGTTGTTGGGGGATTTAATTTTTTGGGTTCCAGGTATGTTTTAGATATGAGAAACTTGTCCGTTGTATGGCTAGTGAAGATCTTCTCCCAATCCACAGGCTTTCTATTGATCTTGCTAGCTATTTCCTTTGCCATGCAGAAGCTCTGCAACTTTATACAATCCCATTTGTCCAACCTTTCTTTGATTTGTTGTGTTTTCCGGTCACTATTCAGAAAATTTCGGCCTGAGCCAAGGAGACCTAGGGTTTCTTTTATTCCATCCAGTAATGTTTTCAGAGTGTCTGCTTTGACTTCGAGGTCTTTGATCCATTTGGAGTTGATTCTGGTGCAGGGTGATATATAAGGATCTAGCTTTAGTTTTCTACAAGTAGTTAACCAATTTTGCCAGCACCATTTATTGAAGAGGCTATCTTTCTTCCATTCTATTGTTTTAGCTCCCTTATCGAAGATTAGTTGGCTATAGGTCTGTAGGTTCATTTCAGGGTTTTCAATTCTATTCCTTTGGTCCTTAGGTCTGTTCTTATGCCAGTACCAAGCTGTTTTGATTACCATGGCTTTAAGAGTAGAGTTTGAAATTTGGTATTGATATTCCTCCAGCAGTGTTCTTTCCGTTGAGGAGTGTTTTTGCTATTCGGGGTCTTTTATTGTTCCATATGAATTTTTGGATTGCCTCTTCTATTTCCTTGAAGAAAGAGGTTGGAATTTTGATAGGTATTGCGCTGAATTTGTAGATAGCCTTGGGAAGTATTGCCATTTTCACGATGTTAATCTTTCCAATCCAGGAGCATGGGAGGTTTTGCCATTTTTTAAGTTCTGTTATTATGTGCTTTTTCAAGTTTTTAAAGTTTTGATCATAGAGGTCCTTTTCTTCTTGCATTAAGTATTTTTTTTTGTGGGTCTATTACAAATGGAGTTGCTTTCCTAATTTCAACCACGCTTTTCTCATTGTTTGCATACAGAAAACCCATTGATTTTTGAGGTTTAATTTTATACCCTGCTACTTTGCCAAAATTTTGTGATTTATTAATTTAAAACCCTTTCACTGACTATTTCTTCTCTTCTTTTACACTTCTTTATTTCTTTTGTGCTGTTCCTGAAGCTTGAACTCGGGGTCTTCGTGATTATCTTTATATATCTTTTATATAACTTGTTTCAGTTTTGTTGTTCTAATTTATATACCTTATTTTTATATCTCAAAAAAGTAACTTTTAGCTTGGTACTGGTGGCTCATGCCTGTAATCCTCCTCAGGAGGCTGACATCGGGGATCACAGCTTGAAGCAAGCACAGGCAGAAACGCCTGGGAAATTCTTATTACAACTACAATACCAAATATACAAGAAGTGGAGCTGTGACTCAAGTAGTAAATTTTTGGACTTGAGCAAGAGCACTCAGAGCTCTGAGTGCAAGTTCAAACCCCTGGACTGGCACAAAAATAAAACTTTCTTTACCTTATATTATATTAGGATTACTGATGTCAGAATCAAGTCCTAGTTTTAAGGACCAACATTTTTAGCAGATGCAACTATTGATGTTTTCCCTAGGAAATTTTATGCTTGTTTTATTCCTTGCCTTGTATTTACATTCCAGTAATGGCATTCTTATTTTTTTGTTTGGAGGGACATTTCCATAAGCCAATTACATTAAAAAGCATGTCTTGAAGTTTTCTTTATTTTAAATAGGAAAGGGAAACTCTGTCCGAATCCAGCAGAGAGCGAATGATGGTTTGATTGCAGAGCTGTTAAATCTATTCCTGGATGTGGGAGGCTACGATTTGCAGTGCTTTGGTGGAAGAGTCTTCATGCAGCTTCACAATAAACTTCTATGATGTCACAGTCAACTTTGCCATTACAACAGATAGGTGTCAGCCACTTATTTCACCCTTACGTGGACTTTAGATACACAAAGAGCAAAAAAATAATTAGAAGAATTAACTATTAACCACAAGATCACAGCTTGATGAGCTTTCCTGACTGAATTCTGAGATTACATGAGCAGGGCAGTTTCATCTACACAAGGCTACTAAGAACTAAGGACCAGGCAATGTTGTAGGCAACTGGAGAAACAGATGTGAATACAGCTGCAAGTGGCCTGCTCCATGAACCTTTCATGCTGAAGGAGAAAACCAGAAAATACAATGATAATGTCAATATTTCAGAAGGCTGGTAATGTGGGGAGACAGCATCACATTGAGGATGGGAGGAAGGCACATATGATCTAACAGCAAGGGACATCATCCATGCAATTATTGCTTTGCCATGCTGGCTCCAATCTCAATCCCAGATCTCATCCTTCTGAGTAACAAATTATAGGTATGAGGCAACTGCAGTGAGCTCTTTGATATAAATGTCTATAACCAATTTTTGCTAAGTTTCTCGGAAGTTTCTTGAGAGGAAGGTTCAAAATTAAATATATTATGTGTCTTAAACATTCTTTTCATTATCTTCTAATTATTTGAATATGAGCTGTCTTCCTCACTTTTGGGAAATTTTTTTTCATTGTTCAAATCCTGGGGAGGGATGGAAAACCCAGTTTCTTTTTCAAACTTGAAAAAAAATAGTCATTTCAACTTACCAGTTTTGCCAAATAGTGTGTCATGTCCTTGATGGATTTTTCATCTTCAACAATGTTAGATGAATGAAATTATAAATGGGAGAAAATCAACCACATAGTAGCAAGTTTATCACAATGACAGATATAAGCTGTCCACTTTCTACCAGATAAATCATTTGCCACAAGCATTAAAAATCTTGAATAAAAACTTGGAGATTCGTCCTCTTTATATAAAGTTGGATTTTTGTTTTGTTTTGTTTTGTTTTTGCTTGGTCATGGGGCTTTATCTTGGGGCCTTGGGGCAGTCCCTCAGCTATTCAGATCAAGGAAAACACTCTACCACTTGAGCCACAGCACTACCTCTATTTTTCTGGTGGTTATTTAGAGATGAGCCTCACAGAGTTTGCTGCTCAGGCTGACTTTGAACTGCAATCCTCAGATGTCAGCCTCCTGAGTAGCTAGAAATACAGACATGAGCCACCAGCACCTGGCCAAAGCTGTATTTTATCAGTTTTGTTGGCTTGAATGATTACCAAGGAAAAAATAGAAACTAAAATTGTTAGCTTATGCTAAAATTTCCAATAGTTTTACCATGAATAATAGTGAAATATTTAGAATTACATATTTTGACAGTATATAACTGATTAAATTTTATTGTTTTAAAATACTTAAATGTATCTCTTTTTTTGTAGACACTGAAGTTTGAGTTCAGAACTTGTACTTGTTGGCAGGCACCCTCCATTGCGAGCCACATTCTTCAGATCATTTTTAATCAATCATCAATTAAATAATTTGAAGCTCACAAGTCATCTTTTGCTAAGATTAAGTAAAATAAGCCTAAACTCCTGCCTTTTGAGTAACAGAAGAAATCCTAATATCTAGATGTATACACTCAAAAAATGAAACAACCTAAGAACAATCTTATCATTAAAGAGGCAAGTGAATTGACTACATCATTCCCCAAAACAGATATAGGTGTCTAAGGAATACATGAAAATATACAACATCTTTAATAATCAAGGCAATGCAAATCATATCTATGTTGAGGTTTCATGTCTGCCTAAGCAGAATGCCTTTTAATCCTACATATACACCTGAAGAAATGTAAGTCAGCCTTATAGTAGAGCTATCTGCACACACATATTTTATAGCAGGATTCAAAGAATCATATTCCAGAATCGGCCTCCACACATAGAAAAGTGTTTAAAACTGTTATCTCCAAATAAAAATTAAAAAGATCTGGGAGTAGAGCTGTGGACCAAGTGGCAGAGTACCAACCTTAATGGAAAAAATCCAATCAAGAGATTAAGGCCCCAGGTTCAAGCCTCAGGACTGGCAAACACACACACACACACATACACACACACACACACACACAAACACACACACACACACACACACATACACAAAATGCTGCCTATATTTTTAGTAAGTTTCTTAATACCCTAAAATTCATGTACCTATGACAAAGCTTAATATAATGGGAAAGTGATATTTATAATGATAAACTCTTACTGAAGAACCCAGGTTTTTTTTCTTGATTTGTTTCGTTTTTGTGCTCATTGGACTTGAACTCACAGCCTAAGTGCTGTGCCTGAGCGTTTATGTTCAAGGTTGGTGCTCTACCACTTAGTTACTGTGCCACTTTCCAGGTTTGTGGTAGTTCGTTGGAGATAAAGAGTCTCAAGGACTCTGTCCTCCACTCACTGATTTCAAACTGCAATTCTCAGATTTCACATTCCTGAATCGGTAGAATTAGAGGCCTGATCCACCAATGCCAGGCTAGACCTGAGTATTTTCACCACTGCTCATTGAAAGAGTTCAAATCTTTTTACTCCAGAATACTTACCAAGCACAGTTTTCTCTGGATGGCAATCAAGCAAATATAGAGGCGCCTAGCTACTGAAAAGTCTGAGATCCGAGGATAGTGTTCAAAGCCAGTCCAGACAGGAAAATCTGGGAGAATTTTAGTCCCAATTAACCACAGAAATGCTATATGTTGAGCTGTGGCTGAAGCAGTAGAGCTCTACCTTAATCAAATATCTCAGAATCACTTCAGACCCTGAGTTCAAGGCCCAAGACCAGTGCACATGCGCACACACATGCACAATTTTATAACATAGTTCTCAAACCCAGCAAGGTTCCATCTTAATCCCTTAATGTCATGCTTTGTTATGAGAACTGGAAAAGTCTAACCTCTGGCATGGGCTGCAGTCCATGATGGTAAACAGCATCTGGATAGAGTAATTACCTCAGAGCCAATCGGACCGATCCAGACTGGAAGTACAAGTGAGTTGGTGTAGACACATGGCCCCTACTCCCCTGTTTACCCAGACCAAAAGCAGGAGTATGGTGACACAGGCACGCAACCCCCACTCACCCAGACCTGAAGCAGGAGTGAGGAAACATGGGTACATGGCCACCACTCATCCAGAAATGAAGCGGGAGTGAGGTCAAAAGGGCATTAGCCCAGACTTATCCAGCCAGGAAGCAGTAGTGAGGTGGTGCAGGCACATGGCTCCTACCTACCCCTACCAGTATCAGCAGTGAGGTGACACAGGCACCATGACCCCTACTCTCCTACTCATGCACACCAGAAGCAGGAGTGAGGTGACACAAGCACACAACCCCATACTCACCTAGACTGGAAGTAGGAGTGAGGTGACATGGGCACGGGCCCCCACACAGCCAGACCAGAAGCCAGAGTGAGGTTGTACAGGCACATGGCAACTACCGACCCAGACCAGAATCAGGAGTGAAGTGATACAGGCACGCAGCCCCAACTTATCCAACCAGGAAACAGAAGTGAGGTGAGGGTCTCATGACCCACCATAAGAGCCTAGCATTCTATGGTGGCCCCCTTCTCTTTCGGCCTTTGTGAAGGGTGGCTGGGTTTCATGATGCACTCCAGAGGTCAAGGGACTGGAACTAAGGATGCTGCTGCCATCCCCCAACTGGTACTGCACCTGCTGCAGCTATGGTAGCTAACTTAATTGGTTCTAATTCACAAAACATATATTATGAACTATGAGTTTGTTCAGGTACTGCGCGCCACTTGCTAGTCTCTTAATATTATAGTTGCCAATGTCTAAGTGCTCACTGACTTGTAAATATGCTGGAATGGAAATCCTACTATCACTGCTGTCTTTTCATTTCTAGGAATGATGATTTTGAAATGGCCCTTCTGGAGAGAAGAAGAGGGGACATGGACCCAACTATTAAATAGTGCCTTTGGGTGACACTATATTGGCCCAAGAATGAGTCGACCCAGCTTGTATCCAGGTGTTTTGGGTTAGTCTTTTGGGTCATGCTTTCTGTTTGGCCGTGGAGAGTCTTAAGCTTCTCATTGTAGACACAGAAGATGGGAAAGTAACTTCCAAGGCTTATATATTCAGGAGCCATTTACTTTCTGCCCTTCTGAGATGGCATCTTACTCCATAGTCAAAATGGTCTTAAACTTACCAGGCTTCTGCTTAAGCCTGCCAAGTGATGGAATTACAGGCTTACCATACCACACCCAACTATGTGTCATGGGCCATTTGAAATAGAAAATTCATGGGGCTGGGAAGGTGGCTCAGTGGTAGAGCGCTTGCCTTGCATGCTCAAGCCCTGGGTTCGAATTCTCAGCACCACATAAGCAAAAAGAAAAAAGCCGGAAGTGGAGCTGTAGTTCAAGTGATAGAGCACTAGCCTTGAGCGGAAGAGCTGAGGGACAGCGCTCAGGCCCAGAGTTCAGGCCCCACGACCGGACCCCCCCCCCCAAAAAAAAAGAATGTTCAAAAAAAAAGAAATAGAAAATTTATGACATTTGTGCTGTATCTACTAACAAAATTGTGCAAGGATCAAATAACTTACAACCCAGTTGTTAAAAATATAGACTCAGTTTCAACTGAATTTCAAATTCAATTTTGGTTATTTACCTGCTTTTGGTTAAAGAGGAAGACACTTTATCACTGAGCTTTATTCACTTGTATAAAAATGTGGATGGAGCCATGGACAGATGGCTCATGCCTATAATCTTACTCAGGAAGTTGAGATGGAAAGATTATGTTTTAAACCCAACCCGGGCAGAAAAGTCCCTATGAGATACTTAGGTCCAGTGAATCACTCAAAAACCGGAAGTGGGGGCTAAGAATTTGGCTCAGTGGTAGAGTGCTTGCTTTGCAAGCATGAGGCCCTGAGTTCAATTTCTCAGCACCACATAAGCGGAAAAAGCTGGAAGTGGTGCAAAGGCGCAATTGGTAGAGTGCTAGCCATAAGCTGAAGTGCTGAGAGACAGCACCCAGACCCAGATATCAGGCACCCTGAACAACAACAACAAAAAAAATCAACACAGAAATGGGGTTGTGGCTCAAATGGTAGAGTGCTAAAAAATGGATCACGGACTGCACCCATACCCTGAGTTCAAATACGACAATGAACAACAAAAAAATGTGATTGGATAGTGGTATTTTCCATCTCCTAGGTTTATGATTATTCAATAATCAGAATTTATTGAGCATTTCCTATGGAAAAGAGGTATTTTTCCTCACCAGCAAGTGATTTATGATGCTGCAGAGCATGCAATGGATACCCTCTACTTCAGTTGAGAATTGAGTGTGAATTTTTTGGGGTCCTATTAGAATAGCAGGTCAGGAGCAAAGCTGATAAGGATTCAAGCTCTCTGTTAAACCATACTGTAGCCATTTTGATTTTTGTTAAAGGAATAATTGATTTAGACATTGGTGGCTCATGGCTATAATCTTCACATGCCTTCCCTTGTATATTTGCCTATAGCCTATAGGCTGTTTAGCCCTCAACTTTGGTGGTGGCATGATTCGTTTATGGAATATACTGCCCAGAAAAATACAACTATGATATAAGCAATGTTTGACAACGTATTAAATCCAAAGTTGCAATGGTAAGGATGTTTAGTGTTTAACTTTTTTCTTTAGTTATTTGCTTTTAAATGTTTGGGCTGGGAAGGTAGCTCAGTGGTAGAGTGCTTGCCTTGCATGCTGAGGTCCTTGGTTCAATTCCTCAGCACCACATAAGCAAAAAGAAAAAATCCAGAAGTTTTGCTGTGGCTCAAGTGGTAGAGAGCGCTAGCCTTGAGCTGAAGAGCTGAAGGACAGCACCCAGGCCCAGAGTTCAGGCCCCACGACCGGACCCAAAAAAATAAAAAATAAAATAAATTAAATGTATTTGCTTATTTAATTTACCCGAGGAAATCCAAAGTTAATATTTGGGACTTTTGCTGAAATTTGAAACTAGGCAAGTAAGAGCACCCATTGTCCCCAAAGTCATCATTTGAAATTATTAAAACTTTATTCATATGTTTTAGTAGTCAGAAATTTGAGCCAATCATGGGAGCTCACACTCGTAATGCTATCTGCTGTGTCTTGACTAATGCAGAGAGGACTATGATTTGATGCTAGCCCAGGCAAAACATTCACAATATTGGATCTCAATCAATATCTGAACCAATGCATTGTGCTTTTTATTTCATCTACTCAGAAAGGGTAAAAAGAAGGATTGTGGTCCATAATGGTCTGGTAATAAACATAAAACCATACCACAAAAATGTCTCAAGCAGAGCTGGGTGCACGTGACTCATGCCTGTAGTCTTAGCTACTCAGGAGTCTGAGATCTGTAGATTAAAGTTCAAAGCCATCCCAGGCAGTAAAGTCTGTGAGACTCATCTCCAATAAACCAAAAAAACAGTAGTGGTGCTGTGACTCAAGCAGTAAACATTCGCCTTGAGCTGAAGAGCTCAGGGACAGCGCCCAGGCACAGAGTTTTAGACACATGACCAAAAAAAACAAAAATGACTAATGCAAAAAAAGCAGGTGTATGGCTCAACTGGTAGAGCACCTACCTAAAGTGCATAAGGCCCTGAGTTTAATTTCTAGGATAAAAACGAGGGAAGGATGTGAACATATGGAAGGAAGAAAAGAAGGAAGGGAGGAATTATTTTGTATATTGTACTTGTCTAGTTATTTCATTAAGGAGGCTCCTCATTCCTTTTTCTTTTTTTTTCTGTCAGTTTTGGGGCTTGAACTCAGGTCCTGGATCCTGCCCCTGAGCTTTTGTGCTCAAACCTAGTGCTCTACCACTTTGAGTTACATGGTCACTTATGGGTTTCAGTGGTTAAATTAAAATAAGAATCTCATAGATTTTCCTGACCATGCTGGTGTTGAACCTTGATCCTTAGATCTTAGCCTCTGACTAGCTAGACTTACAGGTATGAGCCACTGGCTCTGGGCACTCACTTGTTTTCTTTCTTTCTATTTTTTATCAGTCATGGGACATGAACTCTGGGTGCTGTCCCTGAGCTCTTCAGCTGAAGTGAAGCACTCCACCAGAGTCCACTTCTAGTTTTCTGATTGCTAATTGGGGATAAGAATCTCATTACAGAAGTTCCGAGGTAGATGGCAAAGGAGAACCTGGAGGCTAATCAAGCTCCAGCAAAGAAAGCAGTTTTAGTGTTCCTAAACACTGTTTAGTAAACAGTCCTACACTACAGAATCACTCCAAGTGTGCCATCAGGTACAGAGAGTTTGGCCAGAGAGGGAAAATCCACACAAGGAGGCAAAACTGAGCAATTGTCGGTAGCCAAGGCTGCAACGGATGCAGCGGCAGTGACAGTGGCTGTAGTGGCCATACCTATAGCAGAGAGAGTTCAGGAAAACAGCACCAGACACAGCGGGTGAGCAGATTCTACTCATCACCAGCAAGAACTGACAAAGAGCAGATATCTTCATCCTGCAGATCACACACCAGAGACAACTCAGGAACCAACACTCTGGCATGAGTAGAACGCTGACATCCTCACTCCTTATCTGGGAGCAGAGAAGGGAAAGCCATCCCTCCCCAACCACCGGAGATCTCCATCTTCCATACTGACAAAGGCCCCTGTGAGCAACTAGCTCCAACTCAGGCCTTGGAAGAAAAGAAAAGAGTCATTTAGTAGGTCACAAGAACCTGATCTAACCTGCCAGGCACAGCTCCACCCAGGGGAAAATCACCCAGCCCAGACAGAGGAAGATCCGCCTCCCTCCTCAGGAGAGACTTTCTTCACTGTGTAAACAGAACCAGAGGCTGCCCCTCCCTACAGCAGCCTAGAAAATCAACTAAAATTCAGTAAACACAAACCCTGAGAATGGATCCAGGCTGGGTTCTGTGAATGTCTCTGGAACTATCCCCTCAGGGAAAAGCTAGTTTGCTGAAAAGCCTCAACCCTACCCAGAACCTATCCTCATCACAGCATCTTGAAAGTAGAGGAAACAGCCATCTCCCTCTTTTGTGATACTCAAAGCAGATCTTCCTCCCATTGAACTAGCCTGGGAAGAGGATCACAAAATCCTGGGTAAAGCAGAGCATTATTCTGCCTGCTCAAACAAACTGACTTAAGAATCCAATCAAGCCACAGGAAAACCAAACACCACAAGCAGACCTGAGACTGCACCAAGAGAGTGGTTATGGACACAGTGGAGATAAAGGATCTTCTCATCACCTCTCCAAAAAATAACTCTTTTGGTAGCTTTTTTTAAGTTTTATTTTTTAATTGTTATCTATTAATCTTTTTTTTCCTCTCATAATGTTTATTTTAGGTGTATGTGTGTGTGTGCTTTTTTATATCTTCTGATCTTTTGGTACTTTTTTATTTTCTGTTTTTTCTCTTTCTTTCTTTTTTGAGTGACTTAATTGATATTATGCCCATCCCCATATATATATATATATATATATATATATATATATATATATATATATATATATATATATATATATATACCCGTCGTCAATTATTAGACCTTATACCCCATGGTATATACACTTAATCCAGAAATTTATTACTCAATTCATAAGCTCTTAGGCTTAAATTCTTTAGTAGCAATATTATATCTTTATACCTATATAATTTCCTGTTTGTCTGTTTTTTGCTATTCATGGGGCCTGAACTCTGGGCCTGGGCACTGTCCCTCAGCTCCTCAGCTGAAGACTAGTGCTCTACCACTTTGAGCCACAGCACCACTTCCAGCTTTTTCTGCTTATGTGGTGCTGAGGAATCGAACCCAGAGTCTCATTCATGCAAGGCAAGCACTCTACCACTGAGCCACTTTCCCAGCCCTAATTTTTAATAACTAATTTTAAGCACTTCTATTTTTTAGTTTTTCATGTCTCCTATGCCTCACCTCCTCTCATTCTATCCTTCTCTCAATACCATTTCTTTAAACTTACATAATTTTTAAGTGTTTCACTGTTTAAATTTAAATTTTTATTTCCATTTTTCTTCTATTCTTTTAAATCACTCTCCTATCATTCTGTCTAATCTATTTCTCTCTCTGAGATAAGAACTTGGTTAAATTCATTCTCCTTTTACCTCTCCATAGCCCTCTAATCAGTGGTATTTCTCTGAGGAATTACTGTCAATGTTGCCATGTGCCAATCCAAGGCCTCTCACAAAGTTTCCTAACCCAACCTGTCTGTGCCTCTGTGTGAGTTAATCATCATTGAACAACTGCGTTCCATGGTTTGTGAGACATTCGCTTCTGTGATCATATGCACATGAGGGCCCAAGAAGAATGTCCTAAAATGCAAAACGTCTACTAGGGCAATGGAAACCCATGGTTGGGCATGCTTAATTTTTCACCTGTGCACTGAACTAACAGGAACACATTAAGACACACTAAGAAACCCTGATGTAAAGGATCAGAGGGCTGAGGGGAAGGGAGCCGCATGCTCAGGAATATAAATGGAGCTTACAAGCCACTGCAGGCTCTGACTTTCTATGTTGAAGTTAAGATTAACAGGCAGCCCAAGTTTCTAAGAACTCATTGTCTAGGCTATATGCCTCTTTCAGAACTTCTTTTCCTCCTCCTGTGTTTTGAAAACAACAGTTAGTACTGTGTTTCTCTCTCCTAGGGGCAATTTTTCTCTTCACACAATGCTTAAAGTAGATAATAGGAAGCTGAAATTAAAGTTAACAAGTATGAAGTAGCACACAGTGCTTGTCCTGAATTCCTGGACCTAAAAAGTTCCCAATTCTAAGCACAAAGTGATCATGGGTGTATCCTAACAACCTCCACTGAATGGAGAAATTTGAACAATTTTCCCAAGGCAGGTATTGTCCAGTACAGTAGTTACCACCTATAACCCTTGTTATTAGGATGGTTGTGATCTACTAGAACAATAAACTTGAAACTGGGCCAAGGCGAGACAACTTATCGTTGCTAGAAACGGGGGAAGACAACTAGGAGAATGTTTCTCTGGCACAGACATGGATATAATTACAACAAAGTTCTAAATTGTGGCTCATCAGTAAAGACTATCAAGTCATACATCAATAAAGGTAATAACTAAACATAAAAATTAAAAAAAAAACTATTTGGGTTTCCGTACTAACATCTTTTTAAAGGTGTGTGTGTGTGGTGTCTGAGATTTTGTATGGGGCAGCATTGGTTCTTAAAAATTATCCTATTGGCACTATCTTTAGGTTTCCCATTCAAGTCTGGTGGCATTCTAGCTGTACCACTTGAATCACACAATTCTTGACTTCTGTTGGTTAATGAGATAAACATGTAAGGTATATGTCAACCTTGGTTGGTTTCAAATTATGATCTTCAGATCTCATTCTCTGGAGTAGGTAAGGATATAAGAGTGAGCCACTATGCTCAGCCCAGTATTTCCAGTAAGTTACTTAATCTTTCTGAATCTCAGCTTCTTCTTTTGTGGAAAGTGAACAGAATTATTTTGTGTATCTTAGAATCTGGTGGGAGTTATGACTAGGTATAGGAAGTATAAGTGTTCGGAATGTGCAGACAGAGCCTGACAATCTCATAAAACTACTGATGTTTATATTGAAATGAATTAAAGGAATTGAAAACGATGGATTTTTCTTTTTTTTGTTTATCCATTTCTGGGCAGTGTGGGAGCCACAGAAATTCAAGGAGAACAAGGAAACAAATGCAGCAGTGATACTCTGTAGATATTATGTTGACAATCAACTATACCACTTGTGGGCAGGGAAAGGAGGGAAAAACAGAGAGAGAGCAAAGAAGTGATTAGATTTTTGAAAATGAAATGAACTCATTATCTAAATTACAAAATGGTGACCCGTATGTCCACTACATTAACAATAACAATTTTTTAAAGTCCAGGTTGATGATTCTCTCCTCCAGTTTTAGTTAGAGGACCTTGAGACTCAGGGCCACCTATAGAGTTTTCGAAGGTCAATTGATATGATAATTAATATAGAGCCAAAATCTCTTAACAAATGTTATAAAAAGTATTTCATTCGTAGTACTTCTTTCTGTTTGAATGGAGATTCTATATGTTATTGGCAGAGCTATGTTTTTTACTTTTTGTTTTCAGTATTTGTCAACTGTTGAAATCCTTCTTGAAGCTTTGGGACAGAGGTCTGCTATATCTTGGCACCCTGCCCCTAACTAAAATAGTAATCAACCTTTGAAATTAATTTACTTGTGTATGAGTTTGTTTTATTTCTTTATTCATTTATATATTTATTTGTTTATTTATTTATTTTTGTCGCTGGTGGTGAAATCTGGGCCTGGTCGCTGCCCTCAGCTCTTCAGCTCAAGGCTAGTGCTCTACCACTCGAGCCACAGCACCACTTCTGGCTTTTTCTGCTTACGTGGTGAGGAGGAATCAAACCCAGGGCCTCATGCATGCAAGGTAATCTGTGTACCACTAATCTACCTTCTCAGCACCTATGAGGGGTATTTTTGTGCACGGGTCTATCAAGGAAATCTATTCAGAAATGTATTCATTTGCCACTAGACATTAATTATGAATTATCTGATAGTTAAAGGATAAATTGTTATCATTTTTACTAGGAATTGTTTGTCTTCCCATGCTAAAAACATGGAGGAGGGTATTTTAAACTAAAACTACAAAAGAAATTTAAGATCTTTGTGCTAACAAATGTGTCCAGTTATTACATTAAACAGAAAATTCAAACTTCATGAATACAGAGCTCAAACTTCTTATACTACTTATTTCAAAATGCAAATTAAAGGGAAAATCAGACAGGGGATAAAATTTATATTGTATGTTAATTTTTAAAGAGGAAAATAAGATCCTAGATGGCAGATTAAAGGCAAAGCAATATCAGAGCCCTATCTGCTCAATAAGAAATAAGAAGCTTATTAAAAAAAAAAACTGCAAAGTGCACATCAGGCAAAGGCAAGCAGTCAGAGCTTACCACCAACACAGAAATACCATATCTCTCAGAAAAAGGAAACAAGTTCAGACCAGTGCTCATCCTTATCCCTGATTTCAATAATACATATACACCCCCTACACACACACACACACACACACACACACACACAATGAATGTATGCAACAGCTCAACCTACTCACATACACTCAACATGAATCAAAGATCTTCCTGTAATATTTGAAACTTTAAGTTTCAAGTCATGTAAATAATTAATAATAGATGCATAAGTAATTATTTTCTGAATAGCGCTCTACTGTGAAAGTGAGAATTCATGATGATTATAACTACTTTAAACATCTCTGAATCTCAAAAAAATTAAACAACACACAATCCGGGACTGCATTTCTACCAGCTATTCTGCAAAGGCTTAATAAGAAGATACTTATGAGATTTTGTGTACCAAAAATTAAATACTAAATTCAATTAATACCTGAGTAAGTGAAGAGAAAGATGATCAGAGAGACCTATGCTGCCTCCAGTTCTCAACCAGCTGTACACTTTGTCATCTTTGCTGCTGCTGGACCTTAGTTGTCTTCTCCAGTGCAGTGGCTACACTGGGGTTGGATTGGGCGTGGTAGGGAGATGAGTTTGGCCACATGGGAGGCCACACTGGGGTTGAGGTTTGGGGCAGTGTGGAGGGGAGAGGAGGCCTTGGCAGAAGCTGGTGAAGCAAGGAAAGAGGCAGGAAGCCGGAGGCTCAGGAAGCAGCATGCCCAAAGGCTGCCTGGTTCTGGAGAGTGTCTGTGAGGTGGGGTTGTTGGGGCAGATCCCATGGGGCCTGTTGGCCTGGTGAGAAGAGGAAGGAATCTCAAGTACTGCAAAGGAGGACAATGAAAATTAAGATCACAGTGGCTGAACAATTTCAACAACAAAGGTGGGGACATGGAGGTAAACTCTGGGGATGAGAGGACGGCAGCACTGGGCCAGTGGAGTTCAATCCTTTCTGGACATACCTGGAAGTGTGTGAGGACTGGCTCCACCACAGCTTTGGCCTCACACGACTTGAACGGGCACCCAGAATGGTCACCTCAGCCTCAGCCTGCCCCAGAGAGCCAGACTGGCATAGATGCTGAAGACCAAGCAGTGGCTGGGAAGCTATGCGCAACAGGGTGGAGGAAGCATGGCTGGTGGGTGCAGCTCCAGCCCAGCCAGGTCCAGGGCCAACGGGGAATTCAGACTGTAGATCTAGAGCAGGCAGTGTGCCCCAGACCAGTGGGACTTCCAGGGACTTGCATGGAGGCCAACACGTACATGTTGGGAACTTCATAAGCATGGCCCAGGCGTCTCCACGGAAAGGTGCATTCACTCCTGTGCCTCTCCTGTCTTCTGGACTCTCGCTGTCCTCCTGCTTCCTGCTGAAGTACCAGGCCATAGACCGCCCCCAAAGGCCAGCAGAGAGCCCTTGCCAATGTAAATGCAGGGGGGTCGTTTATTACAGCTCGAGCTGGACTCACAAATCTTCCCTGACACGCAGGTCAATAATTGTCAGTCCCAATCTCTTGGTCAGCAAGGTTTTTTTATTTTGTATGAAGCAGGTGGAAGGATCATTACAACACTGATTTTGTGATAGGTCGGTGGTTCGTAGTAAATCTAGTCTTAAATTTATTGGTTGGGGAATGATCATTTCCAGTAAGGGCAGGGACTTTCTAGCTTAGCAGTTACAGGATAGGTTAAATCATACATAGCAAGCATATTATAAGTTGGGGTAGGTGGGGCCAATCACAGGAATGCTGAGGGCACTATTCCTGGATTATTTCCCGACCTAAATTGCTTCCTGATAGAGTTGGGAGATAATCGGTCAGGGCAGTCTGAGATTCCTGGACAGATCAGGGCTGTCTGGTTTCTTAGTTATTTTTACTGTTACATTTTCTTAGAACATGAACTGACACTCTTTTTCCAGTAGCAGATAACAGATATTTTCCTTAGAGTTTCTGAAATCACTGCCAACCTATTTGTCCTCTCACTGACACATCCAACTACAGGAGTCAACTTCTCCACGCCGATGACAGGCCATCTCGGAGATATTCACAGGGCTATGTTTCCTCCTCTATCTCAGGCCTTTCTACTGAAAGAACATCCTTACTAAAAACTTTTTAGTTGTTTCTAGTGAGGATGAAAAGTAAGGCCTAGTTGCAGCCATGGAACCAAGAATTGAGGGCCATGGCTAGAGCAAAATGCCCTGAGAAAAGATGGATTCATTTTTGTCAAAGACACAAGTCTCTATAGGAACTCTCATTCTAACTGATTTTCTTCCTAGTAATATATTCACAGAATATGTAGACTATGTAATGAATGAACAATGACATATGCATAATATTTGCGAATATGGAGGGAATTAAGAAAAAACTGCAATGGCCAGAAGTAACTGGTTCTTTGAAAGAGAGCTGGTAGGTTCTTTGTTTGGTCTCTACGCCTTTTAGCACGGTATTTTGTATTGCATTCAAACATATGAAGTTCTTAAAATGTAAAATCAGGACAAATAGTTAAAAATAAGGAAATGTTCCTAATAAAGTATACAAACTGCATCTTTAAATTCAGAGGTACTTAACTTGAAATTTTTCTCACGTTAAATTGCCTTTTGTTCCACCGAAGAGTTGATATTCGAAAATTCCTAAAGAGAATTATTTTTTTTCTTTTCTTCCTTTTTAAGGAACCATAGTAAGGTCCACCTGTTTCTGCTGTGAGCTCTTTCTTCCACTTACTGCCCAGTTGCTGTCAATACTCATCCCCATACGAGACAAGCAGCTCACATCCTGCCTTGATGACATGACAGGTTTGGTAGAAGATCTACCTCTGATACTGAAAGGCCCTCGGATTCTGATTCTCAGCACACCTGCCACAGTTCATATACCTAAAGTTGAAGCAGGCACAGGAAGGAAACATAAGAGGGTAAGTTTCTGCTCCCTTTGGATCTACTCCTTATACTCATCCACTCTAGAACTCTAAGTGCACTGTTTTCAAAGCTCAGTTCCAGACTTCTCTTAATCCTTATTTGTCACAAATAGATTGATTTCCAGATTCTCTAAATTGAGTTAAAGTTTATGTCATAGATTTTGGTGGGGACATGCATTCTGTTTCTAGATTAGCACACATCATTTGACATTTGGCCCAAGTAATTTTCCTTAGATTGGACTCACTCATGCACCTGTCTCCACTATGGTCCCATAGAAATTCAGAGAATCCTTTGTCTTATAAAGACAATAGAGGGAAATTTGTTTATTCATGATGTTGTTTCCTGATAAGACAATGGTTCCCCATGGCACAGGGTTGCAGGACATATCATACAACCATTGCTTTCTGAACCTCACCACTGCTCCAACTCTGATTCTACGTGTTTGAGTATACCCTAATAGACTAAAGTTCTTTCTTGTAGGTTGTTAGGGCACTATGTACTTTGCAAAAACTACGAAGAAAAATTATAGTTAAATACTCCTACAATGAAATTGTCCTTTCTATCTCCACATGTGTTTCGCAATTACTCAGGGAATATGATTTATTCAACTACTGAGGATAATTCTTTGACTCGTATACAGTATGTGCTTTACAGATGCAGGATCTATGAATGAAGTTTGGCCCTTTGGTTTTTCTTCTGATGTCTTAATTTTGTCTCTCATGGAAATTTTTATTTTGATACAGTACACATATTTATATGCATACATACATACATACATACATACATACATACATACATACATACATACATACATACCAGAGCTAATGATTGAACTCAGTAACTAAACTTACCTCTTGCAATACAAGCACTCTACCACTTGAACCACTAGCCCTTTTTGTGTTGTTTATTTTTGAGGTATTTTTGTCTGTCAAGGGGCATAAACTCTGTGCCTGAATGTTGTCCTTCAGCTCTTCAACTCAAGGCAAGCGCTCTACCACTTGAGCCACAGCGCCGCTTTTGATTTTCTGCTGGTTAATTGGAGATAAGAGTTTCACAGCCTTTCTTCCATGGGCTGGATTTGAACCATGATACTCATATCCGAGCTTTCTGAGTAGCTACTTACAGGTTTGAGCCACCAGTGCACAGTTTGTTTTTGAGGTATTATTTACCCTGCTGTCCTGGGTTGCCATCCTGCTTGTGCTTGCCTGGGTTGCTGGAGATACTTCACTTTATCCAGCCATTGTACTTCCACAGTAGCTGGGATAACAAATGTGCACCAACGTGCTCAGCCATTGGTAGTAACCGGGGTCTTATAATCTTTTATGCTAGGAATGGCATCAGACTGAGATCTCATCATCTCTATCTCAAAAGTCCAAATTAAAGGTTGAGCTATGGAACCCAGCTATACTATTTATGTTTTTATTTCTTGTCCATCAAATATTCATAATTTTGAAAGCACCAAGTACAGCAAAAGAAAAATGGAGATATGGGAATCCATATGTGTGATAATCAGGGTGCAAGTCTTCTGAGGATAATATCCTCTTAGGAACCATGAAAATGACTGCTGGACTCACTCCAGTTGGCCTGGGATTTATTTTTTGCATCTACACATAGAAGTTACTCCTTTTTGTGATCTGAGTTTCAGAAAGACAAGCTAAAGGCTTTTGGGTAATAATCGGCAAAATCACATTACTTGATTCCAGTGATGCTCTTTGAGCCTGCATGGACTCAGTAGTTGTGAACACATAAGATGCCGTCTACACATCTGAGGGGATTTGTCATAGTCCTAACAGAGGCTCCTTAAGCATGGATGCACATTGCCTCTAACACACTCTGTTTATATGCACTATACTTTGATCCTAAATCAGCATGTCCATGTTTATGCAGATTCCACAAACACATACAATTATTTTGTCCATGTCCTAGCAATGTTTCATTGGAGGCACAGGGGGACACATGGAGTTAGAGAAAGGGGGGAAAGGGAGGGCATTTCTTACCATCTAGGAGTACCTATTGTCTGCATCTTCATCTTCTATGATCAAGCCCTCATAGGGGCTGAAGTGCAAACCCAATGGCAGATCAGATTCCTCATTCCATACTCTAAGCCTAGCCTCAGGGTACTGTACTGACGAATTCTCAGCCCAGTGGGCAGACTGAGGACTGAATGGTCATAATGCCCCTTGTCCACCACATTGTCTCTTACAAATATAGGTGGCCCATGAACAGTGTAGCTGGTGATGAAGAAGTTCTGACACTGCTCACAATCTGAGGCAAGAGAAGCAAAAATTAGTCAAGAAATATGTACATTCCCAGATTTAACAATCATGAGAAAGAGCACAGAATGTATATCATTGTCGCTTAGTTCTTCATGTGAAGTTACTAGAGTAAACCAGTAATTGGGGGCCAAATGACCTGATGAATTATTATAAAAGCACATTTGCCTTCTGTTTGAACAAGCACAGAGGGTTACTTACACAGGTAATCATCATCCTGGGGTTTACAGATATCTTCATAAGCATAACTCTTTCTTTCCTGTAGGATGTACATGCTCATTTTTACCTCCTTTTTCCTACGTCCAAGTTGAAAAACAATGGTTATTTAAGTTGGGGATCAACAATCTTTGTCCCTATTTCTTCAGAAAAGTAAAATCTCTTACTACCAAATTATCATCTATTCTTCTCACATACTCTGGTCCCCCATTAACCTTTGACTCAGAGATACAAAGACTTCATTTGAACACTAACTACAGGTTTCTAATTCAATTTTAAGTTTTGGCCATTCCCATTTTCAGGTTTAATTTCGGCTTCATTAAATTTCTTATAAAGTGCTCTTTGATGAATTTATTCATTCAGAATATTTGTTGAGGGTATGTTAAGTATTGAGCAAAGACGTGGACATACAGGATTGAAAATGTGTGGTCACAGATTTATCAGACACTTTGCGTTTATCTGTTATTTTACCTTTTACTTATCATTTTCAGACAACATGCAGGCTGTACACATTTTTCTTGTCAGTCCTGGGGCTTGAACTCAGGGCCTGGGCACTGTCCCTGTGCTTCTTTTGCTCAAGGCTAGCACTCAACAATTGAGCCACATTGCCACCTCTGGCCTTTTCTGTTCATGTGGTTCTAAGGAATAGAACCAAAGGCTTCATTCATACAAGACACATAATCTACAACTAAGCCACGTTCCCAGTGCAGTCTGTGCATCTTTATCTATGTTCTTTAGATTAACATTCAGAAGTTCAGGGAGAATGTAAAATGTGTCATGGCCTAAGTGCCTCCAGGTGGATAATAACCCAAGTGTGTAACTTCATTGTGAAATTCTTATGTGCTGCTCATTGGAAACCTAATTACTAGTTCCACAGCTTAGTTCAGCCTATGTTTGAACTTTCCAAAGTCCATCTCACATAATCAGATTACCCTCAGCAACCTTGCTAGAATTACCAAAATTAGTAAATTTCCCAAATTATTTTCTCTTACCCAATTTTTGTTTGCAGTATTGTCCTTGCTTCTCCAAGAGGGAACACTGGTTTCTGGGCCTCTTCTAATCCACTTGACTTTGAGAAATTTATAATTCCTGAGAACTTCTTCAAACTAGGTTCCTTACCTAAGGTTGTCTTGGGCATTCCCTTCAATGAAAGTCACATATAGAATTGGAATGTATTTCCTAAGCCTTCCATCTCCTATTAGTTTTCTCTCAAATCCATATAAGTTAGACTGAGTGAGGGAGAGCACTTGAGAATACAAACCGAAAAGCAAACAAGTTCTGTGAATGAAGGAAATGAAGCTTGGAAGAAGACATGACTAGTGGTGACATTTAATGAAAGAGAACACGGGGAAAGTGGAGAATTACAAAACTTGGTTGGAAAAAGGTATGACAGAGCAGTGAGAATAGGAAGAAATTATTGGCAGAAATCTATATGGACAATTAAGTACATTAAAATTGCAACTAGTTATAACAGATGACTTTGAAATTAGTTTGACTTTTTTCTATGCAATTTTGCCTGAAAAAGTATGTACCATATAATAATTGTATAAATTGGTATACATGTCTGTTTTTGAGATGATAAGGTAAAAAAAATGTGATATGGTAAAAAAAGAAAATGTTCATCAGGCAGACTCTAATGACTGGTGATTGTAATCCTAGTTATTCAGTAGGCTGAGAGCTGAGGAGTAAGCTTGGCAGCCAGCCCAAGGAGTAGTAAGACTCATATCTACTTAACCATCATAAAGCCAGGAGTGGTATTGTGGTTCAAGTTGTTGAGTGCTAGCCTTGCTAGCACAAAAGGAAGGATCTGGAACAATGATTAGTCCTGATTGTAAGTTTCAGGCCCAGCACCAAAAATTTAACATTGAATCTTGTGAATTCTTAAAATACAGCATCAATGGGACTAAGCATTTCTTTCTGCTTTTCTTTTTTCCAGTCCACGGCCTGGGCCCTTTCCCTGAGCATCTTTGGCTTGAGGCTAGCACTTTACCGCTTGAGCCACAGCACCATTTTCAGCTTGCTTTTCCTGTTTATGTGGTACTAAGGAATCAAACTAAGGGCTTCATGCATGCTAGGCAAGCACTCAACCATTAAGCTACATTCCAAGCCCCTAATTATTTGTTTTTGAGCCCTGATATAAATTCACTTTCTGTGACATCCCTAGTTGAAATAAATTAGTTGAAATTGAATTTGAAGACATTAACTTCAGTATTTCTCGAGCCTGTTACTTTTACTTAAATTTCAAAACTGATTAATTATGATATATATTTATTATAACTTGTTTATCCTGAAAATATTGAGGGGGGTTCAGTTGAGACTTCAGACCTCTGAAGAACGATCAGTTATTGTCCAACCACTCAAAAGACTCACATGTAAAGGCTACAGCTAAACAAACAACTATGGAAAGTTCCAGAATCAGCTAACTAAAGTTCAGAAGAAGGGACCAATCCTCCTCTTCCTCACAGAATTCACATTTGAAATTAGCCTCAGAAGGACATGTATCTATGTAAAATATTATGTCACTTTTTTTAGTTGTCAGTAAACTTTTCTTAAAACTTACAAATAGTGTGGATTTATTGTTGCATCTATCAATTTGTTATAACAAAATGAAAAGTGGTTGGAACAGAGATTGGAACAATCATTCAGTGAATGGTGTGAAGGTGTGAATGGCTAAGATAGCTAAGACTTTATAATGCTGTGTAAGTATTTATGAACTTGTAAGTGCCTTTAGAGAAAATGTATTGGTAGACTTCACCACCACTAAGTGTGATCTCAGACACAATACATTTTTAGATTTCGGTTTTCTCATCACGTAAGTGATTATAGTTTACTATTTGCCTCATTATGTTGTTGTAATATTGAAATCTATTTGTTCATGGAACATTTAAAATAAAGTCTAAAATATTGTGAAAATAAAATAAGTGGTAGTGATTATTGTGGATATGAATTGAACCTTAGAATGAATATGATAAGAACAGAAGAGATCAGGAAAAAGAAGCAGATGTTCCTAGGGCTTCTTCTCTTACTTGGAACCATGAAGAAAGTTTACTCATCAATAGAATTTGGGAGACATTTATCTTCTGACGCTTACTCTGTTCAGTTCTGAAGGTCACCCAAGAAGGTTTGACTAAAAGTGATGAGAAATCTGGATTTTGGTTACAAAATATCTGCAAACTATGGATTCTAATTTTTGACAGCAAATCTCAGCCAGAGAGAAAAGACTCTATTTTAGGAAAATGTTTTCTGAATTATCATTAAGGCTTGTCCCTATATTTCTTTTCTTCAATTTCTTCAAACCTAGACAAAACCCATCTTTGCTTCACTCTGTGTTCATAAGCTATCTGTTATAATTTAATTGGTTTTTGATGACAAGAAACACTAAGCAAATTAGGAACAAGAGGGAAAAATTATTTAGTTAAATAGCATACATCATGGTCAACTTAGTTTCATTTCAGTGATGAAGGATTGTTTAACACACATAAATCTTTAAGTGCAATGCAACACATAAGCTGATCAAGGACAAAAATCACACACTCATTTCTCTGGATGCAAAAAAAGCCTTTGACAAAAGTAAACATTCTTTTTTTTTTTTTTTTTTTTGGTCAGTTGTGGGGCTTGACCTCTGGGCCTGGGTGCTATCCCTCAGCTCTTCAGCTCAAGGCAAGCATTCAATCATTGAGGCACAGCACTACTTCCAGTTTTCTGGTCGTTTATTGGAGATAAGTGCTTCACAGACTTTCCTGCCAGGCCTGGCTTTTTTTTGGCAGAGAAGTTTGTGAGACTCTTACCTCCAATTAATTATAGAAAAAGCCAGAAGTAGTGCTGTGGCTCAAGTGCTAGCTGTGAGCAAAAGGAGCTCAGGGACAGTGCCAAGGCCCAATGTTCAAGCCCCAAAACTGGCAAAAGAAAAAAAAGTAAAAATAAAAATGTTTACAGTTCTGTGAAATTTTCAAAAATCAAGTTAAAATTTTTCTTATGGGAAAGTATCATATATGATACACAGAATTTATTAGTTTTTTTCAATAAATTATTTGAAATATCTGTTGAGGAGGCAGTTCTTCACATAGCTCTCAATGTCCATGTTTTGCCACAAAAGGCAATGACTGCTTTAATCCGGAACTAACTTCTAAAATATTTTTGTATTGTGAACCACTATAGAAGACACTGTCTCTCCTTGGATAAAGAACACCTATACTATTTTGTATTATAAAGTGTTCAGGTTTCCTAAAGTTGATGTTCCGTTCTCACCATACAACTTACTGCATGAGCAGTGATCACTCAGCTGTCTTCATGTTACCCTGCTGCGTGAATTGGGTCTCAGAGAACCAGGACAAGAAGATGGGGGTTCTTGGGCCACTGCTATTACTGTGACTAATAAAGTCCTTTGTTTCTAAAAAAAAGAAGAGGAAGACACACTGATGCTCCTCCTCCCAGGCTCTCCAAGAATGTCATCAGCATCCACTAGTCCACGAGTGGGAGTAAAATGGTGAACACTCAACCAGGAGGAGAGCACTCACTAGGAGAACATATACACCAGGAGGAGAGCACATACTCACCAGGAAAAGAGCACTCATGAGGAAAAGAGCACTCATCAGGGTGAGGAAGCCTTTATAACAATTGTTTACATCATTCCCTGGTCTCCTATAATCACCCAAAATATGTCAGTATACCAGGATGAGATCTGGAGGACAGATAGCTGCCTCAATGACATAGTATGGGAACAAGCCCTACTTAGGCCCAAGTTTCTCCCTAAACATTACCCTTACCAGCCTATCCCTCTGGGCTGCTTACCTGAGCTATTCAGGACTTGCCAGGCCTCTCTATGCCCATGTATCTACCCAGACATCTCACAGGGCATACACAGTTCACCTGCCTGCTCTGCTGCTACTGCATCTGTAGAGAACCTGGAACAGAAGTGGAAAAGTTGTTCCAATGTCTAAGAAATGAAGTTCCAAGTCCTCGTGCTGGAAAAGATGGTAGTGTTTCCCCCCTAAGTCTTCCATGGCTAACATCATTCTGGAAGGCAAAGAAAGGTCAGAGCCAACCTTCCACACCACATCAACTGTTGCAGACATCAGAGTTTTGGATAACCTCTTCCCCTAAACCCCCTTTGAGCCCACAGGTACAATCTTCACAGTAATTTGAGCCAAGACTGTCTGTTTCCAAAGAGAAATTAGGAAAACAAGCGTGCCACCAAGTCCAAGCACAGAATGGGGCACAGAAGAGGTGGTCAGCAACCCGGTGGCACAACCCCCACAGGAATACCCACTAAATGTATGGCCTCTGGGAGTCAGAATCAATGCCTGCAAAGGCAGGACAAGGGCAGTGGTTAAATGTGAACAACAGCCAGTCCACCACTCCTTCTGATTTACAACTACACATCCATGATCAACAAGCCTCACAAAAACTAAACCTCAGGTGTAGATTAAGGAAATTCTAGAACACAGGGAAGACTTCAAGACTCAACAATATGAACACCGAAATGTTCCAAATCCAATATAGACAATTAGAACAATGATCAAAGCAAAGGAATCCCTGCTGCTGACACACTGAACGGTATTAACACTTAAGTGATATTACATCCTAAAAATTGCCACAACAAGGAAAAATTGACACAAGTAATCTTTGCAAGAAAAGTGATTTTTGTTATTGCTACTGAAGTCAAAGCAAAACTTGTATGCCTAATTTATAGCTCTGTGTTAACAGAAGTGGAAAAAGCCAATCTGGAACATAATTCAAGCTCAAAGCAGGCTAACTAGAGGTAGAAGTAGAGAAGAAAGAGCAGAGGTAAGGTCAGATGTATAAGATCTTGTAGCCATTGTAGGATCTGGTTATTCGTTCCTGCTATCTCTGATAAATTAATGAAAACAATCAGAAGGCAAAAGAAGCTAGGCTAATCAGCAAGCTTAGAGTAAAATACAAAGAATCGTATCCTAAAATCTTCTCTCACCAGGATACTTCAAAAGATTTTAAAAATTAGACTCCTTTGAGTATGACAGTTCATTTCTGTAATCTCAGCTCCCTGGGAGACATAGGTAGAAGGAAGGGGGAAGTGAGAACCTATAAGAAAAATAATGGAAAAAGGGCCAAGGTGGGAAGTGTGGTTCTAAGGTTGAAATGCCTATATACCAAAGGCAATGCCCTGGGTTCAAACCCCAGTACTGCCAAAAAATTAAAATAAATGAGCCAGGCACCCCATAATCCAAGCACTTGGGAAAAAGAGGCATGAGGAAAGCTACACCAAAGTCCAGCCTAAGGCACACAGCAAGCCCTGTTCTCAAGATAGTTAAGAGAAGAATGATTGTTTACCTCTGAATTCCACATTTAACAAGAGCTTTAGCATCAGTTCCCCATACACAGCACAAAGAAAAAATGGGGTGGGCAGAGAGGATAGACACATGAGCACATGTATGTGGTCAGAGGCAACTGAACTCTGTCACCCCTCCCCCCTTCTAATCCTAAATCCATTCAGTTGTCAAGACCGGATGAAAACCACATTTAAAGTCCTCCTATCCTACACATCACTGACACCTGCCTGGGCTAACTTACCAGAACAAAACACTGTGCATGTTCAACTTCCAGGAATCTGATCCCTCTAGTCTTGCAACAAGGTGCCAGGCCAGGCTGCACATCCACTTCATCAATTCAGAGACCTTGTGGCTTCTCCTGCCCACTGCCAACTGCCCAAGGCATTTCCTCAGCAGCACACTGGGAGTTAGGCACACTGCCCCTATAATGTGGCAAAGAAATGAGCACAGTGTGGTGGTTTCCTCAGGAGGAATGTAAGTTCAAGGATGGCCTGGGCTTGATTGAGTCACTGTCTCATTTCTCACAAAATAAAACAAAATGTCTTTCATAGAAGACATCTACACATGGCCAGGAAGCCTGCCAGCCACAGCCTGGCCACACCAGTACCTTCATGAGTCTACATACTTGAGAGAAGCTCCCAGTGGGCTACCCTGAGCCCCAAGGTAACCCTTTCAATGTGGAGTGCACAGCTCAGAGCATGCTGAGCCTCTAATAGGAGGAATGCAAATGGCAGGGTGTCTGGGCAGACCAGGTCTAGGGGCTGAGGGCTGGACATGTTCTTGGCAAGAGGCCAAGAGCCAGCTGGCTGAGACTGGGAAAACTCCAGGGCAAGGGGTCAAAGGTCTTCCAGCTCTGGTGTTAGGGAGGTCATGGGCTAAGGGACAGACAGCATCTCAAGACAACCTGGGCAGAGGATCTGGGGTCCAGATAGGGTGTTGGGCCACCCAGGGAAAGTGGCCCAAGGCTGGCCAGTGGGATCTGCAGGCACCATGAGATGAGTGACCAGGGCCAACAGGGGTCCCCTGGCAGCTGGGATGAGGGGCTGAGGGCCAGAATGAGGTTTCAGGCAGCCGGATTGAGGAGACAGGATTTCCGAGAAGTCCAGGAGGTCCTCAGTGCCAACCATTCTCAGGAACGGCCATTGTAGGCCCAACAGTCAGCCTCTTACCTTTCTTCCCAGAATCAATACTCCACTGCATGTATGTATTGTGTTCTCCACGTAGTCCACTATGTGTGAATACTCCACTGCAATCACACGTCATGTTCTGTGGGTATAGTCCACTGTTTGTATATACTCCACTGCATGCACAAATCATGTTCCCTGTGTATAGTCCATTGTATGTAAATACTCCACTATATGTATATGTAATGTTCTCCGTGTACAGTCCACTGTGTGTCAATACTCCCCTGGGTGTACATGCTGTGTTCTCTGTGTGCAGTTCACTGTGTGTCAGTATTCCCCTGTGTGCCCACACTGTGTCCTCCATGTACAGCCCACTGTGTGTCAGTACTCCACTGCATGGACACACCACGCTCTCCGTGTACAGTGCACTGTATGTAAATACTCCACTGCATGCACAGGCCGTGTTCTACATGTACACCCCATGGTGTATCAATACCCCTCTGTGTGTACACACCCTGTTCTCTGTGTATAGTCCACAGTTTGTAATTCCACTGTGTGAACAGGTCATGTCTCCATGTACAGTCCACTGTGTATAAGTTCTCCGCTGTGGGCACATGCTGTGTTCTCCATGTACAGTCCACTGTGTGTCAATATTCCACTTGTGCACACTCTGTGCTCTCTGTGTGCAGCCCACTGTGTGTCAATACTCCATTGTGTGCACATGCCATGTCTCTGTGTACAGCCCACTGTTTGTCAATACTCCACTGTGTGCATATACCATGTTCTCCGAGTCTCATTATGTGTAAATAATCCACTGTGTGTGCATGTCATGTTCTCTGTATAGCCCACTATGTGTCAATACTCCAGTGTGGGCACATATTCTGTGTACAGCCCATGGCGTTTAAATACTCCACTGTTCATACATGTGATGTTCTCTGTGCACAGTCACCTGCCAAGGGGTCCTTAGGGTGCTTCTGGCTTCATTGACTATGGTGAGCAATGTAGTATGCACATAGGTGTGTGTCACTGCCTTCTGCTGTTGTCATGCACTTGGGAGCTAGAGGTGCATACCATCTCCCTGCACCGCCATTTGGAAAACAAGCCTCTGCTCTGTAAACCTCCAGGAAACTCTAAGCACATCACCTCTTAGAATCTAGCACAATCAGTCCTCTCTGATTTTGTCACTTTAATGAATTTAATGTTAATTTGGATCCACATTTCCCTAATCACTGGTGTTGGGCATGTTCTCCCTGTACCTCTCATAATATCCACAGGGTCTTTTTTGACCTGTTGGATGAATTTTGCCTAATTTTTACCATGTTTCTTATTGATACCTTCAAATAGTTTTACAGAAGAGTTTTGATTTATGTGCATAGCGCTTCTTCAACAATCATTCTCCCTCCATCAGTTTCTGTTCCTGCACCTATCCCAAACCCAAACTCACCTATCTCATTCAGTTTCCAAGTTCCATTTTCACATACATCTATTGAGACTGATATGTACATTCTCCCACCATTCTTCTCTCTATTCATTTCCACTCCCATTAGCATCCACCTGCTCTAGTCAAGACACATTTCAGTTTCTTGATAGTCATTTTTGTTAAACTATTAGCTTTTTGATGGGGTTATGGTATGGAATCTCACTACAGCTTGTACCATACTCTAGTCAATTTGGTATGACATATATATATATATATATGTAGATATATACATATATATCTACATATATATGTTTATGTTTTAGATATATGTCATGCCAGCTTATACCATAGTAAGTTTGGTAAGACCTGTATGTATTTATATATATTTGTTTTAGGTGTAAGACCCACATGTGTTCCAGGCACTAGTGGCTTATGGCCATAATTCTAGTCACTTGGGAGGCTGAGGTCTGATTGTAGTTCAAAGCCAGTCAGGCAAGAAAGTCTGTGATATTATTATCTCCAATTAACCAGCCAAAACCTAAGAATGGAGTTGTAGCTCAAGTGGTAGAGGGCTAGCATTGAGTGAAAAAAATTAGGGACAGCACCCTGAATTCAAGGTCCTGTATTGGCAACAAAAAAGAAGTTTAAAAAGATTTGCATATGAGAGAAGACATGAGCTCCTTATCTTTCTGAGCCTGGTTGCTGCACATCAGATCCATCCATTGCCCAGCCAAAAACAAAAATTCTTCTGTATGTGTGTGTGTGTGAGTATGTGTGTGTGTGTGTGTGTGTGTGTGTGTGTGTGTGTGTGTGTGTGTGTGTGTGTGTGTGTGTATGCATGTACGTAATGGTCCTGGGGTTTGAACTCAGGGCTTGGGTACTATCCCTGAGCTTTTATACTCAAGGTTATCATTCTACCACTTGACTCATCTCTGCTTCTGGCTTTTTGGCGGTTAATTGAAGAGAAGAGTCTCACTGACTTTCCTGCTCAGGCTACCTTTGAACCACAAGCAGCATCAGATCTCAGCCTTCTGAGTAGCTAAGATTACAGATGTGAGCACCAGAATCCAGAAGAAGTATTTATGATTTTACTGTTTTTTTTTTACAGGAGTCTAAAGTTCCCTGAGCCTTATAAAAGACTTTATATTTAGACTCTTGACCATTGTTGGAACTGTTAAGACTTTGGAGAGTCTTGGAGAATTTGCCTTGTGAGAGGAACATGAGCCTGCAGGGCCCAGGGTCAGAATGTTATACCTTAATATGAAATGTCCCCCACCAGCTCATATTTTCAAGGCATACTGCTCAACTAGTGCTGCTGTTTTGTGAGACCATGGAATCTTTGGGAGGGAGGACTGCCTGGAGGAAGTAGGTTACAGGGGAAGTTGGGCAGCGCGGAGGCTTTGAGGTTATACAGGGTCTCCAGTTTCCTCTCCTTTCTCTGCATCGTGGCCTTCGTGATGTGGGCTGCTCTACTCTATCCCACCCTCAACCATGATGAACTAACATCTCTAATAACATGGATATAACTACACAAAAATGACCAACGCAAATATCTCAGCCGTACATGATGATTGGGCTCCCAAAAGATGGTTCTGAGAGATCCAAATGCTGACTTTGTATTTTTTTGCTCTAGCTAAAAGCTTCTCAAGTTTTACAGAGCACTGGAATTTCCTAGGGATGTTATAAAGTATAAATTCATATTTGGCAGCTCTTAAGGTAGGCCTGAAATTCTGCCGGTCAACAAATCATCCTTGGAGGAGAAAGGTATTAGCTTACTTCTGAACACAAATTTGAAATAGATGTAGAATGGCAGCTATATTTCAGCATCTTAGACAATCCAGCATTAGCAGTGACCTGGTATAGTTTTCAGATAGCAAAACAGTATTTTGGAGGATCTAAGTATCTTGTCTGTACCCACTAGCTCCTTTATATAATTTGGATTAATGATAGAATTATGGATCTATACAGAAGTCTGCTTTTAAGGTGTTTCTGAAAAACAGTACCTCCAGCTAACAATATTGTTTGTTCCTTGCTTACATAGGCCTTCCTCCTCCTCCTGCTCTTGCCCCTCCTTCTCCTCCTCCTCCTCCTTCATTTCTATTTTTATTTTTGGTTGGTTGTGAGGCTTTAGCTTTTTTGTTCAAGGCAGTGTTCTACCACTTGAGCCATACTTCTTTTTCTGGTTAATTGGAGATAAGAGTTTCATGGACTTGTCTGCACAAGCAATCCTCAGATCTCAGCCTCCTAAGTAGCTAGGATTACAGGCTTGAGCACTGGTTCCCATTATTATTGTAAATAGGTCTTTAAGAAGAGCTTGCCCTACTAAAACCCCAACTTTTAGCTCAGTGCTTATCACTAAAACACCAGGTCAGGAGAGAAGACTCAGTACACTCTCCCTGGACTGACAAACCTAGCTCTTCTTCTTAGAACACTCATGCCACAGAACATGGGGAAATGAAGGCATCCATGTCATTAAGGAGATACATGGATTCCAGGAGCAGGTCAGAAGTATGACTGGCACTTAGTAGGCACTGTATAAGATTCAGCTGCAATTACCAGCAAAAATAAACAGTATCACATCCACTTGATCCTGTGATGTATCTTGTTTGTCATATATTAATTTGTTGAATTTTTATGCTTTTTTTCTTTTTGCCTGTCCTGGGGCTTGAACTCAGGATCTGGGTGCTGTCCCTGAGATTTTGTGCTCAAGACTAGTGCTCTACCACTTGAGCCACAACTCCACTTTGGGCTTTTGGTGGTTAATCGAAGATAAGAATCTCATGGCCATTCCTACCTGGGCTAGCTTTGAACCTTAAACTTCAGATCTCAGCCTCCTGAGTAACTAGGATACAGGAATACGTCACAGGCACCTAGCCCTTTATATAATTTTAACACATTAAAAATATTTGCCTTGAGCAAAGACACACAAACAAGAAATTCATTCATCCAGAGAATAAATAATTACAGAAAGAAAGGTGACTTTCAAGGCGCTTGAAGCTGCTCTTCGTTGGCTTCACCAAAATGTAATTGCAAGGAGTAACTATTGAGAGTTGAACTCTCAATTGAATTAAATTCTAAGTCTATCTGAAGATTTTGGCACCAAGGCTTTCATGTAAGGCTTGGGCACTGCCTCTAAGCTTTTCAGCTTAAGATTTGAGCCATGGCTCCTCTTGGGGCCTTCTTTGTGGTTGATTGGAAATGAAAGTCTCATAGACTTTCTGCCATGGGCTGGCTTTGAACTACAATCCTTAGATCTCAGCCTCCTGATTAGCTACGACTATAGGCATGAGCCACTGGTACTTGGCAATTTTATATTATATTTAATGAAACTTTTGAAACTCAAAGCATTTTACATTTTGTGTACAGTTTACCTTAACTCTGTATCCATTGGTTGTAATAACCACTGGGATATATATAATATTATATATATATATTTTCTACTTCATGGGGATGTGTGTATTTATTTATAATTACTACAGATCATTTTCACATCTTGAGTTATTTGATGTTTGCAAAATTGATCACATCAAACACAGTGTTGTGAGTAACTCATGCTAATGCAGTCTGATTGTATTTCATGAATGTATTTAAGATTGCAATCTCCCAGCAGAAAAATGATCAGTAAAATAGGTGAGACCTATTATTATAAGGTCTACAGTAAATTCAGAAACCAGTGACCAGATAATATCAGCAAGAGACAACTTATCTCCATTTCAGCCATCTTAAAGCAGTTCTTAGTTCTGAAGCAAATAGGATTGGTTTACTTACAGTTATTATGGTCCTTTGTGATTTGGACATTAAGATTCAATGCTCATAGGACAAGCCCTAAGAACTTGTATGCTAACCTTGCTGGAAGGAAAATAGGAATAACTGGGGGACGTTGTCTGATTCCAGAAGTCCAATAGTAAAACAATAACTCCTTCTCTCAAGTGGATGGTTTTATGGTAGTATAGTGACAGCTTAAAGGTACCAGAGACAACATTGGCTTGCTACCGTTCTTCACAAAGTATGGTCTCTTGTACAGGTATTAATGTTGTTGCATAAAGAATCTTCAGGATGGGATGTAGCTCAGTGGCAAAGTGATTGTCTAGCAAGCACAGTGTCCTGGGTTCAATTCCCACAACCAAAAAAGAACAGACCAAAAAAATAATCTTCTGGTAGTTCACACCTGTGTTCACACCTGTGGTCCTAGCTACTTAGGAGGCTAAGATCGGAGATCAAGGTTAGAAGCCAGCCTCTGTAGAAAATCGTGAGACTATTATATCTAATTAACCAGGAAAAAGCCAAAAGTAGAGCTGTGGTTCAAGTGGTAGAATGTCAAACTTCACAAAAAAAAGCAAAGCAAGAATGAGAGGACCTGAATTCAAGACCCAGTATCAGCACAATTCAAAAAAGAAAACTTCAGAATTTGGGTGCTGGTGGCTCACACCTCTAATCTTAGCTACTCATGAGGCTGACGTCTGAGGATTGAGATTTGACGCTGGATGGGCAGAAAAGTCCCCATGAGATTTTTATCTCCAATTAGACACTCAAAAACTGGGAATAGAGTTGTGTCTCAAGTGGTAGAACACTAATCTTGAGCACAAAGAGGTCCAGCGACAGCGCTCGGGCTCTATGATCAAGCCCCAAAACAGAAACAAAAACAAATCTTAAGAAAATTTAAGATGACTCTATCTGCTATTAAGTCTGACTGAAAATTATGTGATCGATGATGAATGACACTAATAACATTTAATAACAAGACTTCTCATGATGAGTTATTATGTGATGGCACTGTGCTGATCACTGTATATGAATGATCTCATTCCAACTTCAAAGTAGCCCTTGGAGGTAGGGACTGTGATGTCTCCATTTTATGGATGAGAAAACAAGGCCAAGAAATACGTGTCCAAAATCACAGAGTTAATGGGTGGCAGGACAGGGTTCAAATCTTGATCTGGGTACAAAGTACATTTTCTCCTTAAGTTGTGGTTAAAAATTATTATTTTCACAATGTGAAATGTGTAAATCAGTGACATTTAGCAATTCACAATTTTGTGTTACTGTTGCATTATTTCTGGAGTATTTTTATTACCTTACAGAAGACCTATTAAGGAGTAATTCTCCAACATTACATTGCTCCTAATTCCTGTTAGCACCAATCTACTCTGTCTCTATGGATTTGCCTGTTCTACACATATTTTATATCAGTGGAATCATACAATAAATGGCCTTTTACCTCTGGCTTCTTTTAGTTAATACAGTGTTTGGGAGGTTAACTATGTCACTGCATTTATCAAAACCTTTTGTCCAACCAGAAGGCAGTGGCTCACTTCTGTAATACTAATCATAAGGCTGAGATATGAGATTCTTTTTTTTTTTTTTTGGTGTGGTCATGGGGCCTGAACTCTGGGCCTGGGCACTGTCCCTCAGCTCTTCAGCTCAAGGCTAGTGCTCTACCACTTAAGCCACAGTGCCACTTCCTGCTTTTGTCTTTTTGCTTATGTGGTGCTGACGAATTGAACCCAGGGCCTCATGCATGCAAGGCAAGTGCTCTACCACTGAGCCACCTTCCCAACCCCAGTCTATGAGATTCTTATCTCCGATTAACCACCAGAAAGCTAGGAGTGCCAGTATGGCTCAAACTGGTAGAGCACTAACCATGAGAGAAAAAAGCTCAGGGCAGCAAGCAGGCCCTGCATTCAAGCCCCATGACCACAAAAAAGTAAAAAATGAAACACGCCTTCTGTCCATATTATCTTTTTCCCACTTTATTTTATTGGTGAACTTATTTAATGACAAGTAGGGAGGTAGGGAGGTTCCCAAGTGGGTTAAGTTGGAAGTACCAAAAAATTCAGGATCTAGGCTTTCTCCATATGTGTAGTTGCAATGAAGGGTTAGTTGGAGAGAAGAGTTTTTTCAAGACTTGTCTGCCCAGGATGGTTTTGAACCACAATCCTGACATATTAGTCTTCTCAGTAGTTAGGATGCTAGGCATACCACCCGTACCCAGCTTCAATTTCTTTTTACGTATAAGAAAAGCTTGCCCTGAATTTTCCCCCTCCAATCTGCTCTGCCAGATATTCAAGGCAACCTATTCCTCAGCAGTTGCTGGCAAAGAAATGGAATTACAATGAATGATGTAAGATTAATGAAGGTTGAGGCTGGAAGGGGCCCTGTTTCCCCTGTGGTCCACAGTTACCTGATACCTGAACAAAATCCAAAATGTAAGAGAAAGTGATGTCTGTAAGATGGGGCAGCCACTAGTATGTGGGAAAGATTTCCTGAAAGAAACCCATCTGTTCTGAGCTCCAGGCCTTAACTGAATGTCTGAAATGACAAACAAAACTATCCAATCACCAACCTCAACATGCCCAAGATGAAACTCATGGTCCCTTCCCAGTGTTGTATTTAGTTGTGACAAGCATTCCCATTTCAGATGCCCATGCCAGCAAAAGAATCATCACATCAGCTTTATCATCCATACCAAACACAGTCCCAAGTCCTGCTGATCTAGTCACTCTTACTTATATCCACTGCTACCATCCTAAGTCCAAGTGACCTCATCAGTTCTTCCCTGGATAATCCACTGTAGTTTCTTCACAGCACAGTTAGAGTGGTCCTTTCAAATATAAATTGGTTGTGTTTAAGGCACTGCTCCTGGAAGAAAGACTAAAATTAGGTCTTTGTCTAATCCTTCTAGTCCCAGTCACACTGCTTTCCTTTGAGCTTAATAAGGTTTGCACTCCATCCCACCTCAAGACGTCTTCATCTGCCCCTTATCACTTTTCCCTTTCACCTTAACCTTCATTTCCAAAGGAAAGCTTTCCCACGCATCCTCATGGTAAGACCCTTGCACTAGGAATCACATCTTGATGGTCAGATTCTTGTACTAGAAGTCATGTCCTCATGCTCAGACCCTTGCACTAGGAGTCACGTCCTCATGGCTAGACACTAGCACTTGGAGTCACATCCTCATGGTCACATTCGTGCATTAGGAGTCACATTCTCATGGTCAAACCCTTTCACTAGAAGTCACATCCTCATGGTCAGACACTTGCACTGGGAATCACATCCTCATGGTCAAATCCTTGCACTGGGAGTCACGACCTCATGATTAGATCCTTGCACTTGTGCTGGGAGTCATGTCCTCATGGCTATTTCCTTGCACTAGGAATCACGTCTTCAAGGTAGAACCTTGGACTGGAAGTTAGAAAGGATTCCTTCTTTTTTCTCAGTATGCAGACTAAGGTCTAAGGTCCATAACAAGAAGCAGCTGGTGCTTCTTCAACAACACACTAAATGCTAAGTACATGGCTGTTGAATGGCTATGTTAATGTGTAACCTTAACAGAAGTGTGGCAGACATGGAAAGTACCCCAATTCCATGCGGTTACAGGATAGCCAAGACTGACCCCCTGGTTGGCAGTGCAAGTCACCTGCGTCCATCTGTTGTGGTTTCACCTCTGGCCCCACCTCTCCGGAATGGGCCGGGGGTGGGGTGCAGAGGTCAAGTGAAGTAACAGCCACCGGCCTGTGATTGGGCTCTCTGGCTCGCCGGTTGGGAAAGGGGAATGTCTCTGGGTGCTGATTGGCTGTCTCACTGCGGTTGGGTAGGCAGCGGTAGCAGCAGTGGCAGGGGCAGGTGCTTGGAGGGACTGGACAGAGCCCAGCAGAGAGGGAGGAGGCAGGCGGAATGGGTCCTTGCCACAGGATGTGCTGAGCGTTGCTTGTGTGGGCTGCCAGCCTAGACCTGCAGTGACCAAAGCTGGATAAGGGTGTTCTGGTGCCCTGTGACAACCACCAGCGATTCTATGCAGGAGAGCTTTTGCTGGGTCGTGGCCAACCGCTTCTACCAGCTGCTGGAAGGTGAGTAGGACCAGTTCCACATCCTGTGCGATGCCAATCGCTCTCGCCAGCAGCAGCAGCTGCATAGCCGCAAGCAAGACAAGACCGCCATGGTGGCTGCAGCTCCGGTGGAGCTACACAGGAACTTAGGTTCCCAGGCCGGACGCTGGCGGCAGCCACAGGGAGTCTCAGAAGGAGCTCAAGAGCCTCCCGGTGCCCGGTGAGCCTTGGCAGTACAGCCCAGGCCCTCAGCCACCAGGTACATGGGTAGGAGAGGAGAGGAAGGGCACCGGGTGCAGGACAACCAGGCCAGCTGCCTAGATCCTCGGCATGAGACCAAGGCACTGTGTGCAGCGAGGGTGAGCGCCCTGGAGGCATTTCATGTGCCAAGAGTGCTCTTGGCCAGGAAGGTGGGAGCCTATGAAACGTGGAGCCTGGCTGGCGCCCCAGGTGGTCCTGGGGTGCCACCGAGCCAGCAAGCAAGTCTGGAGCGCGCTGGTGCTACCAGCATGAAGGGAAGGGGGTGGCCGGTGGGGGGCCACAGAGGACGGGGGGTGGGGTTGCCTTTCTCTAACTGGCGCTGGCCTGGCTGCACTTGCATTCCTGAATCACCCCTGACTGCTCTAAGACAGGCGTTCCTAACCCTGGCACCTCCAAGCTTCTAGATGTCTCCTGCCTCATCAGACCATGGCCTGGTGCAGGAAGAGGAAGGGCACCTCAGAAAACACTTCCACCTGACCCGCCCTGGCCTGAGGCATCTGCACCTGCCTCCCACTTCTTCCCTGAGTGCTGAGTGAGGCGAGTGGTTGTCATGAGGTGAGGTGTGTGGTTGTCACTCTTCTGATTGTTGAGGTTAGCTGTGTGGTTGTCACTGTCCTAGGTGTTGAGGTTAGATGTGCAATTGTAACTGTTCTGAGTATTGAGGTTAGGTATGTGGTTGTCACTTTTCTGAGAAATGAAGTTAGGTGTGTAGTTGTCACTGTTCTGAGTACTGAGGTTAAATGTGTAGTTGTCACTATTCTGAGTGTTGAGGTTAGGTGTGTAGTTGTTACTGTTCTGACTGAGATTAGGTGGGTAGTTATCTCTGGTCTGAGTCGAGGTTAGGTGTGCGGTTGTCACTGTTCTGAGTACTGAGGTTATGTGGTAGTTGTCACTGTTCAGAAAACTGAGGTTAGGTGTGTATTTGTCACTGTTCTGAGTATTGAGTTTAGGTATGTAGTTGTCACTATTCTGATGACTGAAGTTAGATGTACAGTTGTTGCTTTTGTGTGTATTTAAGTTAGGTGTGTGGTTGTCACAGTTCTGAGTGCTGAGGTTAGGTATATAGCTGTCACTGTTCTGAGTAGTGAGGTTAGGTGTGCAGTTGTCATTGTTCTGACTGTTCTGATATTGATGTTAGGTGTGCAGTTGTCACTGTTCTGAGTTTTGAAGTTAGGTGTGTGGATGTCACTTTTCTGAGTGTTTGAGATATGCAGTTGTCACTGATCTGAGTACTGAGGTTAGGTGTGCTATTGTCATTGTTCTGAGTATTGATGTTAGGTGTGTGGTTGTCACTGTTCAGAGTACTGGGGTTAGGAGTGTAGTTGTCACTGCTCTGAGTGTTGAGGTTAGATGTGTAGTTGTCACCATTCTGAGTGTTGAGTTTAGGTGTTCTGTTGTCACTCTTCTGAGTATTCAAGTTAGGTGTGCAGTTGTCACTAGTCTGAGTATTGAGATTAGATGTGCATTTGTTACTGTTTTGACTGTTCTGAATATTGATGTTAGGTGTGCAGGTGTCACTGTTCTGAGTACTGAGGTTATGTGTTTGGTTGTCACTGTTTTTAGTGTTGAAATGAGGTGTGTACTTGCCACTGTTTTGAGTAGTGAGTTCATGTGTATATTTGTCACTTCTGAGTATTGAGGTTTGGTGTGCTGTTGTCAGTGTTCTGAGTATTGAAGTTAGTAGTGTGGTTGTCACGATTCTGAGTATTGAGTATAGCTATGTAGTTTTCACTGTTCTGAGTATTGAGGTTGGGTGTGTATTTTTCACTGTTCTGAGTACTGGGGTTAGCTGTGAAATTATCACTTTTCTGAGTATTGAGATTAGGTGTGTAGCTGTGTCTGTTGAGTTGAGATTAGGTGTACAATTGTCACTGTTTTGAGTGTTGAGGTTAGGTGTGTAGTTGTCACTGTTCTGAGTGTTGGGGTTAGGTGTGCTGTCATCACTGTTCTGAGTATTGAGGTTAGGTGTGTGGTTGTCACTTTTCTGAGTAGTGAGATTAGGTGTGCATTTGTCACTGTTTTGACTGTTCTAATTATTGATGTTAGCTGTACAGTTGTCACTGTTCTGATTACTGAGATTAGATTTGTAGTTGTCACTTTTCTGAATGTTGAATTTAGGTGTGCAGTTGTCAATGTTGTGAGTACTGAGCTTATGTGTGTAGTTTTCACTGTTCTGAGTATTGAGGTTTGGTGTTCTGTATTCAGTTTTCTGAGTATTGTAGTTTTGAGTGTGGTTGTCACTGTTCTGAGTATTGAGATTAGGTGTGCAGTTGTCAATGTTCTGAGTACTGCAGTTAGGTGTGTAGTTGTCAATGTTCTGAGTAGTGATCTTAGGTGTGTAGTTGTTATCGTTAGCAGAGCTTGTTTGCCTATTCCTGGCTTGGTCAAGACTCATCCACTGCTTTCTAGGCAGCAGAAGCTCACGCCTGTTCTCCTAGGTCTTCAGGATGCTAAAACGGAATCAAGGTTCAAAGACAGCCTGGCAGGAAAGTTCAGGAGACACTTACCTCCTGTTAACCATGGTGGGGCTGCAGTTCATTGGTGGAGTGACAACCCTGAGCCAGAAATCTTGAGGGACAGTGCTCAGGCCTGAGCATGGACATGCGTGCACACTCACATATACATGTGTGCACATACACACACAAAGTGTGAGTTCATGCCCTGTCAGAAAATTTTAAGTGCTAGCACCTTGACTTGTGCAAATCGCGACTCTACCTTTATCTGTGTGGAGAAGATTTGTTGCTTGAGAATCAGAAGTCTGTAAAATAAAGTCTGTAAAATAAAGATGCTGAAAACCAAATGCTATTCGGTATGTCAGTAAGTGTATGACCTTACTTAATCAAATGAGATAATGCACTTTTACCTTACTTTTTTTCTCAAATTAGAGAAATATAAAATTAAATGAGGCAAGGATTCTCCATTTATTTACTGATCTACGTAGTTTTTGCTGTAATAGTTTGAACTGATGGCCTCACTAATTTTTAGATATAGCTGTCTCCCTATGCTTCCTACAAAGCTGAGATTAGAAGTGCATGCCATCATGACTTCATGTCTAGCTTCATTTTTTTAAACAAATGAAAATGTTGTGTCCTTTAGAAGAGTGTGACACTGCAGCTAGTATTGCTAATAAGCTGACTTTTCACAGTTTTCAATTTTAAAATAAATTTTTGTCATTTTTTTCTTATAGTATTGAGGATCAAACTTGGGGCCTCAAGCAAGCCAGGCCAAAGGACATTATCAATGAACTATAGTCCTACCCTGTGGTGGAAATTTTAAACATGTATGACATTGAATGAACACCCTTTATTTTTCCTGACATCAGCACTGTGAATTTATATACACAAATTTAATTACATAAATGCACAGTGCTTTTTCTTTTTTCAAAACTTAAGTGATATAATCTGGGATGCAGTCCACTTCCTGCCTGACAGTGCACTACCAACTTTTCTGTCCATTTAGAGTCTAGGCAATCTGGCTTTTGAGATATATATTTACAAATCTTGAGGTAATTTTATAGGTAGAATAACATTGTAGTTTTTTCAAGGTGCATAATAGAAGAAAGCACCTCATTAATTTCCATTTATGTAGTTACTGTACTAAATTTATCTGTAATGAGTGTTAAAGTTCTACACAAATTTCTGTAAGCCCTGTTATGAAGGTCTGTGATTTTCTCTACTTAAATATTTTATTTATTTATTTTATTGTGAAAAAACCATACAGAGGGGTTACAATTACATGGGCAAGATAATGAGTATATTTCTTATGAAGCCTTGTTGCCTCCTCCATTGTTTCCCATTCCCGTCCTTTCCCCTTTCCACCCCACCCCCACCCCTGCCAAAGTTGTAAAGTACATTTTTCAACATAATGTATTGTAAATCTCATTGTTGCAATGGGTCCACCTGTATCCCTATTTAAACGATTTGTTTTTTTCCTTCCCCTTTAAAATTATACATGTTATGCCAAGGTCACAGGACCCCCACCAAGAAGAACTCTACAGCTGTTTTATTTAAACAGGCTGTAGCTTGGGCCTCATCTTACACTCTGACACAGTGGCGCTCAGGAGGAGAGCACTGAGCTAAGGATGTGCAGGTCTTATAAAGGTACACACCCAGGTGGTTTATCACCACCTATTGCTCTGCTACAAACAAGCAACAAGTGGTCACTGCCTCCAAATTTTACCCCTTCATTTCCCCCCCATTGACTTATAGTCCTGAGACACAATCTTGTAGCTCTGGGCCAAAACTAAATTCCAATACCTCTCGAACTTGAACGGGTATAGTCCCTCTCTGACCTTAGCCATAATATTAAACAATAATATCAATAACAATCAGTTTATTTTTCTTTTCTTGAGGTGTATGCGGAGTGGTTGGGTAGGATGCTTGCAGACTTCTCATGTTTCCCCACGGTCATCCAGGGCAAAGGGTTCAGCTGGTCTGGCATGGGAGCAGTGGATCCAAGCAGCAAGGGCAGGAGGAGTAGTCAGTAGCACCATGTAAGGTCCCTTCCACCGTGGTTCCAGAGATCTCAAGTTGTGCCTTCGAACAAACACCCAGTCCCCTGGTTTAAACAAATGGGGGGTAGGAATAGAAGCAGAATCATAATGCTCTAAGCTGGGGCCACATACTCTTATGCAACAGCTGTAAATAGTCAAGCTTACACAGAAATTCAGTATCATCCAAATCAGCAAGCAATTCAGTCTGAAGACTAGGGATAATGGGTGGAGGGGGTCCATGCATTATTTCAAAAGGAGTAAAGCCAAACCGATAGGGTGAAGTTCTTATTCTAAACAGGGGCAAAAGGAAGGAGTGATACCCAATCTGCGCCAGTCTCCAAGGCCAATTTATTTAAGGTCTCCTTTCTGATTCATTCTTTCTACCTGCACTGAACTCTGGGGTCTATAAGCACAGTGCACATTCTAATCCATCCCAGGTGCTGTGGCTATTCCCTGACTTACTTTTGAGATGAAGGCCCATCCATTATCTGTCCCAACAGTGGATGGGAAGACATACCTGGGTAGGATTTCTTCCAGGATCTTCTTAGCCATGATTTTCACAGTCTCATGTTTGTTGGGTAGGCTTCAACCCATCCTGAAAAAGTGTCTACAAAAACTAGCAAATATTTATATCCAAATTTTCCAGTTTTAATTTCTGTGAAGTCTACTTCCCAATACACACCTGGCCTATCTCCACGGAGGCAAGCTCCTTTTGTAACCAGTTGATTGGGGGCATTGGTGAGCTGACAGGCTTCACAATTTTTTTTAAATTTAATTTTATTTTATTTGTTAACATACTGTACAGAGGAGTTACAATTACATGGGCAGGATAATGCATACATTTCTTACCAAACATTGCAGCCTCCTCCTTTGTTTACCCGTCACATCCCTTCCCAGCCTCCCCCCTCCCCCCCATCCCAATCCTATTCCTTCCCCCCCCCCACACCGACGTTGTAAAGCTCGTTTTGGACATGACAACTTGTACTTCTCATTGTTGCAACAGGTCCACCTGTATCCTTAAACAACTGGTTTTTCCCCATCTTCTCCACAAGTTATACTGACATCAAATATAGTGAAAGCAGGGGTTATACTGTGGAGGAGGGACATACAAAGCAACAAAGAGATAATCTTATAAATGCGTTAGAAACACATGCATGGAAGAAAAAAACATTAAAATACACATCTAAGGGTTCATTTTCCTGACATCACATTATCTGACCTTTTCCGCTTGACTCATATATATACTAGATATTACAAATAAGGGAAACCATGGGACCTATGTTTCTTGGGCCTGGCTTACTTCACTTAATATAATTTTTTCCAAGTTTTTCCATTTTCTAACAAATGGGGCAATGTCATTCTTTCTGATGGAGGCATAGAATTCCATTGTGTATATATACCACATTTTCTTGATCCAATCATCTACTGAGGGGCATCAGGGTAGGTTCCATATCTTAGCTATGGTAAATAATGCTGCAATAAACATAGTTGTGCTGGTAGCTTTAGTGTGGTCTTGTTTGTATACATTTGGGTAAATGCCCAAAAGTGGGATTGCTGGGTCATAGGGGAGTTCTATGTGAAGTCTTTTGAGGAACCTCCATACTGCTTTCCAAAGTGGTTGAACAAGTTTACATTCCCACCAACAATGAAGTAAAGTTCCTTTCTGTCCACATCCCCTCCAGCATCTGTTGTTGTTAGAGTTCTTGATTTTTGCCGTTCTAACTGGAGTGAGGTAATATCTCCATGTTGTTTTGATTTGCATTTCTTTTATGGCTAGGGATGTTGAACATTTCGTCATGTGTCTATTGGCCATCCTTCTTTCTTCTCCAGAGAAGTTTCTCTTTAAATCTTTTGCCCACTTATTTATTGGGCAGTTGTTTCTTTGAGGATTTGTTGTTGGGGGGTTTAATTTTTTGAGTTCCAAGTATATTTTAGATATGAGACCCTTGTCAGTTGTATGGCTAGTAAAGATCTTCTCCCAATCCGTGTGTTTTCTATTGATCTTGCTAGCTATGAGGCTTCACAATTTTTAACAATATCCTTGATGAGTTGATTTTTACTTTGGAGTGTTGGAGCATGTCCTGCAGTCTTCGTGTTCCCATGTGAGGGACGCAATGGATTCTCTTTAGAATCCCCTTCCCCAATCTTTTTAGCAAGATAACTTTCCCCTCACCAGTTTTCCTTCTCTGTCCAGAGGTTTATAGGCCATGGGAATTTTCTTTATCCACTGCAAGTCTTCTTGGGGGTACTGAGGCTCAGGAGGCAAAGCTCGTGGCCCTGGGTCTACTAGAGTCAGCTCTGGGCTGGAGGGCCAACTCCTTAGCTGCCTGATCGGCCAAGTTATTTCCTTTGGTTATAGAATCAGTTCCCTTTTGATAGCCAGGGCAGTGCATAATGGCAATATTTGCTGGTTCCCATCTGGCCGAGGCTTAAAATTTCTTGTTTGTTTTTAATATATTTTCCCTCAGCTGTCAGCAGCCCCCTCTCTTGGGAAATGGCTCCATGGCCATGCACGTTGGCAAAAGCATACCGACTGTCTGTGTAAATGTTTAGTCTCTTCCATTTTCCCATTTGTAGGGCTTTTGTTAGTGCCACTAGCTCTGCTCTTTGTGCAGACATTCCCTGGGGGAGTGCTTCTGCCCACACTATCTCAGTGTCCATGATGATTGCTGCGCCTGCGTATCTTGTTCCATCTCAAATGAAACTGCTGCCCTCTGTGAACCATGTATGCTCAGCATGTGATAGTGGCGATTCCAACAAGTCTGGCCTCTTTTCCTTTACCCAGTCGCTCTTTTCACGCTCAATTTCATGTTTTCTGTCCTTCCTTTCCTGTTTTTGCCACGGCTACTAGATCCCTAATAGACCTCTCACCGAGAGTCAGATTCTACAGCTGTTTTATTTAAACAGGCTGCAGCTTGGGCCTCGTCTTCAACTCCGACACAGTGGAGCCCAGGAGGAGAGCCCTGAGCTAAGGATTTTCAGGTCTTATAAAGGCACACAACAGTGCAGTTTAGCCCCATTTGTTGCTTTGCTACAAACAAGCAACAAGTGGTCACTGCCTCAAAACTTTAACCTTTCAATACCAACATCAAATACAGTGAAAGCAGGGATTATACCATAGGGGAGGGACATAAAAAGCAACAAAGAAATCATCTTATAAATATGTTCGAAACAACCGCAGGAGAGAAAAAAAAAAAAAAAACATTTCTTCATGTATCTATTGACTATCCTTTCCTCTTCAGAGAAGTTTCTCTTTAAGTCGTTAGCCCACTTATTTATTGGGCAGTTGTTTCTTTGAAGATTTGGTTTTGGGGGATTTAATTTTTTAAGTTCTAGGTATATTTTAGATATGAGTCCCTTGTCTGTATAACCCATGCTTTCACTGTATTTGATGTTGGTATAATTTGTGGAGGGGAAGGGAAAAAACAAATCGTTTAACTAAGGATACAGGTAGACTCATTGCAATAATGAGATGTATAAATCGTTATGTCAAAAAACGAACTTTACAACTTTGGTGAGGGGTGGGGGGAGTGTCGGGTGGAGAGAGGGGGGAGTATGGAAAGGGATGGGAAGTGGAAACAAAGAGGAGGCTACAATGCTTGATAAGAAATGTACTCGTTATCTTGCCCATGTTATTGTAATTCCTCTGTACGGTATTCTCATAATAAAAAAGAAAAGAAGAAACATTTGAATCCTTATCTTGGGGTTCCAATCCAGATGCCCCTCAATAGATGAATGGATCAAGAAAATGTGGTATGTATACACAATGGAAGTCTATGCCTCCATCAGAAACAATGACATTGCCCCATTAGTTAGGAAATAGAAATGCTTGGCAAAACTCATATTAAGTGAAGTAAGCAGGGCCCAAAGAAACATAGATCCTATGGTTTCCTTTATTTGCAACAACTAGTATATGTCTGAGACAAACAGAAACTGTCAGATAAGTTGATGTTAGGCAAAATGAAACATTTTAAATTTAGTCTGAACATTGAGTGAATGCTTAGCATAGAGAAATGTCAAGCATTTGGGAATACACTTTTTGACATACACCAGAAACATTAATCCTCCAGAATGTGGGAATTAGATGCTTGCCCCGTGGAATTGGAAGTTTTACTGTACTAAACTATCCAAAGCTGTACAGAAACCTATGAGAGGCCCTTTGCTCAGTATATTCTCGAACCATCAGAGACTCTTTCAGCTCGCTTTCCTCAGCTTTCTTCAGAGCCTAGAAACCCTTTGAGCCAAAATGCAACTATTTTATGGGAACTCTTGCTGGAAATTTTACTGTATTCTTTTCCTTTTCTAAGCTTGTGTTTAGATCAGTGATCAAATGCTAATGCAAGCCTTTTATTGGAAAGGGCTGGTGAAATGCAAGCTGCTGTTCTAGTGTGGAAAAGCAAGGTGGGTTCAATTGCAGTTTTGACCTCTTACAACTGATTTGGGGGGAAAATGTCTGTCACTATTAGCTTTGGTCTTTGGAGATTTAGAGGGAGAATATAGTATTTGCAGGATATTGGTAAATATCCTAGTAAGTAGCCAATTCTATTTAACACTTCAATTTACATACAGAAATGATGGAAATGACTTTACTATAAAGCAAGTTTAATTGATATAGTTAAAAATGAGATAGCAGAAAGAAGGTAGAATAATCAATGAAGTAATTCTGTAGTTGAATGGAGATACTATAATGGTAAAACACAAATGCTTATGGGTTGCAAATAGAAAATCTAAAGCAAATCTTTTAATTTTTCACTTTGCTAACTTTATTTATGTAGGTGCTAATTCTAGGAATTGAACTTAAGGCCTGGGCTCTGTCCCTTAGCTTTTTCTTTTGCTTATGGTTAGTGCTCTACCACTTGAAGCCACAGCTCCACTTCTGGCTTTCTTAGAGATCACATAACTTTTGTGCCTAAGTTGGCTTCGAACTCTGCTCCTCAAATTCCATTCTTACATGTAGCTAGGACTACAGGAATAAGCCACCAGTACTCACCTTCAACTTGTTTTTTTGTTGTTTTGTTTTGTTTTGTTTTGTTTTGTTGTTGTGGAGCTTGAGCTCTGTATCTGGATTTTGTCCCTCAGATCTTCTGTTCAAGCCTAGCACTCTACCGCTTTGAACCACAGTGCTAATTTCAGTTTTTCTGGTGCTCAATTGGAGATAAGAGCCTCATGGATTTTCTGCCAGGCTGGCTTTGAACCATGATCCTCAGCTTTTGACCTTCTGAGTAGCTTGGGTTTCAGGTGTGACCCACCAGTGCCTGGCTCAACTTATTAACAACTTAGTGACATTTTCCCCCTGATTTCAACTACCCCTTCTATTTTGGTTGATCTGATTTGTTTCTACAGTAGAAGTATAATCCTCTATGAAAATATCATAAAGTGATGTAAGTTAGATTTAAATAGTTATTGATATTATAGGATATTAGAGCCATAGAGTGAACTTAAATCCCTTGTGCAATATTTGACACTCAAAAACATTTTATATTCAAGGTAATTACATAATTTTATGTTCGTGATGTACAAACAGGATTTTTATTTTAAGACTTGATAGTACTTACTTATTTGTGTTAGAGTATAAAGTTTAGTTAGGAAATAATAATGAGAAAACTGAAAAAAAATCCCTGTATTTTTAAAGTTTGTAATTTTTGCCAGTCCTGGGGCTTGAACTCAGGATCTGGGCACTGTCTCTGAACTGCTTTTGCTCAAGAGTAGTGTTCTACCACTGAGCCACAGTGCCACTTCTGCCTTGTTCTGTTTATGTGGTACAGGGCATCTTGCATGGTAGGCAACCACTAAGCCACATTCCCAGCTCTATGCCTGTATTTTTATTGTGGATACATGAGAGGAATTTAATGAGATGTACATCCATTATTTGAATAAATTTTAATATTTTTCTATATGTACTATCAGCGTGGTGTAATTACTCCTAAGGAAAATCAAAGAAGTATAGCAAAAGCTATAAATAATATTTGAGGACCCTTCTAAATCTAAGGGGAAAAAGACAATTTTGGAAGACAGTTTAAGAAATGACAAAGTTCAAATTTTATTTACTAACTTATTAGATGGCTTAAAATACAGGATTTGATTGCATATTCTAAATCAGCAGAAGAGAAAAGACAAAAGAGGGTTAGCACTTTGTCCTTGTTTCACCTGGATGCTGGATTCTCAAATGGACAAAAAAAAGATACCTTCTTGAGTGAGTTGAAAACTGAGTTGAGGCCCACACTAGAGACATATGGCAAATATATAAATCCCATCCAAGGGAAGGAAAATCTTTTTAAAATACAATGTTAAGTACAATCTAATATTGTACTTTAAACTACAATCAAAGGTATTGGTATGTACTACTTTCCTGGATGAGGTTTAAAACTATGGTTTCATAAAGCTGCTTTTGAAATGTGAAATGTAGTTAGTTTATTAAATTGTGTTAATAGAGGTCATCTATAATTAACCAGGTGTGGTGCATGCCTATGATTTTAACCCTCAGGAGTCTTGATACAGAATGATTGTGAGTTCCAGGCTAATCTCAAACATATGTAATGACCTTATTTCAAAACACAGCAACAACAAAAAGAAATAAAAAGATACCTATAATTATATGGTTTATTGTATACTCTCTAAAACATAAGTGAAGTCATAATAGTAATAAGGTTTTATTAAAATGAATAAATTCTAGAAAATAACATCAGCAACTTTTTCCCCTGAAATTCCCATTTATCCAGTGGTATTCCAACTGGTTTTTGGAAAAATGAAATCTTAAGGAACCTATAGAATTGTACCTAGTGTTTCATGGATGTTGTGTTTTAGCCCTCTGCTTTGGTTTTCTGCTGGCAGGCCAGAAATGGACTCCTAGAAAAGGGGAGCAACAATGCTGGAATGACAGCTGGAGAAAAGAGGTGATACTTAATAGAGCTGAGCAGAGATCCTACAGGGAATATGGACCATTTGAGGCCAAGAGGCAGGCCGACTTTACAGCTGAGAAGTTTTCAGCTGAAATGTATGTACAGTCCTCAACTGGGTTGGTTGGGGAACCAGAGGATTTTCAGAACAGCCATAACCCTTTGTGACCTTTCCATATTACAGATCTTAGGAACATTTTGATAGTTTAGGCAACAAGTCATTATTATTTTAGATGACACCTGAAAGATCTTCATGTATTTCAGAGATGACCTTATATCAAGATTCAGGGCCAGTTGTATAATTAAAACTAAATGTGGAGCTGGGTTCTGTTGGCTCATGCCTGTAATTCTAGCTACTCAGGAGGCTGAGATATGAGGATCGTGGTTCAAAGGCAACCCCAAACACGAAAATCCTTGAGACTCTTATCTCTAATTAACCACCAGAAAACAGGAAGTGGTGCTATGGTTTAAATGGTAGAGTGCTAGCCTTGAGATGAAGAGCTGAGAGATATCACCCAGGCCCAGAGTTCAAACCCCATGAACAACAAAAATAAATAAATAATAAATTAACCATGGGCTTGGAAGGTACTTTATCAGTAGAGCATTGGGAGAGCTCTTTAGAATATACAAGGCCCTAGTATCAATGTCTAATTCCACTGCAAAGGAAAAAAATATTTTCCATAATATGAGAAGCACACAGTGCAGTGTTTCACACGAGTTAACATAGCTGTTTTGCGAGACACCACCTTAACTTATAAAAAGCTGAGTGTCCTGGTACATGCCTTTCACCTATGTGGGAAGCATAAATATGGGGTCCAGGCTGGCCTAATCAAAAGCAAGTATACAAAAGTAACAAAATAGCTGGACTCTAGTGGCTCACATCTGTAGTACTAGCTACTCAGAAGGCTAAGATCTGAGGATCACAGTTTGAAGTCAGCCCAGGCAGTAAAATCCATAATATTTTCTCTCCAATTAGCCAGATTAGAACTGAGGCCTAATACAGCAGCAGCTGTAAACAACAACAAAAAAAAGGTAAGTAAAAGCTCAAGGTCCTGAGTGTAAGGACCAATACTGACACCAGAAAAAAATAAACAAGTAAATAATCAAAAGGAACTGGAGGCATGGTTCAAGTAGAGTGCCTTTGTAGCAAGCATACAGTCCTTAACTCAAGCCCCAGCACAGCAAAACAAAACAAAACCAAAACAGGTGAGTATATTGGATTCTTTAAAATTTTACTTTGAAGTTTTACACTAAGGAGCTAATTTTAGAGTAGGGATATAATTAGGGTTTTGATTTAGCATTATGAATTCAGTCTCTTAAATAGATTGAAACAGATTCTTAATTCTATGATCAGCTAAGTAGGCTATCATGAGACATGTGAAGAAAAGTCTAATATGATACATGATACCAAACTCTGGAAAGTTCTCTGGTGTGAAGTAATGCATAGGACTGGTGCATTCTACCATGTCTCCTGAGTCAGAGCAAAGCCTTCTACAAACGTAGTTATTATTTTGCTTATGCCTCCTGTTAGTAAGATAGTTCTGTATTCAGGGAGTCAAGTTTCTCAAAGTGTTTTGACTTCCTGCCATCCAAATTCATTTAGGACCCTGTCCGAAACAAAGTCTTAGTCAAAGAACATGGCTTTATAAGGCTGGAGTAAGGAACCATTTTCCACCAAGCGCTATTTGGATATTTATAACCTGTCATGTACTAAATGATTTTTCAGGCCTTATAGGGCCCATGGGTCAAGTGTACCTCATCCCTGCTAGAGTCAATTAGAAATAAGTAAATAAAGGACCTGTAGCAGAGAGTAGCACATCTGAAGTGGTGTGCATATGGTGACTAACTAGAAGGGACACATAAGAGAGCAATGCACAACCTGGTGGATCTCTCACAAGGTTAGAGAAAGTTCTGGAAAAGCTCACTTTATTTTTTATTTTTGGTGATTATTTCAAATTTTCTCTGTAATGGCCACTTTTATATGTAAAGCTTCTTGGAGCAGAACTAAATTTTTGAAAGGTTTATGTATTTTTTCTCTACTCAGACTTTTATTCTATGGAAAAAATGAAATTTTTGTTCAAATGCAGAAACCGTCGTTGCCATCATTTTTAAAAAGTATGGAACTTTAAAAAGTATAATTGAACATGTCAGTTTTTCTTTTTTTAATAAGTATGGTAGGCTTAAAAAGATAGATTTTTGTGACATGAAAATCTGTCTGTGAAGTGAAATAACATATGTAATGGTAGGGGCACAGGGATATGAGACAATGAAGTGACTTTTCTTTATTTCTTTTAAAGTAATTTGATTTATAAAAACATGGCAAGAATTACATAAAGTATTCTCTTATACCCTTCATTTGGATTCCCTGAATATCAACTTCTTAACATATTTGCTTTACCATTCTCTCCTTTTCTACAGTTTTCTCTTTGTCATTTAGAAATAAGATTTGTGAGTGTTCCTTTATCCCTAAATACTTTATGTATTTGCCCAAAACCATGAGAGAATTATTAAAGTAATTAATATTGATATAGCACTATTATCTGATTCTTTAAATTATTTAATTTGCATTCAAATTTCACGAAGTGTTCTATCTTCTTTAATCTGGAATAAAGTGTAGACCAGTTATTTTTGTAGCATACGTATTTCTCACATGACCCATTGAGAGGACACAACTTCTGATACTCCTACCAAATGTAAATGGCAGTGTTCTCTGGTTTTCTGGTGGTTAATTGGAGATAAGGGTCTCACGAACTTTCCTGCATAGGTTGTCTTTGAACCACAATTCTCAGATCTCAGCCTCCTGAGTAGCTCGATTACACGTGTGAGCCACTGACACCCAGCTCAGGTTTCATGATCCATATGTTAATCTTCTGCATTTTGTGTTGGAGTTTGTCAAGAATTAAACTTCTTGAGTACAAGATTATTTAATTTTCATCAAGTTTTAAAATACAGAAGACCTGGTGTGCTGCTTCACACCTGTTGTTCTAGTAATTATGAGGCTGAAGCAGGATAATTGCAAGTTTGTATCCTGGGTTAGATTAGGAAGACTACGTTTCAAAAAATGCAAACTCAAAACAACAACAACAACAACAACAACAACAACAACAACAAAGGAAATGGGAAAAATATATGGAATATATACTGTTTTCAAGGATTACAATATACACAGGGATGATTTTAGGCTTGGTTTCTATCATTAATATATTTGAGAAGACTTTGGTGTTTTGTTGTTATCTGATCTAGATTTCTATAAATGTAGGACTGATTTTCACTGATGTTGTTTCCCATGTATGTGTTTGTTGTTCAAGTATTGTGTAGACTTTTTTTTTAAAGATTTGTGTTACAAACAACCGAGAATAGCCAAAGCAATTATAGGCAAAAGAAACAATGAAGGACAAATCACGATACCAGATTTCAAGCTCTTCTACAGAGCCATAATAACAAAGACAGCTTAGTATTGGCACAAAAACAGACCCGAAGAGCAATGGAACAGACTAGAAGATCCAGAAGTAAAATCACATACCTATATTCATCTGACACTTGACAAAGGAGCCAAAGACATACAGTGGAAGAACTAGTGGTGCTGGGAAAACAAGGTGGCCACATGCACAAAACTAAAAGAGAACCCCAACCTGTCTCCATGCACTAGCATCAACTCAAAATGAATTGAAGACCTTCCCATCAAACCTGAACCTGTGAAACTATTGCAGGACAGAGTAGGAGAGACAGTTGAACTTACAGGCACAGGCAGGAACTTCCTGAACAAAGTCCCCGGGTCACAACAAATTGGAGACTCGAAGAATGGGACTATCTTAAAACAAAATTTCAGCATCGATGAAGAAATAGAAACCAAACTAGAAAGATAACCAAGTAAATGGGAAAAAATATTCACCAGCAATAGATCAGAGAAAGGCCTAATATCCATTATATACAGGGAACTCAAGAAACTAAATCCTCCCAAATATAACCAAATATTAAATGGGAAAGCAGCTAAAGAGAAACTTCTCAGAAGAAGAGATACAAATGGCAAAGAAACACATGAAATGTTCATCATCCCTGGCCATAAAGGAAATGCAAATAAAAACACTGAGATACCACCTTACACCAGTCAGAATGGAACACATCCTAATGTCAGCCAATGACAAATGCTGGAGGGTATATGGAGAAAGAGGAACCCTTGCATTGCTAGTGGGAATGTACACTAACACAACCACTTTGGAAAGCAGTCTGAAGGGTCCTCAGAAAGCTAAATATAGACCTCCCATATGACCCAGCCATACCACTCCTAGGCATCTACCCTGAGCAACAGGAACCAGGATACAAGGACACATGCACCTCCATGTTTATTGCAGCACTGTTCACAATAGCTAAGATATGGAAACAACCCAGATGCCTCATTACAGATGAATGTATCAAAAATTTGTAGTACATACATACAGTGAAATATGCAGGCATTAGAAAGGATAAAATAATGGTATTCACCAGAAATTGATAGAATTAGAATAAATCATTTCAAGCAAGGTAAGCCAAGATCAGAGAGACAATTGGCACATGGCTTCCTGATATGTGAATGTTAAATCCAAAATGCAAAGAGATATGACAAAATAAACAGGATTCAAGAAACAAAGGACCTCTACTTAATTTGTCATATCATTCCTAAATGACTCCATGTTCTCGACCTTATATATGGTAGATAGATAGATAGATAGATAGATAGATAGATAGATAGATAGATAGATAGATAGATAGATACCATATATATGTACCATATATATTTACCATATATATGTGCACATCTGAGGGGAGCTAGGAGCAGGACACAGAATCAGAGGAAAATAGGAGACTATATAACAGAGGGGCACATCAGCTACATTGGACATTGAATGAAAATGAACTAAGGAATTCAAGGGCAGCAATGGAAGGGAGAGAATTAGAGGGAAAGAGGGAGCAGCTTACACTAAACAAAAGGAAAGAAAGGTACATATCAACCGATTTGGAAGAAATAGTTGTATTGTCAAAACTTATAGAATTCACAAACTTTATAGACCATGATAATGACAATTTGCCTTGTAAAGGTTAAAATGTGTATATGACTTTAAGTATTACTATCCCACAATACTGTGAAATTTGTGAATTTTATGTAATCACTGAATCTCAATAAAAATTATTTTAAAAATTATTAGCCTTTGGACTATATTCTAACAATTCATAATGTGCTATGATTTTTTTCTGTATTTCTATGTCTAGTCTAATTTACGTAAGGAATTTTGATAGGTTTCCCTTATTTGCAATATCTAGTATAGGTATGAGTCAAGCGGAAAAGGTCAGATAATGTGATGTTAGGAAAATGAACCCTTAAATATGTATTTTAATGTTTTCGTTTCTTTCATGCATGTGTTTCTAACGCATTTATAAGATTATTTCTTTGTTGCTTTGTATGTCCCTCCCCCACAGTGTAACCCCCGCTTTCACTATATTTGATGTCAGTATAACATGTGGAGGAGATGGGGACAAACAAGTCGTTTAAGGATTCAGATGGACCTGTTGCAACAATGAGAAGTACAAAAGGTCATGTCAAAACCAGCTTTACAATGTCGGTGTGGGGGGTGGAGGGGGGTATAATTGGGTGGGGGGAGGGGGGTAAAATTGGGTGGGGGGAGGGGGGAGGCGGGGAAGGGAAGTGAAGGGTAAACAAAGGAGGAGGCTGCAATGCTTGGTAAGAAATGTATGCATTATCCTGCCCATGTAATTGTAGCCCCTCTGTACAGTATGTTCTCAAATAAAATAAAATACAATTAAAAAAAATAATTTCTCTTTTCTCAAAATTACATTAAATGCTAATAAAGAAAATTGGAAAAGAATAGAATTTTAAATCAGAAAAAAATGTTCTGTTTTAAAATTGGTTTGGGTTTTGTTAGAAGGTAGAAAAGCCAATGTAGAGAATTTATTTAGCATAATGTTTTATATGAAAAATGTAAGATTAATCTTCATTTCTGCATTTGTTTTCAAAAAAAGAAAATTGTAAATTCGATCTTTTTTTTATTGTGGTAAGAATGGCTTTTCTTAGCCATGAGAGAATGGTAGGATAATTTACTGGTGCACGTATTGAAGCTATTAATAATCCGGATTACTTGATTTCAGGATCCGTTTTTGTTTTGGTCAGTCATGGGGCTTGAACTCAGGGTTTGGGAACTTTCTGCGAACTTCTTTGCTCAAGGCTAGTGCTCTACCATTTTAAGCCACAGCTCTACTTTCAGTTTTCTGGTGGTTCATTGGAGATAAAATGTCTCTTAGACTTTCCTGCCTGGGCTGGCTTTGAACTTTGATCCTCAGATCTCTGTCTCCTTAATAGCTAGGATTATAGGCGTGAGCCACCGGCGCCCAGCCAGGATCTCTTTTAAATAAGTAATTTGTTGTTAGGGAAAATGTTTTGGAAAGCCTATACAAATTTAAAAAAGTTAATAAACAAGGTGTTAAAATGATTAAAAAGATGTATTCATTTAGAACTACATCTTGGAGTCTAGTAGAAAAAAAGTAGGTCCTCAGAAAGCACAAGGATGGGCAGAAGGGAAAGCGGGCAGGTGATTACACCACCAGATCCTGGTAGTGTACCACACCATACAGGAGCCTGGATGAGGCAGAACACGGGCAGAGGCTTGGGCTCTCTTATCATATTGCATTGTCATCTTTGACTAGACCAGTGGACAGGTTTGATTGAGACAGGCCGCTGAAAGGATGTGGAAGCCCAAAAGGGGGCATGAGAAGCAGAGGGAGAGGCGGTCCCAGGAATAGAGGTTTTGATGCATTTGACCACACACGGAAACAAGATTTTGAAACATACAGTGGGAATGATAAAACGTAAGTCATTTTATATGTGCTATTTTCTACATAAATTTCAATAATATATGAATCTGTTCATTATGTATGAATATTTAGCCAAATTCATATCAGTATGCTATTAAGCTATTACTTTTTGAAAGGCTATCTTGGGACAACTTTTATGATCGCTTTTTCTGATGTAGAAATTGACTAGAGCGTCAGTAGTAGCTTAAAGGAATACTATTCATTTCCTTAGAGCTATTAGAACTGAAGACTGCATAGGTAGATATGGAGCTTGTACCTGGGGATTAGGTAAAGAGACCAGGTAAGGGGTGAATGTGTGTCTTCTGAGAGCCTACGATGTAGTGTAAATCTATGTACCTTTATTTGCTTTTATTGAGAATTGTGATCACTGAATTATGCTTTATAATTATGTATCCTTAAGCAGAGACTGATTTGGGGCTTTGATTTACTGACATAATATTTTTGGTGAAGGACCTAGGTGATAACTTTATATTTTTGGTTGTGGGGCTTGAACTCTGGGCCTTGGTGCTATCCCTCAGCTCTTCAGCTCAAGGCTAGCACTCTAGCCACAGTGCCACTTCCAGTTTTCAGTGATTTACTAGAGATAAGAGTCTTACAGACTTCCTTGCCTGGGCTGCCTTTGAACCATAATCCTCAGATCTCAGCCTCCTGAGAAGCTAGAATTACAGGCCTGAGTCACCGGTGCCCAGCTTCTAGGTGATAACTTTTTAAAACAAGTTTGCTCTGTTGCATTTAGATTTGAAACTGCTTTTAAGGATCTTTTCGTATTTTATATTAGCTAATGATTTGTGACAGATGTCTACATACTTGTTGATGCCCAAACAAGTATATGGCCTGGCATATTTATGTATGTCTTAATAAGCTTTCTTAATTCCCACATATTATATACTTTTTGGAGACCTTTCAGAGTCCTTTTAGCTTCTTGGTATTGCTTCTTACTTTATAGTCATTTGTAGATGTGGGTTGCAGCTCCAAGAGAATTTTCTCCTGTATCTTCCTCCTGTTAGACATTTCTTTATGGTTTAATGATACTTTCGATCTTTGCCAGTTCTGCTAGAGTAGGTATGTATTTGGTTTTACAGGAGTGTTGACCTTCATGGTGTCTGCTGACCAAGTGGTAGGATTTACTGTAGGGTAAGGGATGATGTAGAGCAAGGAACTGTGCAAGACCAGCTTTCCATAAATTAGAAACTTGATGCATCTGTACTTCTATTCTTCTTCTTTTAAAGAGTCTAAGTTTTTATGCAATCTTGTTTTTATTTGTTGTTAGTATTATTCTGGATACAGACAGTTCCACGGTGACCTGGAGTTCTCTGTGTCCCAGGCTGGTCTCTAAATTGTTAGCTTACTACTGCCACCTCCTAAATGCTAGCATTACAGACATGTGCCACAATGCCAGGCAGAACTATACTTCTTTGAGTATCTGTTCTAAAAGACAAATGTATAAAATAATAATGCCAAATGTAACATTAGTTTTACTACCATTCTCTTCTATAGGACCTGAAGAGAAACTTTTTGAGTGGTTACTCAATCTGGAATTCCATATTCTCAATGATCTTTTTCTTACTTCAATTGTATGTATGTATCTAGATATACATATATACGCATATACACATAATATCTATATGTATGTATGAAGAGGTGGCTGTGTCACTTGTGGGGCTTCCAGGAGTGGTGTTGGAAAGACGTGTCTCATGGCATTCATTTTGGGTTTCTTTGTGACAGGAATTTAGGTGTTGATAGTTAATAAATCAGTCTTAGAGTAAGACATTTTAATGTGTGAAGGATCTGGGGCTTGAACATAGGGCCTGGGTGTTCACCCTGAGCTTTTATGCTGAAAGCTAGCACTCTACCACTTGAGCCTTGTCTTCACTTCTGGATTTTTGGAGATAAGAGTCTCACTGATTTTCCTGCCCAGCCTGGCTTTGGACCACAATCCTCAGATCTCCGCCTCCTAAGTAGCTAAGATTACCAGTATAAGCCACCAGCATCAGGTAAGACTCACTTTTTGTGGTTTTGAGTTTGATTGTTGTTTAATTGTTTCTGTAGTTTTCAGAGCTGAAGTCTGAACTTAAATCCTTGCACTTGCCAGATGAGTTCTCTTACACTGAGCAAGTCCCCAGGCCCTCCTGTTGTTTTTAATCAGCTAATGTGCAGTCAGTGCTGTCATGTGAACTTTGGATCCATGCGGAAGTGAAAGCCAAGAGATGTGCAGTTCATCCCTTGTTCATGCTGAAAACACTGTAATGACAATTTGGAGTTTCTTAGGGCTGTCAGCTATTCAACAAATAAAGGATTGATATCCATCCTATATAAAGGGCTGAAATTAGACAGCAAAAAAAACCAGAAATAATCTAATTACATAGTTTTCAGAAGAAGAAAAAGATGGCTAATAAAGTCATGAGGAAATGTTCAACAGCCTTAGCTATAATAGAGAACATGCAAATTAAAACTGCAATAAGATTAAATCTACTTCAGTTGGAATGACAGCCACCAAGAAAATGTGGTAAGATGAAATAGAAAAGGAATCTTTATACTCTTTTGGTGGGAATGCAAACTAGTGCAACCACTATGGATATCAGTCTAGAAACAGACCCTTCCAAAGACTCCATTATACCAATATGAGGCGTATGTCAGTAGAATATATCAATATACCTGAAAGATGCCAGCATAACTCATGTTTATTACAGCACTGTGCACAATAGCCAAATGATGGAATCAGACACCTGGAATCTTCTTGAACTGATAAAGAAGTAATATAGATGTACCATGGAATGTTACACAGCCATGAAGGAAAATGAAATCATGTCGCTCTCAGAAAAGTGGATATAACAGAGGACATCATAATGAACCAAGCTAAAAAATAAAAATAAAAAAAAACACAAGATATGTGTTTGTTTCCGATATAGAAGCTAGGCCTAAAGAGCATATATATTCATAGACATGATTGTACCTTTGTGTATATGGGCAGATTTACAAATTGAGTCTACAGGACTGTTTAAGATAGGAAGGGAAAGGGAAAAAGAGAGTGAATAATTTTGAGATACATTATAACTATATATGAACATAACATGAAAACTGTTGATCAATGGAAAGTTAGGGAGAGAGAGAGAGGCTGAGGCAGAGAACTAGCAAGAAGGTTGGCTAACTAAGGGGAAAGAGAATGAATATGGTTAAGTAGATTTTTGTCAAAGTAAAACTGAAACTTTTTGAAATTGTTTTAAGAAGAGGGAGAAGGATAACATTGTGTGGAAATGTCACAACAAAATCTCCCCTTGTATAACTAATATATAATAATTTTTTAAAGGAAGGGACTTGTTGCTCACATCTATACTCCTAGCTACTCAGGAGGTTGAGATCTGAGAATTAAAAGTTTGAAACCAGTTCAGGCAAATGAAACTGAGATAGATATTCGAATCTCTAGTTAAACAAGAAAAAAAAAATAAAAAGCTGGACGTGAAAGTGTACCTCTAGTGATAGAGTGCCAGCCTTGAGAGAAAAAGCTGAGCGAGGGGAGAGAGAGAGAGAGAGAGAGAGACCCTAAATTCAAGACTCGGAACCCGTACAACAAAAGAAAAACAAAACTAAAGTAGAATTTAATCAAAGTTCATGGCAAAAAGAAACTGTGAGGTTAAAAAATTGTTATTAAATTTTTTGTCAGTCATGGGGCCTGTAACCTTAGCCTAGGCACTGTCCCTCAACTCTTCAGCTCATGGGTTGTACTCTACCACTTTAGCCACAACAACACTTCCAACTTTTTCTGCTTATGTGGTGCTGAGGAATTGAACCGAGTGCCTCATGCATGCAAGGCAAGCACTCTACCACTGATCCACCTTCCCAGCAACTGTTATTAATTATTAAAGAGTTGTATAGAAGGGTTACCATTTCATAAGCATGTAATGAATTTTTTCTTTGGGGGCAATTTCACCCCTTCCTTTGTTATCTCCGTTTCCCTCTCCCATCTCTACCTACAAATTGTATAGTTCCACAGTTCATTTTCCTGTTAGTGTCTACTGAGTACCACTGCTGCATTTTTTCACCATTGGTTCTTCCATTGCTTTGCCTCCTATTACCCACCAAAGACAGCTAAAGGAAAAACAGGCAAAAAGCAAGAAACAAAGACCAAAAAGAAAAAAGAAAAAAACACCATCTTCATCAACAAGAGGAAAAAAAATATTAAAAACTTGTTGCAATTTCCTGAAATTCCTGTTGATAAGTATTATTTTATATGTTCACTGGCACAGAGGCATTCATTGCACCTTTGGGTCCCTTCCTTAAGAATACCTCTTTTAATTGTGAGTGTTTTTAAAAATTGAATGTTGTTTCTACATACTTAGAACAAAAAATATTTAAGTTGAGATGTATTTTATTAATGCAATATAATTTATATGTACTTTTAAACCTTAAAAAGCCATCACTGAAAATTTTTTTTCTGAACCAGGTTGTAAAAAATGCTGCATTCCATATGTGACTGTAAATTTTTTACAACAGTGTTGGGAATTGAACTTGGCTTGTTATAACAAACACTCTGTCACTTAAGCCACAGCATTTTGTTGGTCTTCTACTGTAGTTCCAGGCCCAACATAGTCTTATTTTTAGGAAGTATTTTTAATACTTGTCGTTTAAGAATATTTATGGTTGAGGCTGGGAATGTGGCTTAGTGGTAGAGTGCTCACCTAGCTAGCATGAAGTCCTGTGTTGGATTCCTTAGTACCACATAAACAGAAAAGACCAGAAGTGGTGCTGTGTCTCAAGTGGCAGAGTGCTAGTAAAAGAAGCTCAGAAGCAGTGCTCAGGCCCTGAATTCAAGCTCCAGGACTGACCAAAAAAATAATATTTATGATGTCCTCTCTGTTTCCCTCTCTCTGTCTCTCTTTCTGTCTCTCATGTTGACCATGGTGCTTGAACTCAGGACCTGGATGCTTAAGACCAGTGCTTTACCTCTAGAGCCACCATTCTACTTCCTTTGTGGTGATTAACTGGAGTCTCACAAACCTTCCTGCCTGGACTAGCTTCAAATTGCAGTCCTCTGCTTCCTGAGTACTAGGATTACAGGTGTGAACACCTCAGTTTATGACTCCTTTAAGTAGCTGGAATTTTCTAAGATAAGAATTTTGATTTATTTATAGTCCATTCTCCCTCCCCCTCTCTCTCTCTTGGATGTAGGGCTTGAACTCAGGACGTAGGCTAGTGCATTAAAGCAAGTGCTTTACCACTTTGAGCCACAGCTCCATTTCCAGTTTTCTCGTGATTAACTGGAGATAAGACTCACACATACTTTCCTGCCTGGATGGCTTTGAACTGTGATTCTCAATCTCAGCCTTATGAGTAGCTAGGAGTATAGGCATGAGCCACTGTTGCCTGGCATATAGCCCATTCTTATTTTATGGAATTTTCTAGTGATAAAATTAATTTTCATATTCTGGAAATTTATATGGATGAAAAATTCATTTTACTGTGGCAACTGTATGTGCACATAACTCCTTGAAAAGCAAACACTTAAGAAATAAGACACTAAATTTGAGCTCAGTGACCCCCACTTGTAATTTCTAGGAACTTGGGAGGATCATGGTTTGAGGTTATCTGGGGGAAAAGACTGAATATCAACAAGCCAGACATGGGGATATACATCTGTAATCTCAGCTATGCAGAAAGCATAAGTAGGAAAATTTTGCTTCAGTGCAATGCTCTTAAGTTTAAAATTTAATAAAGCATTTTTTTAGAAAAAGAAGAAATGGGCCATTAAAATTTGCTTTTGCAATCTTATGGTTGTAAAAGCATTAGTGTAAACGCATTCATATGACTGCAGAGGCTTTTGCTGTTTTTCAATGGCGTGGAGTTAATGGCCTTGAAGGAAGAGGACTCAGTGGAGGAGACCCTGTGTGTCCTGGATGAAGAGTCTCCAACTAAGTAGGGTGTTTCACGTATTTTCCTCATTAGGTTGTAATCTTTTCATACATCTTAATGTATTAATAAGGAGCAATCCAGCTCAAGCTATCTAATGAGTAATTTTTTTAGCATAATCATCTTATTTGGGTTCTAAAACTTGCATTCCCATTTTTTTCTGTCTTAACAGTAGATAGCATTGTGTCTTGCATTATGACCATAGTCATTCTCAGTTTCCTTTTAAAAATATTTTTGTTATCTTTAGGTAGTTGTACAAAGCAGTTGATGAATACAATGCGTCTTGATCAATGTTACCTTTTCAGCATTCTCCCACAATTCTCCAAGCCACCCCTTCCTTTACTTATCTTAATTCTAGGTTATGTATGGAAAGTTGTGCAATTTACCAAAGCTGTTTTTGTGTACTCTGCATCTTGATTTGTGTCACATCTTCACACACACCCTTTTGACACACCCTTTCCCTTATTATGTCTCAATTCTGTGGCTTGGATTCTTGCCTGCATTCTCCAACCTTCCCCCTTCATCAACCCCTTCCTTCTCCTCCCCTCCCCCTTCCCTTCTTACTAGCACCCATTTCCTGGTTCTTATTTTGCTGGGCTTTGACTTAAAATCTACACAATTGCTAATGAGTGGTTTTTTTAGGTACTGGGATTTGAACTGGAGCCTTGAGCTCTTGCTCAGCTTGCTGACAGCTAGTGCTGTACCTCCTGGTTTCTGGTGGTTATTTTGGAGATGGAGTCTAGTAGACTTTTTGCCTGGGCCAGCTTCAAACCGCAATCCTCTGTATCTGTCTTCTGAAGAGCTAACATGAAGCATGACCCACTTGTGTCTACTTCTAATGGGTTTTAATGAAATTAATGGGTTAAATTCAAATATTCTGTTCTTTACCCACCTCTTTCCATCAGTAGCTGTTCAACTCATTTTTTTCTGTTCCTGTTATTATCACCAAGTCCCTCTTTTCTCTCTTTACTTCTTGTTGCTCAGGTGCCTGGTCCGTATCTAGCAGGTTTATACCTTAAGTCCACTTTTCCTTTGGAGTTCGTATGGGATCTCGCTTAGCCAAACCCCAGCAGGATGACTTCTCACAGTTGTCCTACGTGCCTGTACCCACAGGCAGGCACTGTAATCATTTTAAATCTCTGCAAGGCTTGACCCCCAGTATTCTAAAATGAGTCCTCAGTTCCACATAGCAATCTGTTTCAGGGTTTCACTTTTACCACCTTACAGCTTAGTCCTTCTTATCTACTCAGAACTCTGACACTACCCTTTCCCTTTCGCCCCACACCTCCTCTTTCATTCTCCCTGTGCAGCTTTGTGTGATAAACAAGGTGGGAGTCATCAGATGGGAACTTCACAGTTTTTTCCCTGTCAAAGGTACAAACCTGTCTATAGCCACTCATCTCCTAAGTTCCTGCCTTCCTGGTAAAAGCCCATCTTCTCACAGCTCTTAGAGCTTTTGGTCTTCTCTCTCTACTTCATAGAAGCTTCATATGTCAGGTTTTTCCCTTCTGTATTCATCTCATTTCTCCCAGCTCTGGTCTTGGAATCAACAGTTTAAACACAGTCATTCTCATGCTGGTTCTGGGACTTGAACTCAGAGATGCGTGTTGTCACTTGGATTTTTGCTCATGACTGCTAGAGCCATGCCTCCAGTTTTGCTATTTTTGCTGGTTAATTGGAGATAAGAGTCTGAAGGATTTGTGTACCCAGGCTGGTTTCGAACTGTGGTTCTCAGATCTCAGCCTCCTGAGTAGCTAGGCTTACAGGTGTGAGGCACTGGTGCTTGGCACTCAGAAATCTGCTGACCCTTCTCTTGAGCCTCCATTCTCTCATGATTCCCTCTTTCTGAGTTGTGTGCACTCTTTCTTCATTTACATACCCCATCTTCATTCCTCACTTCACTCTTGCCCTCTTTGTGTTCTGGAAGCTGTCACCATGTCTCCTGATGTAATGGATGTTTCAACCTGAGTCTTCTTGGTTCTCAGAATCATTGGACTTTATTGATTTCTTAAACATGTCCTCTAACTGGCTTCTGATATCACAGTACTGGTTTTCCTTCTGTGTCTCAACATCTCCTTTAAAGGCTCATCCTTGCCTTGTAGGTCTTTTAAAATGCCATCTCTTTCAGCTTCTCTTCTTCTAGAGCCCGTTTGTGGGATCTTATGTATCCTGTGCCTTAAACTGTCAGGTATATCTCCAGAATTATCTCTGAGTCCTTCCTTCAGTATAATTCTGGCCACCTCCCCTGATCCCATATATTCCTTGTACTCCACATCTCCAGGATTTAGCAAATTACTTTCATTACAAGCCTCTGAGCCTCCTCAGTTGTTTCCACAAAGTAGAAGCCTAGGAATAACCTATGGAACTCCCTTTGTGACTCCCTCTCCAAAATTCAATCCGTCCCTCTGTTCTGTGTGATTTGTACCATACCTCCAACAGCACAGTCATCTGGCTGTCACATGGCTCCCTGCATTTTCACCTTGTGTACCAAAGTGGCATTCAGACTGCTGTTCCCTCTACCTCACTGGATACCTCCCCCCAGTGATTTCCTGCTCTTTTTTAGTTTCTGACCTGACCTACACAGTCCTACATGGTCATTCCCCCAGAGGACCCCCAGTTCCACCCGTGCCTTCCCTGGGTTCACCTCATGTCTCCTATTTTTAATCTCAGACATATACCTGTCCTCTCCTACTATCCTCACATCTGACATGCTTTCACAAGTATTGATTTCCTGTTCTCTATACTTCTTCCACTCATCTTCACCTTCAAACCATTAGAACTTTTAAGGAAGCGTGTCTAAAGAGCATAGACTTGGATGCAGAGTGCTGAGTACAAATTGTAGCTCCACCACTCACCAGACTGGAAAATTTATTTAATCTTTCTTCAGTAGTTCTGTTTTCTTCATCTGTAAAATTGTAATAATACAGTACTTATGCTACAGAGTTGTTTTAAGGAGTGTGTGTATGTGTAAGGGAGAGAATGTAAACATAATGCCTAGCATCTGGTTAGCACTATAGAAATATCACTGTGAATATATATATATATATAGATAGACAGATAGATAGATAGATAGATAGATAGATAGATAGATAGATAGATAGATAGATATAGATATAGATATAGATATAGAAATAACAATGTTATCACTGTGACATAAGAATAAAAAGGCCACAATGATTGGTGATTATCAGAAGAATTAATTTGCTATTCAAAGTTGATGGGAAGCTGCTTTGTTCTCATAACTCCACATTTCTCCCATGATCACTCACCTCCCACCCCTCCCACCTCCGGGTCCTTCCTGGTTTTCAGGAGTACTTCATCCCTGACCCCATCTGAAGTGCAAGACCAAAGCCGGGCACTGATGGCTCACTCTTGTCATCCCAGTTACTTAGGAGGCTCAGATCTGAGGATCACAATTCAAAGCCAGCTCAGGCAGGAAAGTCCATGAAACACTTATCTCCAATTAACCACCAGAAAACCGGAAGTGGCACTGTGGCTCAAGTGGTAGAGAAGTAGCCTTGAGCTGAAGGGCTGAGAGACAGCACCTAGGCCCAGAGTTAAAGCCCTATGACTGACAAAAGAAAAGCAAAGGGAAGTTCACGACTAGGATGATACCTCAGTTAGAAAATCCCAAATGGAATATAAATTCCAAACAGAACAGTTTGGATAATAAATCCCCAATAGGACCAGATGAAGGATCTCCAAGAAGAGTATAACAACTCTTTCCTGATCTCTTCTTCCAGCCCAATCCTTTTATCTATCCAAAGACCTATATTAAGGACTTACTTCTCCCGTCTTGTCCCAAACTTCTTATATACCTAAGGATGGAATATGAAAGATTGACCACCCCCCTACTGTCCCAGGTGCATATGGACACCAAGCAAAACCCAGGTATGTGTGGACTTGATGTGCAGGCAGGGCAGTCTGACCCAAGCCTGGCCTCCAACATTCCACTGTGAGCTGATTGAATGTCCCCATCTCTCAGCCCTAATAGCCTTTTGATAACCTCCTTGATAACCTCTGCCCCCTGACTGAGACTCCACAAAAGTCCACCTCCAACCCCACCTCCTTGTAGCCTCCATTCCTCCAGGAAGTTTGGTTGCCCCTTATTGATTCTCAGTAAGTAGTCCTAGCCTGTCAAGATGGAGAGTCCACCACCATGCCATACCACCAGCCGACAAGGAGTGGGTGAGGCTGTAAGAGCTGTTATAAGTTTATATCAGCTTTTAAGATTTACTACATTCTTTTTTCTTTTCTATTTTAAAGATTTTATTGTGAAAATATCATACAGAGGGGTTACAATTACATGGGAAATGTAATGAGTATATTTCTTATCAAGCATTGTTGCCTCCTCCTTTGTTTCCCCTTCCTATCCCTTCCCATCTTGCCCCTCTGCCCGGCCAAAGTTGTAAAGATAGTTTTCAACATAATGGCTTGTATATATCATTGTTGCAATGGGTCCACCTGTATCCCTATTTAAATGGGTTGTTTTTGCCTTCTCCTACACAATTCATACCAACATCAAATACAATGAAAGCAAGGGTTATTCCCTGTGGGCTGGTGGTATGGCATGGTGGTAGAACTCTTGTCTAGCATGTAAAAGTCCCTGAGTGTTACAAAAAAAAAAAAAAAAAACATAAGCCTCAATCCATTGTATCTGGCCAGAATATATTGAATTTTGCATGCCACTATAAGAAACAATTTTGTTTTGAGGTTGGAAATTGGTTATATTACCTGAATGATTAGCAGATATCCTTTTATTTATTACACATGATGTTCTCATTTCACTTCTTTTACTTGTATGTTTTGATATAAAATCAGAAATATGAAATATTCAGATGATGTGGGAGAGAAAGGATGTTTTAATTTGGCACTGATTGGAGTGGGAGGAGATTGAAATCAAGTGAATGCATGGCACATGTCAGTTTTCATAATAACCTAAACATCTCCCCAGTTTGTACAGAAATTTGACACTCAAGCATATCATAACTTTGCATAATACATATTTTCATTGACGACTTTCTTTCTGAGAATGACTAAACATGAAAATATAGTACTGACTTCTATCAAGGATCTTTCTGTTTTACTTCTAAATTAAACTTCTGAAAAATTTTAAAGGCTAAAACACATGAAAACCTGAGAAAAACTGAGTTCACAGTCACTGAATTATATACAAGGAAAGAAGAAACAACATTTTTAAGTATCAGACCTAAATAAATAGGATAACACAATAGATTTAAATTGTACAAAGGAAACCATTAAAAACAAAGACATCAGAGTAAGGAAAACAACTATAAAATTAATCTTTAATTCTTATTACTTTTTGTATATTAAATATTGTAAATATTTTTTGAAAAGATGGAGAGTCCAACCTGCTCCTATCTCTTTTTCTATTTTTCTTAACAAAAACTACAAAATATGTTGGAAAAATAGGATTAATATTTAATATGATGAATTAAGCCATGAGTTGTCTAAAGAGATATAAATTTATATGAATGTTGGGAAATTATGTGAACTGGATACCTCTGGGAACACATAATATTCTTTCTGAACCAATGAACATTTATATATAGTTGGGTGATATAAGGGTGAGTAACAGAATGAATTATAACATCATCCTAACCTTCATATTTATGGAGATACTGTAGCATTCATAAAAGACTAACGATTGTGTGATCTATCTGAGAGATGGCAATCTCCATGAGGTCTAGTCAACAAATCTCTGCTGACTATAGCTGTTACTAAGCATCTAGTTGAACTCCTGGTGCTGCCCTATAGAGTAGCCATGTTGGACAACCATGCTGAGAAATCCTTGTTTCTGTACTCCCTTGTCAAGCTTTTGAAAGTTGGAAAAACTATATCAAATGACAGTAACACTGGCTGATCTCAGTCTTGCCTAATACTGATTTAACATTGCTGCTTTCAATAATATATAATGTGCACTTCTCAGTTATATAAATTCTAGATGGATACTGTTTTCTTTTTACTGACAATCACAGTTGCTCTTCTTTTTTGATGTTGCTTCCTTAGAGGAAGTTGAAATGTTCCTTGTCCCATATGTTCAATAATATGTGAGGATAACTGTCACTACTTGTATTTTGTTATAAAAAATAACATTTCCTAAGTATTACTGTGTGCCAACATCTTCTCTTTATAGAACTTCTGTGTATTAATTCACTGAACTCTGGATTGCTCTGAGCAGTTAACTGTTAACTTTCTTACATGGAAGCACAGGGGTTAAACAACTTATTAGTAAGTACTCAGACAAAATTTGAGTCTAACAGTACATCAGACAGAGAATGGTAGGAATCGTTCATTGGCATTCAGATGATCATCCTGTTAGGGACTTCCCTTAGCTGGGCACAGGTTGCTCAGGCCTATAATCCTAGCTCCTCAGGAGGCTGAGATCTGAGGATTGATATTCAAAGACAAGCCCAGGCAGAAAAAGTCCATGAGATGCTTATCTTGAAGTAACCACCAGAACTGAAAGTGGCAATTTGGTTCAAATTGGTAGAGCACTAGTTTGAGCAAAAATACTCAGGGTCAGCTCCCAGCCTCTGAATTCAAGCCCACAATGGACACACACACACACACACACACACACAGAGAGAGAGAGAGAGAGAGAGAGAGAGAGAGAGAGAGAGAGAGAGAGAGAGAGAGAGAGAGAGAGAGAGAGAGAGAGAGAGAGAGAGAGAGAGAGAGAACTTCTCTTAAAAAGAGAAGATATCGGTTCTGTCATCTTGGGGATTGCCAGAAGGATCACTGATTATTTCCCTAGATAAGATTGATGGAACAACCACCTCATTCCTTCCCTTCATGAAAAGAAAATGTTGGGAATATGTTTCCTTCCTTGTTAGCTTGTACCAGGGTTTGAACTCAAGGATTCAGCTTGCTTGCTTGTCACTCTACCACTTAAGTCGTGCTTCCAACCTAGCTTTTTTTGTTGGTCATGGGGCTTGACCTCTGGGCCTAGGCGCTGTTCCTGAGCTCTTCAAGTCAAGGCCAGTGCTCTACCACTTGAGCCACAGTGCCACTTCCGGTTTTTTTACTGGTAATTTGGAGATGAGTCTAACATACGTTCCTCCCTGGGCTGGCTTTGAACCACGATCCTCAGATCTCAGCCTCCTGAGTAAGTAGGATTACAGGTATGTATCACCAGTGCCGGTCCAGCTAATCTTTTCCTGGTTATTTGTGAAATGGAATTTTGTATACTTGTTATTCACAAAAGCTCAATTTTCCTATATAGGACTGTAGTTACGAGCCACCGTGGCCTAGCTGAGTAAGTATTAATACAAGGTATCTATCTTCTATTGCATTTTGTTTCCAAGTGTATTCGTATAAACAGTGCAGATTTTGCATATTTATGTGTTAGGTTAAATTTGCTTGCCTCAGTCATATCTGGTTAGTAACATTTGCTTAGTTCTAGGGCCCACTTTCTTTGGTTCACTGTATTTTCCCTATATTCAGGTAGAAAGGTACCTTACTGAAAATGTGGATTTGTGGACTGGTGTTTTAGATATTCTCTTAGAATATCACAACTCTTTTTCTAAGCCCCATTACCCTCTTACTCCCTAAATCTCAGTGTAGTACAAAGGTGAAGGCTTTAGAGATACAATGCAGTATCCTTGTGGTACCCTGGAGCCCCTGCAAGGTCACCACACGGACCTCTGATGGGTCTTCGTGGGCTGGTGATGGGGACCTTCCCAGGACACACATTCAGAAGTTCCACTCCCCTTCTTGGGACCGGAAGCAACATGTGCCACATATACTTTCTATTTTCTAATATTTTCCTTCAGTGATATAAACAGAACCAGAACATAGAAATATTATGTTTTATTACAGCAATATATATTAACTATATTATTTCAACCTTTAAAACCATGGTTTACTTTGAACCATGATTTTTTAAATTATATTTCTATATATTTCCGCTAATTTCAGGAGGCTTGGGTCTCCTTTCTCTTTTATTTTCTCCTGTATCTTTTCTTGTTTGGGAACAAATGTCATGGACTGTCCATCCATTCAAAACTAAGATCATTTCATTAATTTAATAGAAAAGGAATCCAGCTTGCCTGCATCTCAGGGAAGCTTTGCATATAATGTTCATCTGATAATTCACATCAGTGAATTTTCAAAGTCATGTTGATAATTTTTTGTAAACCATTCACTAAAAAGGTCCCAAAAAGCAAGAATAAATAATAATGTTCTGATTTCTAACAAGGTTAAAAAAACAAGTATTTCAAGAAAACACATTCTAGTCTTCCCAGATTCCATGGTGAAGAAGTCTTTAACACTACCCCCTCCTTTCAAACTTGTAGCTTTATTCAGTTTTACTAGCTTTCATTTCGGTACTAGCACCAGTAATCTCCTTGTAGTATTTGACAGTGAAATTCCATTTGTTAATAGCTCAATTCATATTGACAATGGTAGACTCATGAGTTAACTATCATAGAACATAAAATATTGAATAGCATTAATTATATGCAACTATTCCATAAATTAATATAAGTACCACATATATGCATCTTCATCAATTTTTAAAATGCAAAAGTTGCATATCTGTGTCATAAAATAAATCAGATCACTAGTATGAGACTAAGCTAAACCTATTTCATCATCCCCAACATTCTTTGTAAAATTTTCTCTTCTCATTAACTTTTACCTTAAGGCCTTCTTTTCCTAGCAACCGATGATATGTTGATGACTCTACATTTTAGTCACCTCCGTATAACTTTTTTCCCTTTCCACCTGCAGTTAGTAGCTCATGTTAAATACCTGAGGAATAATTGGTCCCAATGTGCCTGAAAGATGCCAGGAGTACCAAAGTCGACTGGCTGTGCCCACTCTGCACTTTTTTACTTAGGGAATGGAGTATCAGTGTCAAGGGTGTCAGGGAATCAGGTGGCTGGAGCCATGGTACTATGAATTATGGGTAGTAGAACAGAGTAGCAGAAACTAGGATACCAGGGAAAGAAGAATTGTGACTATAATCATTGAGTTGCAATGACTGGGCGTAGGAAGCACATCTGGAGTTCACTGCTCCTGCGGCACTGAGCCCAGGACAGCCGGGGAGGTTCCAGCTCTAGATCAGGACCAGGCTTTGTGGACAAGACCAGATAGGGCATCTGGGGACCTGAGCGGTGGCCGTCTTGTGTGGGCTGGGAACTTCATTCGTGTAGTCTAGGTTTCTCCATGGAAAAGCGCATTCACTCCTGTGCCTCTCCTGTCTTTAGGATTCCTGCTATTCTCCTGCCTGCTGCCATGTCCAACTACAGGTGTCAACTAACTTCTCCACACTGCTGAAAGGCCATCCCAGACATGCTCACAGGGTTTCTCATGCATGCATGCAGAGCTCTGGGGTGCCATCCTCCAGCCAAACTGTACCCGCTGTTCAGCTTGGCCTAGGGGTCCACGAACTACAATCTTACACAGGAAGCCAGGGGTACACAAGGCCATCCTGCAGTCTCAGGAATCCTTTCCCTCCTGCTCAGGTGTGGGGTGGCTGTGAAGCCAACCACAACATCACATTTGATTATTTAAAAGGAAGAATAAAAAAGCTTCACTGTCCCAGAAACAACTGCCCCTAGGGTTCTTTGTGTACATGAGGGGTGTGTATGTGTGTGTGTGTGTGTGTGTGTGTGTGTGTGTGTGTGTGTGTGTGTGTGTCTGTGTGTGTGTGTGTCTGTGTGTGTGTCTGTGTCTGTGTGATGTGAGAGAATCAAACACAGCTGAGGTTTGGGGTAAAACACTTCTTCACTTCAGCATTGAGTTTTGGTATCTAGTGGTTGTCCCCCCCCCCCCAATTCTGAGTCAACGTTCTAAAGTTGTCTTTCTTTATAAATTTTTTTTTGGGTCCGGTTGTGGGGCCTGAACTCTGGGCCTGGGCACTGTCCCACAGCTCTTCAGCTCAAGGCTAGCGCTGTACCACTTGAGCCACAGCGCCACTTCCGGCTTTTTTCTTTTTTCTTATGTGGTGCTGAGGAATCGAACCCAGGGCCTCAGGCATGCAAGGCAAGCGCTCTACCACTGAACCACCTTCTCAGCCCCCCTTCTGTATACTTTTATCCTTGGATCTTCTGGATGTTCAGATTCCTATGGTCTGCTTGTGAACTGCACCATTTGCTTGTTGAAGGTGGTGCCTTTTAAAAAATTTATGAAGCCCTTTGATCACTTGAAATGCTGTTTTTACTGTGTAAGTGCATTTTACTTAGCCCAACTCTTGGGGCCTTCCCTGTGACTGGTAATTCTGAGATTAGCTTAGGGCTAATATGAGATACTATCCTTTCAATCTATCTTTCTAGTGAAAGAAGTTGGGCGTCTTTATTGAAATAATTGCCTGGTTGTAAAAAAAAACAAAACAAAAACAGTGTTATAAATGTACAATCGCTTGATTTTAGTAAATTGTGCACTGTAGTGATAATTTTTTTTTACTAAGGTGAATAGTTGGAATGGGAAAAAAATCACAAATTCTAAAACTTAAAAATTGATCAAATAACAAAAAAAAAGAAAGTCACTGATTAGGAATGTATTACAAATATAAATGTTTAATAAATAAATGAAATATTTGAAATTCTTATCCACAAAGGAAATATGTATCAAAAAGTCACTGAGATTCCATATTACACATCAGAATACTTATCACAACTCAAACAAATAAAAACAAATGCTGGAGAGGTTGAAATAAATCAGGAATATTCAGTTGTGTGGCATTATAAACTAGTGCAACCCATAAGCAGCTCAGAATGGAAGTTTACACAATGCCAAAAAAGACACATATTTTAATGACCTTTACAACAACTTGGATACATATTGAAGGAATATGATTCAACATGAATATCCATGTTCATGGCAGGAGCATTCATAACAATCAATCTCTGCAGTCCACCTAGGTGTACCAGAAAGAGGGAATAAATAAAATGTAATATTCATAGCTATAAACATATACTGGGATATAAGAGAAGTGAATGCTTCTACTATTTCATTTCAAAAATATTTTTGGATATACACAATTTTAATTTCACTTGGTTTTATGGCATTGTGTTTTTGCTTTGGTGAGGAACCTCCATAATGATTTTCAGAGCAGTTATAGCAGGTTAAAGATATCCTATAATATATGGATGGTAGACCAAAATTTAAATATATCAGTGAACACATACAGGACAATCATATATAGTTTATAATTTGAGGCAATGTTAAGAAGGCAACAATTGGGGGAAAAGACAATTTTAGAAGCTTAATAAGAAATTATCTTGAGAAGTTGAATAAAGAGGTACAAAATGAGATTCATCAAAAGCTGTTGAATGATAGAAGATGGAAGAAGGTTAGAAAAACAGATTCATTTGCATGGTCAACTCGACTGAAGTATATGCATATTTGGTGTACATTGATGAAACTCATTCCAAAACTGTGAGCTATTCTTTTGCATCTCTTGCATTTGAGGTAGAATAGGTCCAGGCTCAGCTCATGCCAAGAGGTAGATGCATTGTGACAACAAGTTCAGGTTTGTACTGAAGATCATCATATTGAAAAAAATAACTGAAATTAATGGCACCCTTCTAGACTTGCATCTATACAAACAGACAACTTCCTGGTTGCTCACTCTGTAGCTTCAATTCTTTAGTAGCAAGAACAATTCTAGGAGGTCTTTCCTTGCCATACTTTTTGAGGTTTTCACTGAAAATTGAACTTATTAGAATCTCAAACGTTTCCGTTTGGGGGTGGTGGATACTGATGGCTTATAACTACAATCCTACATATGCAAGAGACGGAGATCTGAGGATGGGGGTTCTAAGCTAGCCTGAGAAGAAGGTCTATGAGATTTCTCTCTAGTTACCCAACAAAAAATCAGAAGTGGTACTCTGTACCAAAGTTGGAGAGGGCTAGCTTTGAACCAAAGAGCTGAAGGACAGTACTCAGTCCCTGAGTTCATGCGCTGTGACCAACAAAAAGTAAGTTTCATTTTTTGACTCTGGTTTCCTCTTCTAACTTACCATGTGCTTTATCAGGAAGTCTTGCTTAAGGTTCCTATGTCTCACTCAAGTAGATTTTGTCTGTCAACAATAACCAAGTCTACAAAGTCTACCTAGAGTACAATCAGCAAGTTTAAAACAAATATAATATTTTTTAAGTGTGGATGTGCAGACCTTTGACTAATTCTTACTTTAATGAAACTATGTTGGCCTTCCTTCCACTTGAACAATTGTGTGTAAAATAGATGCATCCCTGGATTTAATAGGTTCTTCCCAGAATCCATTTTTTCAAGATTGTTTTTCCATTGATGCATAAAAGTTCCAAGTTGTGGCTACTATTATTTATTGTATTGCTAGTTTTAAGCATGGGAAAATATATCAAAGGTATTTCAAACTTGATTTGTATGAAAAATGTTCATTCATTATCTAAATTCAAAAAACATAAATTACTAAATGCACTGTTTCTTTGGTGAAAAGAAGAGCATGCGGGTCAGAGATAGTCTTCCATGTAGGAGTCTTAGAGGATCTGACTATCTAGTGGTCTGGCTTTTAGTAGTAGGTTGCCATGATGGGTCTTTCCAACACTTCTAGTTTGGAAGTAGAGGCCTGGTGAAACAAACACATTTGTCTCTGACTTACTCTCTTTCAGGATGTCCAAGGCTGATATTGATTGTGAACGATAATAATTGTCCTCCTACCATTTCCTTCTAAGTAATTTAACTTATATTTGGGATTTTGCAACTTGTAGCAGCTTATATGTAACAGTCTCCTGTGGAGCGATTTAAGAGCGAACCTTCAGTATCTGTGTTACAGTATAGTGGTGTCATAACAGTTCCTTATATTTTATAATATAAGATAAATAAAAATGGTTTTCTTAGGAAATCTAGCTAAATTATGTATCATTAAACATTATGATAATCGTGTGTCAAAGTTTATAGATCACTTTATTTTCAAAAGAAAATCGAAGTAATCACAATATTGATATTTTTGAAATGTATAAGGCATGTATATTTCCAAAGGCAATATTACCCATATTTCCAGTTTCCTATTTTGTCATGTAGTTTATTAATTTTGTATTTTGTCCAAATTATAGCTTACTATATATTACTTGTGCTATAAGAAATGGAATACAAATTCAATTCTTGTGTTTGTTTTCATTCATTTGTATTTATCGTAAAGTTGTTGTGCAAAGAGGTTTCAATTCAATGAGTTTATTAGTATAATGCATCTTGATTAGTGTTACATTGATCTACCCCATCTTTCCCAACACTACCCATCCTCCAAGTTACCTGGTTCCATTTTTACATATGTATCATTAATATTATGATTGTATTTGCTATCCCTTCCTGTTTTCATTAATCTGCCCCATCTTAAACTTCTTCCCCAGCTGAACATGATTTCCTTTCTGCTACTTACTTTCTTGAACTCTTCGTTCTTGGTTAGTTATTCAGAGAACCACCATCACTGTAATATTTCCATAAGCATACCGAATATTGGGCTTTTAAAGTTTATTTTGATTTCAACATGTACATAGGAGTTGACATTCAATACATGAGTACATGAGTACACTGGATCTTGATCAATGTCACCTCTTTCATAATTTTCCCCAATGCTCTCACTACCAACTTTTCCTCAATTTCTTCATTTTATGGGATATGCATTAAGTTAGATCATTGCATTTATCCCCACTTTATTGCTTCATATATCTATTTCTCCCTACCTTGATCCCAGCCCTACTTCTGAGTACTTGATTCCTGGTGTTTATTTTGTTGGAAGGTTAGTTAGCTAGTCTAAGGAATTACATTATTTAAATTCTCTGAACCAACCATATTTCAGTTCATAACTAGGTGTATACTTGGATTCCACCCCAAAGTGTGCATATTGTATTGATCCTGATCATGTCTACCTTCCTATATAAAAGAAAACATATCTCCCTGGGTTTGACTTTCTTCCCATATTTCACTTAACATGATTTCCCCCAATTTCTTTCCTTTCTTTGCAAATGATGCATTATCATTCTTTATAATGGATAAATAAAATTCCACTGTGAATGTTTATACACACATATGCATATTTATATGCATATAGCTATCATATTTTCCTGATCAACCTGTTTACTGAGTGGCATAGTCCATATCTAAATGCGATTTCTTGTACTATAAGACTTAGTATCATTTGCCTAATCTTGTGCATACAGTCTATTCTATAACAAAAATCATTCTATTAATTTCCTAATCTAGTCATTTACATTTCTATATATGTTGGCTCCTATAAATCACAGGGATTCATAATTGTGTATGATTCTGTTTTTAAGAGCAAGACTAAATGCTTGATTTATATAGTTGACACTTGCAAATAATTTATTATATAATTATATATACATACATATACATATATAATTTACATATTGACATACATATATATACATATAGTGTGCGTATATATATATATATATATGTATATATATATATATATATATTATCTATGTGCTAGAGCTAGGACTTAATTTCAGGTCCTTTTGCTTTTCTTTTTTGCTCAAGGTTGGCATTCTTCCATTTGAGCCACAGATCCACCTTTAGCTTTTTGGTTCTTAGTTGAAGGTAAGGGTACCATAGTCCATTTCACCTTCTCTGTGAGTACCATGGTCCATTTTAGCTTGTCTGTCTTGAAACTATGATCCTCAACTTTCAGCCTTCTAAATAGTAAGTCAAGCACCACTAAACCCAACCCTATTCTATTTGAATTAAAAATTAATTTAAATAACAATAACTTGTAGTATTTTCTTTCTTTTCTTTCTTTTTCATTTTTATTGTGAAAATACTCTACAGAGGGTGTTACAATTACATGGTCAAGATAATAAGTACATTTCCAATCATGCATTGTAGCCTCCTCCTTTGTTTCCCTTTCCCATCCCTTCCCATCCTCCCCTCACCCCTCCCCCAATCCTAGTCTCCCCACCCATCAAAGTTGTAAAGTTCGTTTTTCCACATAACTACTTGTACATCTCATTGTTGCAATGAATCCACCTGTATACCTATTTAAACGATTTGTTTTTTCCCTTCCCCTCCACAAATTATACCAACCTCAAATACAGTGAAAGCAGGGGTTATACCATGAGGGAGGGACATACAAAGCAAGAAAGAAATAATCTTATAAATGTGTTAGAAACAATCACCTGAAAGAAAAAAAACATTTGAATACATATCTTAGGGTTCATTTTCCTAACATCAACTTATCTGAACTTTTCTGCTTGACTCAGACATATACATTTTCAAATAAATGTCTTTTCATTTAAACTAAATTACACTGCTTAATTTTTTTTCTTATTCCAACTTACCTACCAAGAAAGAAAAGGAAAAATTCAAAACTAAAGAACCTCTGAATCTAACAGTTCTCAAGCCTTCCAACCACAGTTTCTTTGCTGGGAAATAGAACAGGATGATGTTTTCTACAAGCAAAGCAGCAGAAAATACTCTTTACTGAAGTAGCTGCAAATCTGATAAGGATGAGGACAAGCAAATTTATTCAGTAAGTATTACAATGTGTTTGCTGTGGTAGGCTGACTCTAGTGGATAAGTTTAGCCTATCTTAGAGGATGTTCATAATCATGTGGAGAATAATCAAAGGTGAATATGTAATTAGAGAGGTGTGATTTCTGGAAGATGAATGTTTATATTGTAGTTTGTATACTGTTGAAAATGAGACGGTTAAGATAGGGATGTTTATGTAATTTTTCTGCTTGTAAGACAAAGAATTATACTAGCAATACCTTTGAAAACTGATTTTAAAGTAAGGGTCCTTACAGTTTCTGTTGCAAAATAAAATTTTACCCAATAAGTAGTTGTTTATTCTGAATTGGTTTAGAAATGAAATATCAAAATATTATTGAACACTCAATAATAATGACTTAAGAACATGCCACGGATAATCACAGCTACTTAGTAGGTAGAGATCTGAAGATAGCTGTTTGAAGCTAGCCCAAACAGAAAATAACTCTGAGACTCATACAGACAATTAGCCAAGAAAAAAGTATGAAGTTGTCCTGGGGTTCAAGTTTTAAACTGCTAGCACTGAGCAAAATGGTTCAAGGAAAACACCAGGCCATAGTTCAAACCTCAGTACTGGCAAAATAACTTATGCACCTAAAACATACAAATATGTTTATTTAAATAAAGTCATTCCTTGTATCCTTCACAGTATAATAATAAAACAAATTTTATACATATATAATTTATAGTAGTAATAGAATATCAGTAATTATACTATACATATATCATTTATATATTATAATAACATTACATATATTATACATACATTATAGTAATAACAATACTATCCATTAAATTAATACATGTTTTAGAACAGTGAATAGATTTTTTTAGTACAACAAAGTACCTATTCACAAAAAAATATTCCTTTTGGATTATATATCACTAACAAACTATTCCATGTGCATTCAAGGTACTTAATGATAAAAGCCTGTGTTCATAAGCATAGGTGTCGTTGACATGGATTTGTTACTCCTTAAACTATTACACCAATTACTTCCACAAACATTGAAAGCTGTATGATGTTCATTCAGCTATATCTCTAGAAATTAAACCGATCTTTATTTGATACAAAGATCATTTGATACAAAGTCATTACCCATACCCTTTTCATTTAAAAATATTTATATTCTGTAGCAATTTTGTTGCCATTATAACCATAATGAAGAAGATAATGTGGCTTCATCTACTCCATAGTTCTTAAAAGGTAATGAATGTGACATTTAAAAAATTGCCTCAGATATGCCTTGTGGAAAACTGGATTTGAATTATGGTCAGTCTTAGGTACTTGGGAAATTTGCTTGGCCTTGTTGGCTAGGTCTTTTTGAGTGATATATTGAATTCCTTTCCTAAATTGCAGAACTGTCATGAGGACTATAAATACTCTAGTGCAGGTGCAGTGCTTGGAATGGTGTTTTGAATAAGTCCCAGATAAATCTGCTTCTCTCACCATGGTCACAGCATCCTTTCTGAATGCCTTCAGAAATATTTACCCAATTGATGGTAATATCTGTGAAAATTTGTCTTTACTAAAAAAAATGTTCTATTCTTCACATGAAACAATGAAAGTAATGTTGGGGCTGTCCTGTGGCTTTTATTCTGAAGGAGGTTTGCCTAAATTTATTTACTATATTAGTGGTACCAGTAGCATTCTTTAGTGCTGCCCTTCATGTTTCTAGTCTGTGTTCCATCTGGAATACAATTGTAACTTAGTTTATAATCTTTGTTACCAGAATAAAAAATACAAGTGTCTTTCCAATAACAAGACAATTTAGGCAAACATTGCATATTATATGCTTAATACTTTCCTGAAGTATATTTCTAATTTCTTTTAGACCCATAAAGGATAGCTCAGAACAGGGAAAGAGCATTGTAAGGAATAATAAAAAGTACTATTATGGTGGTCTTAATGACAAAGTGTAAGGAATATATAACAAAACTGATGGTAGGTTAATTTGCTCTTTTTGCTATTCTCTCCCCCTTCTTTGTAGAAAGGTTCTCACTATGAAGTGACAAATGATCTAGACGTTTCAAGCCTTGTCTCAGTGACAGAAGAGATGGGATTAAGGATATGTGCTACTATGACTGCTTTTAAGGAAGTTCACAATAAAGCAATACTAACACATATAAAGAAACTTTTGTAAGTGATGTGTATTCACTTCCTCAATTGCCAAAATTAAATTTATATGTCAAAACATCAAATTATTTACATTACAATATATGCAGTTCACCTGGAATCACTAACACCTCCACAAATCAAATGCAAACTAAAAGCTCGATCTCAAAAACCAACATCTAATCAGTATCTGAAATACAAGAAGATAAACAAAAAACCTAAATGAGTGAGACCTTTCACACTGGTAAGAGCATTGATAGCTGGATTTTAAACCAGGGCTTGAAATGATCAGATGTCATTAAATATGTGATTAAATTGCAGGATTGACCTTGGTCTCAACATTGGAGGTACAATTCAAAGGCAGCTAAGGTTGCTGCAGTATTGTTGCTGCATATTCAGTGTGACCCTCCCTAATAATGGTAGTGTACAGAGTCGAAGCTAAGTCAGTAAAAGTTATAGGAAGTATTCTCCACTGAGAAAAATTGCAGGGGTGATCCTCCCTCTTGCGTTGAGAATGTACAGCTCATCTCATTTTACTTTAGGCTCTAGCATATTTCTGATCTGAAGACAATTATAACACTTCTGTGTGCAATGAGTGTGAGCAGTGAGCAGGGTAGGTGTGTATTACTCTAATACACATATAAACCTTAGAGGTATGGGATGACCCGACCCTCAAACTTCATTCTATGTTGTTGAGTTTCATGGAGAAATATTAATAATTAACCAATTCAGATTAATCTAAGTCTGATTCAGGCAACTGAGATAAGACTTTAGGGTCATTCACTCCAGTCAGTTTGTGACCTATGAAATAAATCATATTATTTCACAATGTATATATTTTTGTGAAAATTTATGCAAAACCACATACCAAATGTATAAAAGGGACACTTATCCATCTCTTATATTAGCAGAAGTAACAATACTCCAGAAATGTACTTCCTTGCTAGTGTATCACAGGATGACTGCTTTGGTGTCTTTCCAGATGCTCATATAATTTTATGTATCTTCTTTGGGAAAAAAGTGTATCAACAGTTTGTTTAGAGGTGTTCATATCATTACTGTTGAGGATCTTCTTTGGAAAAAGAAAAGTTGGGAAAGTGTGTTTCCACAGTTTGTTTTGAGGTGTTCTGAATATCAGTACTGTCACTAACTGCAACAATAGAACAGCACAGATGATGGGATACCTGGACAAAGAACTGAGAAATCACAGAGAGGGATAGGAAAGAAGACACCTGGGGATCAGAAGGCTCATTGTTCTGGATCCCAAAATCCTTCTTAATATGCTTTATATTCATTTTATTACAGGGTTTTGGTCAGTGGTTAGAGGTATGTGCACAAACTATGGCATAATCTCGTCATTAACATGAGGTATTGTTTGTATACATAGTTGTCACTGTGTATGTAACTCCCTTACTGTTAGGGTGCAGAAGGGAGCAATAATCATATCAACCGTAACACAGACAACAATATTATCTCCAAGGCCTTAATCTTTTAGTGTCCTAACAGCTCTAACTTAAATAAATTTAAGGCAAAAAATTATGTGTCTGTCTTCACTTGACTGTTTGACCCTTCCAGGGCATAGCTTTCATTCTTCTGAGTGCTGTTAGAGATGGCTTTTCGATCTCTTATCCCTTTCCAGGTCTCATGACTCAACTGTAGAAATCCTCACATGTATTCTTACAGATGTATTATTTTGAAAATGATATTTTTATAGAATAGATTCACTTTATAAGCTTAATATTCCCTTTCTCTCCCTCTGCCTCTCTCTCCCTCTTCCTCTTCCTTTCCTTCTCTCTCTCCTTCCCCCTCCCTCTATTCTCTGTAGTAAAGAGAGACTCCAAGCCTCAAATCTGTGTGTGTGTGTGTGTGTGTGTGTGTGTGTGTGTGTGTGTGTGTAGTAATGAGATTAGACTCCAAACCTCAAACTCTTGCTTGTTTTTTTCACTCATGACTGAAGCTATACTACTTGAGCCAAGGTTTCACTCTGCCTTTGTCTGCACAAGTGAACATAAATGTTTCATGGATTGCTACTGCAAAAGGCTGTGAACCTTGATCTTTCAATCTTAGCCTCCTGTTTATATAGGAATATTGATGGGATACTGGCATCCACCTTTATTATCAAGTGTTTTTGTTTTGTTTTGTTTCTTGCTGTTGTTTTTGTTCATTCAAAATCTGTAAAGAAAGCAAATTATTCATAAACAGCACTCTTCAAATAAAATACGTATTGTTGAAAGATTACCTTAATTATGCTATTCTTCTGCATTACTTTTATTACTTGGTATGTACATTACTTAATTTGATTTCTTGAATTCTATTGTTTCACACAGTAGAGTCATATATATATATACATATAATTTTCCTTGTCTTGGTTTATAATGTGTTAGTTTTTTCACAATAGTTTATTAAAGTTTATCTCTGTACTACTGAAGCAAGACCTTTATGATTATTCAATATCCTGTAATTCATAAGTTCATCTCTTCTTGTGGCACTATGTGGGTACCAGGTAGTTTCCTGTAATCACTCCACATGTTTTAGAAGTCACTGCCAGACACATTTCTGACCATATATGCGTTCACTGTTCTGCCAAATATGCAAGGGCATCCTTTGTAATTCTCCTTTGATTTTCATTGTTGTAAATCCTATGATGGTCATGTTGATTTTCTCCCCTGTTGCTTTCATCACTGTATTTGGGAACTACTGATATATACTATTTTACTTCACTCCATTCTCCTTGTGACTTGGCCTGTACCCCTCTCAGAGCAGAGGGCCAGATATTGGGAATATTAAATTTAGTCTTTATTTCATAAATATATCTTTACTTTCTAGCAATACATTCATTGAGTTCATTCTGTACATTTAATATCTTGATAATGATTACTGTATTTTCGCTGCTTTGCCTGTTATTTGCCTTCAGGGAAGAACATAACTCAGTACTGTACCCTAGGTAAATGAAGGGTCTCAATCATGCCTCAGTAGATGTTGTTCATTGGATAATGTTTACATCATGGTCTGCTTGCCTGATTTCTTTACATTATTTTTCAATATAGACCTTTCTTCTGGAAAATATTTGTGGGCCTCATGAAGATCAATTCCTAGTGGAAGCAGTCATTAATTTTATTCCAAAATCATTTTATGGTGCCCTCTGAGTTTCTTCAGGGTCTGCATAGTACTGCTTTATATTCTTGGATACGTTTTAAGTATTGGTGCATCCAATGATAATTGCTCAAGTCACCATTTGGATGATTGAAAAGAAAACCATACTGCAATCTCACCATATGACAATTTTCTAGTTTTAAATTCTTTTAGATTAAAATTAATGCTGGAAGATTGAACATTCTGTATATTTTATATTTTGCTAAGTATTTAGTTTTAGTTTAGGTTCAATATAGAAGCATAAAGTTAAATCATTACTATTTAATTGATTTTAGTATTTCTAAAATATTCAGAGGAAAAATTCTATTAATTCATAATTTGAGGACAATAGAGTGTCCATTATGACTAAATGAGACAGTTTATAGTTTTTGTGTTCCAAAGGTGGTGGTGGGGAATCAAGTCCAGTGCTTCATATGTCTTAATCTACTTTGTTCCCCTGAGCCTGATGTGATCTGTGGTTTTATTAGAAAAAGTTCACTAGGAAGGAATTACTTGGTTAGTTTATCCAGTATCTCTCTCATACATAAAAGTAATTTAATTCTACACTGACAGAAAATGGTAGTCTTATGTTGCATTTATTAGTACTAACTATTTTTTTCTAGCCCTTCTCTTCACTTTCAATGCATTACCAGTTTCCTATCCTCCCCTCCCAGGAAACTTGACTTGATCCACTGGAAACGCCCTTCCAGTCATCTTCTTCCTTAGAAAGCCCACCATTAACTAACCTACTCTCTGGTAGTCCTTCTATGAATTCTCAAAGCCCTGACTGCAACCTGACCCCTTCCTGAAAGTCCTGCTCTGCTACAGGGAAATCCCTCTTCCACTCCACCCCTTCCTAGAAGTCTGTTCGGCACTACCAGAAACCAGTCCACATCCCTATCTCCTCCCTTTATGTACTGCCTTAGTTCACCAAGAATCCCTCCCTTATCCACTGGATACAACCCCCTAACTACCCTAGCCCCTCCCAGTCTGGCCCCTCCCATATAATTGTCCCTCCAAGACCCTCTTTTCCTTTCACACCCTGTCCCCAACCAGGCTTCCCCCTGGAGTTCCTCCCAGTTTCATCAGAAACCCCCTCTATTACTAGCCTACTTCTCAAAGCCCAATAATGAACCTACCTCCTCCCACAAAGCCTACCATGCTACTCCAAAAACGTTCCATCTCCCTATACCTGCTCTTGAAACTCTGCCTTGCTAAACCTGAAGTTTCTCGCACAGCTCACCACCTCCCTGGAAAACTGCTCCACCACATGCCTCCCCACCTCCCACATCCACTCCCTCTATGCCCTGCCTTGCTCCCCAGATAAACCTGCCTTCTGGGCTCCTCCCTCGGATCCACACTCTGCTCTATCAGATGTCCTGCCTATAATTATCCTGTACCCTTGAAACCCTTCCACTCCTTCCCAAAGCTCCACCTCCAGCTTGCCCCAATGCTTCAAGCCCTGCCCTGCTCCATCAGAAAACACCCACCACTCTATCCGATCTCTCAACACCCAAATTGCTCCACCTGAAACCACTGTACCAATTGGCTTCCCTCTGGAATCCTCGTCAGGCTCAATTGGAAATCCCTGTCCCTCCCTAGTCCCTTCTTTTAAGGTTGCCTTGCACTACTGGAAACCCAGCCACAGTAGGTTTGGTACTGCCTTGCAATACTGAAATACCCACCCAACTGTACTCCCTGTCTGCAAGTTGTGGCTGGGTTCACTGAAAACCTCATCCTCACTAGTCTAGTCCATTGGATTCTCGCCCTGTTTACACAAAGCCCTCCTAATAAGGCTTGTCAACTGCTACCACATCCTGCTCCATAGAAACATCACTTCCACCTTACCACATGCCTCAAAGTCCTACCATGCTCTACTAGAAACCCTACCCCTTACTAGCCCACTCCTTCGGAGCACCGCCCTTCCCTCTCAAAGCCACACCCCCAAAAACCTCTCACTGATAGCCCTGCCTTCCTCCACCAGAAACACTGCCTTCTTTCAGCCTCTTCCCTCAATTCCCCTCCCTGCTCCACGGGAAACCCCACCCTGCCTATCCCGTGGAGGCTCTCAGTGCTCCACCAGAAATCCTCCTCCCCTGTAGCCTTGTTCTTCCATTTCAAAGTCCTGTCTGCAAATAACAAGCTCCCCTTTTGCCCTGCCTTCTTATACTGAAAAACAGGCCACCTGTCGGCCTTCTTCCTAAAGCCATGCCCTGTTCCCCTGGAAACTCCACCCCGAACAAGTCTAGTCTTTCCGGTCCCCTCCCTACTGTCTCATAGCCCTACCCATACTGACCTCTCCCCTCAAAGCCCTGCCCAGTTACACCACAGAACCTTTGTAAGTACCAGCTTCTCGCTTGAACCTGACAGGGCCCCACCAGGATCCCCACACAACCTTATCCAGGAAGGTCTCACCTAGTAACTGTTTTATTCCAAATGTGATTTTATATTGGTCATAGAATTCACACTAATCAATAGGATAAAATAGCAGTGTTGCAAACAGGAAACATAAAAATGAGATAGCTATTAGATGTCTAAGTCCAGTTTGGGGTTTATGTAGGCTTCACACAAAATGTTTCTGCCAAATAAATAAATGATGGCATAATAGCTAAAAAGATTTAGTGTCATTATTAACATCTAACACATGCTGAGATTTTTATTTATACCTCTCTTTCTCCCTTTCTTTTTTCCCTCCCTCTTATTTTCCTCCCTCCCTCCTTTCTTTTCTCTTTCTTCGTTCTTTTTCCTTTCCTTCTTTAGCACATGACTATGAATTTATTTTGTTTGCTAAACAACATTCCTTTTTTGATTTACTTTGCTCATAGGTTATCAGTTTTGCTGAGGGCCAAACAGAGTCTAAATTCCTCACCTCTGTCGGCGAATTTGAGGGATCAAAAGTGCATTCCAACATGCCTGGTTTTCGATGTGCAGATCTTATTAATTTCCTTGCTGACTGATGCTGAACAGTGATCATCTCAAATTCTATCTCTTCAGTTAATGATGTGAACTCCAGTAGCCTGCCCTACTACAGATTGTCTAAATGAGTGATTGAAGGCAATTTGATTTTAATCTCTTTTTTGACATTCCTATGGCTTGAACTTTGGCTTGAACTAGGATGCTTTGGCTCAAGGCACTTGAGCGACAGTGACATTTTTGTTTTTTTCTGTGATGATTTGGTGACAAAAGACTCACAGACTTTCCTGCTCAGGCTGGGTTTGAACCACTATGCTCAGGTCTCAGCATTCAAATAACTACGATTACAGATGTCAGGCACTGTTGCATGCCTACAATTTGAGTTTAATCACTGACATAAATATTAAAATAGGTTTGTTCCTGTTAAAATATAGGGTAAGTAAGTGTGAAAATATAGTTTCACTAATCAGATAATGTAAGGAGTTATTTTGCTGTTTGTCATTTTGAATGTAATTTTTGAAAACATACTTTATTTCTTGAAAATGAGATTAAAGACTTTGAATTGCCTGATATGCTATCTCACATCTATGATCAATATTTGTTAGAAGTCAGAGATCTACGGCATCATAATGTGAACATATCCTCGCCAAAAATGTATGCATACCAATCTCAAAAACAAGTGAAGCATGAATACTCATACCATTAATCTCAGCAACATAAGAGGGATAGGTACCAGTGACATGGTCCATGCATTGCCTACATAAAAGAGATTGAAAGATGACCTAAAAGTACAAAAAGCAAGAGGCATGTAAAGATTAGTTATAAAACTAAATGCATGTATAATTAAATGCATTTTAAAATGACATATTCATTCATTTTAATTATGAATTTGATTTTATAACTGTATTTCTCCACCCTTCATGTGCTCAATAATGTGCCTTTCAGAACTTGATTCAACTCCCACATATGAATACTCAATTCTGGGTGCTTATTTTGTTGGGCTGTGAGTTAGCTTTTCTAAAAAAATACAGTGTAGTTCTTAAAGAGAAACTTCTCTGAAGAGGAAAGAAGGATGGCCAGTAGACACATGAAGAAATGCTCAAACTCCCTAGCCATAAAAGAAATGCAAGTCAAAACAACATTGAGATACCACCTCACTCCAGATAGAATGGCTATAATCAAGAACTCTAATAACAACAGATGCTGGAGGGGATGTGGACAGAAGGGAACCTTACTGCATTATTGGTGGGAGTGTAAACTTGTTCAACCACCTTGCAAAGTAGTATGGAGGTTCCTCAAAAGACTCCACATAGAGCTCCCCTAAGACCCAGCAATCCCACTTTTAGTCACTTAACGAAATGACCACAAACAAGACCATACTAAAACTACCAACACAACTATGTTTATTGCAACATTATTTACCATAGCTAAGAAATGGAACCAACCAAGATGCCCACAGTAGATGAATGGTCAAGAAAATATGGTATATATACACAATAGAATTCTATGCCTCCTTCAGAAAGAAAGGCATTGCCCCATTTGTTAGGAAATGAAACGACTTGAACAAAATTATATTAAGTGAAATAAGCCAGGCCCAAAGAAACCTAGATCCCATGGTTTCCCTTATTTGCAATAACTAGTATATTTCTGAGACAAGCACAAAAGCTCAGATAAGTTGATGTTAGGTGAAATGAACCCCAAGATAAGTGTTCAAATGGTTTTTCTTTCTTGCTATTGTTTCTACCATATTTATAACATGATTTATTTGTTGTTTCGTATGTTCCTCCCTCACGTTTGAACCCCTGCTTTCATTCTATTTGATGTTGGTATAATTTGAGGAAGGGAAGGGAAAAAAACCAAATCATTTAAATAGGGATACAGGTGGATCCATTACAACAATGAGATGTAGAATTAGTTATGTTGAAATGAGAACTTTACAACTTTGGCTGGGGGGAGGGGCAGTGAGTGGGAGATGGGAAGGGATGGCAAGGGGAATTAAAGGAGGAGGCTACCGTGCTTGATAAGAAATATACTCATTACATTGCCCATGTAATTGTAACCCCTCTGTACGGTATTTTCACACACAAAAAAAGAATTATTGGTATAATTTGAAAATATATTTGAGTAATAAATAGAATAGAAAAAATATTAATTCACTTTTTTATCACTACATATCTTTTTGTCTAAATATAAATCCCAGACTTAAACTAAGGGCCTAGAATAAGCAAAATGGCTTCTAGATCATTTCTTTCCACAGAAGATGACAGCAGCAGAAGGAAAACCGGTCCACAACCTGCAGAAGGAAGAAAGAGTTTAATGTCTCCTTAATTCTTAGGTTTCCATGCTCAATGAGGAATCCTCAGTACAGAGGACAGTTTAAGGAACTAACAGTTCCTGTGCTGTTCCTCATAGGAAGCAGACACCAGTCTCCCATCATGCTTGAATGATTATCTTGGCTGTGTTCTGAGAGGGTCCAGGAGGACTCTGTCACGGTCACTGGAGATTCAGAATTGCTCTCTAAGACAATGACATAGAGGAAAGTGGTCACAAGACCTCAGTCTGGGTTTTGTCAGGTTTAGATGATTCGTAACAGGCTCTGATGCCTTCTGACTAAGAATGTGAATGTATCATGAGGTTCCAGTACAAGAATTTATCATGACATGTGTTAGCTTGCACCATTTCCTAATGAAAGCCAACAAAATATAATGCCCTCTGGGCATATTCTCATCAATATTTATTAGTTTAAAAGTTATAAAATCAAGTTGATGATGAGGAAAAAACCCAGATAAAAACAAAATTTCAGGGGCATTTACAAAAATGTTGTTCTGTACATATCAAATATGACAAAGTATTAAAACTTAATGAAGCTGCGTAAGTTATATTGATTTCTTTTGTTCTACTATTGCAAATTTCTTTTACATTTCAACTCCTTAATAAAAAGAAGCTAGGCCAAGCACTACCAGTGACTCACATCTAGCTGTAACTCTAGCTATTTAGAAGGATTTGACCTGAGGAAAGTGGATTTAAGTTTACCCCAGGTAGGAAAATCTGTGAAACTTTAATCTCCAATTAACAGTTCAAATTCCAGAAGTGGAAGTTTGGTTCAAGTTGTAGAGTGTCAGCCTTGACTAAAAAAAGCTAAAGGTCAGCTCCTTGAGTTCAAGTCCCAGTATACACACACACACACACACACACACACACACACACACACACACACACACACACACACACACAATCTACCTCAAAAATAACCAGTGACCAGGAAACAGAAACAAGATAATAATTTTCTTTATTTTCTTTCGTTTTTGCCCCCTCCTTTGTTTCCTCTTCCCACCCCTTCCCACCAGCCCCCCCTCTCCGTAAGACCCCCCCACTGGCCAAAGTTGTAAATTTCATTTTTCGACATAACGATTTGTACATCTCATTGTTGGAATGGGCCCACCTGTACACCTATTAAACAATTGTTTTTTCCCTTCCCCTCCACAAATTATACCTACATCATATACAGTGAAAGCAGGGTTTATACCATGAGGGAGGCACATACAAAGCAACAAAGAAATCATCTTATAAGTATGTTAGAATCAATTGCATGAAAGCAAAAACATTTGAATCCTTATCTTCAGGTTCATTTCACCTAACATCAACTTATCTCACCTTTTTGCTTGTCTTAGACATATTTGTCATTTTTTTTCATTTATTTCTCTTTGGGAAGGTAAAGGGGGCAGAGAAATGGAGGCACAAAAGATGAACATATGGAGCAGTGGTACTCAGTTGAGACTATGTTGAAAGTGCACTATGCAACTTGTTGGTGGGGAAGTGTGAAGACTCAGGGTCTATGTTGAAGGGGCAGAATGATGCAGGCTTCAGCCTCAGGATTATCTGAGGACTGTGTTTGGGATTAGGAAAGCTCTTGGTATGCCGGGCTAGAGAAGGAAAATGTTTTCTCTCCCTATCTCAAAACACATGTCATAGACTCCTGGGAGCTGAGGAAGTAGATGTTCTGGCTGCTTAAGCATAGATGAACAGCTGGTCAAGCATTTTCCTGAGATTGGAGAAGTGGTTTGAGCTTGTTCTAAAATAGTTTAGATAATAATATATCAAGATATTGTCTCATAGGTCAAATAAAAATGTATCTGTTGAAATTTTTTGTATGAATGTCTTCTGACCAAATCTTGGCAAAGATCATGCTTGCTTGTCTTTAAATACCCACTAATAATAAATCACAGCATGCAGTGGCAATTGTTCTTTGCACTCTGCATCCCCTATGTCCTTTTGATTTCACGACCCTTATCCAGGGACCCCAACGCACTAGACGTTGACAGGGAAGTAGAGGAAAACTGGAAGAGACGAAAGGAAAGGGTGATATTGTCCACAAAGAAATGCACTCATGGAAATAGATCTGTGGCTCAAGATGAGTGCGATTCTTCAGCGAAAGGGCTCAGGGACAGTAACCATGCCCTGGGTTCAAGCCTCATGACTGACTATAACAAAAATAAAGACAAAAGAAATGTAGTCATTACCTCACTTATGTAACAAAGCTCTCTACATCACAATATTAATAAAATAATAATAATAAGGAAGTTAATTAAAAAAACAAACCAGTGGGAGAGAAAAACTGAGAGAGCAAGGGATGGGCTGATATTTCCAAAAAGAAATATACTCATACCTAAATTATATGACTATAACCTCTGTTTAAATCATCTTTATAATAACAATATAAAAGAAAAAAACAGAAATAGTGCTGGAGGCATAACTCACATGGAATAAGTTCAGACTAATATGTAATAGCAAGTTCAAATCCCATTATCAATTTCCTCTTCAAAAATGATTCTTCTCATCACTTTTATTTCCCTAGCTTATGAGAGGGGGTGTAAACAGTTAAAGAGTGAGGAATAAGTCATACATACAGGAGAAATTTAATCTATCAGGCAGAGAACAGTACCTGTAAAGAGCAGTACAAGCTAGAATACATGTTGACTAGAACACATGCTGACGCCATGATTTCTGAAATTTAAAAAAAAAAAAACATAGTTGAATTTGAATACAGGCTGCACTGTATACTAGCTGGGGATGGAAAGTTAACTAAAGTCTCTGGACTTCAAATTCTTCATAGGTAAAGTGAGCATAACAATACTTATCTCACAGGATTATGAGACCTGGATGTCATCAAACAGGTTGTGTGTTAGTTGTGTGTGCAACACTCAAACCCTGCTGGGCGGGGGTATAAAATGGCATGATGTTTACCATATTACTTAACAGTTATACAACAACTACTACAGGCTCACACCTGTAATCCTACTTAAAAAAGAGGCTGACACCTGAGGATCTTGTTTCTAAGTCAGCCTGGACAGAAAGTGGATGAGACTCATCTCCAATGACTTCTAAAAAGGCTGGAGGTGGATCTTTGGTTCAAGTGGTAGAGTGCTAGACTTGAGCATAAACCTCAGGAACAGTGCCCAGGCCCTGAGTTCAAGCCCTAGGGCCCGCACACACACACACACACACACACACACACACACACACACACACACACACACACACACACACAAACACACACACACACACACACACACAAATTGTTGGCTTTGTGGACAAGGACTTGCTGGGTAGCTCAGGCTGCTCTTTAACTTAAATCCTCCTGGGTACTGGGATTACAGGTATGTCTAACATACTTGAATTCACTCAGAATAAAATTCATTCAAATTCATGATGATACTATGGCTTAAAGCTGTTCACACTAATTTTCAAGTATACAAAATATAAATAATATAGGTGGATATGGTACTATGCTACCACATGGTAATTCCAGCCATTACTCAGGAACCTGAAACAGAGAAGAATAAAGATTTGAGGTAAGTCTGGTCTACACTGTAGGACTTAGTCTCGCAAAGAAAGAAAATTTTATAAATATTAATCTCCTGTGAAATATACAATATGTTAAATTTATATAATGGAACAAATAGATCATTATAATGGAAATAAAATCTTGGCACAAATTTTAAATACATACATATGTGTGTATATGTATTATATATTTAAATTTAAAGAAGAAAATTTTCAAGTGGTATTATCTGCATCTGTCAATCTGTCACCCACCTATTTACCAACAACAGTGATTTCTATTTAGTGTTCAAAAAATGCTGTTTTCTCACATAAGTACAAAAAAATTTCAAAACCAAAAATTCAAAAGTTGCATTATCATATGTACAAAAGTACTTTATTCCCTACCATAAGGATTTGGAGAAAATATGCATTAAGTTAATGGCATGGAATACTGCTCAAGAATGGAAGTCTAAGAGAATGTAGATTGTGTGTGTGTGTGTGTGTGTGTGTGTGTGTGTGTGTGTGTGTGTGTGTGTGTGTGTGTTCCATGAGTAAATAATGGAGTCTGAATTACACATATTACTCTTACTTAGTCTTTTTGCTCAAAGCTGCCATTCTACTACGTAAGCCACATTTCCACTTCTGGATTTTGATTTCTTTCTTTTTATTTGTGGGTCATGGGCTTGAACTCTGGTCTTGGGTGCTATCTCTCAGCTCTTCAGCTCAAGGCGAGCACTCTACTGCTTGAGCCACAGTGCCACTTCCAGTTTTGTAGTGGTTTATTGGAGATAGTCTCGCAGACTTTCCTGTTCAGGCTAGCTTTAATTGTGATCCTCAGATCTCAGCCTCCTGAGTAGCAAGGGTTACAGGATTGAGTCACCGGCACCAGCTTAGATTTTGGTTTCTTTCTTTCTTTCTTTCTTTCTTCCTTTCTTTCTTCCTTCCTTCCTTTCTTTCTTTCTTTCTTTCTTTCTTTCTTTCTTTCTTTCTTTCTTTCTTTCTTTCTTTCTTTCTTTCTTTCTTTCTTTCTTTCTTTCTTTTTTAGGGGGTCCGGTAGTGGGGCCTGAATTCTGGGCCTGGACACTCTCACCTCTTCAGCTCAAGACTAGCTCTCTACAACGTGTGCCACAGCACCACTTCTGGCTTCTTTCTTTTTGCTTATGTGGTGCTGAGGAATCGAACCCAGGGCCTCATGCATGCAAGGAAAGTGCTCTACCACTGAGCCACCTTCCCAACCCAGATTTTAGTTTCTTAATTGGAGAAATATTGCAGATTATTTTGCATAGGCCGCTTTAAACCAGGATCCTCCATTTTTGGCCTCTACAGTAAAGAGTTAAAACATGAACCAATGGTGTACAGCAACTATGTTAACGTTTTTGTCATGTTTGAATGAATTTTAAATTAAGACATATATGTTACTTTTGAAAGTGGCAGGAAATAGTAATTAATGTTTAACAGAATTTAAAATATACATAGCTCAGAATGGCAAGTAGCTGGGAAGAGGATGGAATAAATAAAAAAATACTTATGACTGTTTTCAGACTGTGCATAGAAATGATTGAATTGTTGGAGAACAAAGATATCAGATAGTTGAGGTCCAGCTGGCTGCCATACACATGATGCCAGCTGCTACTTTTCACAAGATTGTGATGTTGCTGGTGACACAGCTCCGTTTCCAGTTGGGAGCCTGAAATATTTCTATTGATCTAGCAGGAGAAACACACCAGTACAAGAAATGTGATTACCAGTGCCGAATGCAAAAAGACATCCAGTCCAAGGAAGACAGAATAACTTTATTTCTGAAAGAATTCTCTTACAAAGAATCCTGAGCTGAATATGTTGGTGCATGTCTGATATCTCTGAAATTGAGAGGCTGATTTTTTTTATTGTGAAAATACAATATAGAGGAGTTACAATTAAATGGACAAGATAATTTGTATATTTCTTATCAAGCATTGTTGCCGCTTCCTTTGTTTCCCCTTCCCATCCCTTCCCATTTCCCATCCCTCCCATTGCTCCCCGCCCCCTGCCACCACCCCCCGGCCAAAGTTATAACTGCTGTTTTCACTGTATTTGATGTTGATATAGTTTGTGGAGGGGATGGGAAACAATAAATCATTTAAATAGAGAGGCTAATTTAGAAGTTAGCTTGAGACCACCCCAAGTTTTAGGTCAACAGAAGGACACATAGAAAAACCCTATCTTAAAACAACAACAACAAAATAATTCCCAATGACTGGGAATGTGGTTAATTTTAGAATGGTTGCCTAGCCTGCATGAAGCACTTGATTTGATTCCTCAGTATGACATAAACAGAAAAACTGGAAGTGGTGCTGTGGCTCAATTGGTAGTGTGCTAGCCTTGAGCAAAAGAAGCTCAGAGAGATTGCCCAGGCCATGATTTCAAGCCCTAGGACTGGCAAAGTTTTTTTTTTTAAAGAACAAGTGCAAAATGCTGTTTGTTGGAATAAATATGCTGAAGAGTTCTTTGTGCTCAATAGCAAATTGTGTTGTTGGACATTCATAATGAACTTTGTTAGGAAAAAGTAAAATAAATTAATGAAATAATATCTAGCATTGGACAGGACATGGTGAGATCTACAACTGATTGCTGCCTATGGTTACTTCATACAACTAACGTTACAGATACAATTGTCAGATTGTGATATTGTAAAGGTACAATCATGGGTTTTTGTCTTTTTCCAAATAATCTTACTGTTAGGAGCCAGTGGCTCACACTTGTAATCCTAGCTATTTGGGACGCTGAGAACTATGGGTCCATGAGACTCTTATCTCCAATTAAACGTTCAGAAAATGTGAAGTGTAATCTTGTTCAAGTTGTAGAGCACTAGCCATGAGCTCACGAGCTCAGGGACAACGTGCAGACCCACAGTTCAAGCCCCACAACTAACAAAAACTAATAATATTAATAATAATAGTAATGATAATTTTAAAGTTACTATTAAGGTGTTATATATAAAGACTATCATTTCATAAGTTTGTTTCTTTGATAATAGAAACACAAATCCATTTCCATTGCCAAGAGCCAGGATTTGGCCATCTGCTTTCCACCTGATCTTTGGGTGTAGAAGCAATCTATAATACAAAGGAAACCAAACCAATTCTGACTATAAATATTTTTTCTCTGCATATCTTAAAAAACCATGCTGTCAACATGAAATAAAAAATCCCAAAGTTTAAAACATTCTTCTAGACAAGTTAAATAATTACTAAGAACAAGTTATTTTAAGAATAATTTCAGAGATCTTGAACTCAGGGCCTGGGTTCAAATTCTGAGATTTATTACTCAAGAATAGTGCTGCCATGTTGAGCCACAGTGACACTTGTAATTTTCTCCTGGTTAATTGAAGAGAAGTGTCTCACTGACTTTCTTGTCCAACCTGGCTTTGAACTAGGATCTGGAGATCTCAGCCCTCTGAATAGGTAGAATTATAGGCATGAGCTACTGGCGCCTGGCTAGACTAATTGCTTAACTGAGAGATCAGTTAAAATTAAATGTTAATCATGTTTAACTTTGTAAAATAAAGTTAACTGAAATGCCTTCTACTAGAAATAAGGAATCAAATGTGCTCACTTTGTAGGTGGGTTACAAAGTTCTTACCAAAAGCTACATACTTTCCTTGTGTTCTATCCTTCCAAAATTGTTTGCTTTCCGGAATCATGCCTTGTCTTTCCTTTCTGGTTTCTTTAGCTTATTTCATACATGCTCACAGCTTCTTCCGCTATCATTTACTCATGTGAAGAGCTTGTAAATATCTATTTTCAATCCAAACTCCTTGTATGCCCCTCTCATCCATATATTCAAGTGCCATAAATACTTGTGAAACAGTAATCATGTCTTTCCATTACTGGATATTAATGTGTAAGTAAAATTTAGGAAAATAATGGAATAACATCAATAAATATAACTGATGTTTGTAATAGTAGTGCTAAACATTACTACAATGCTGATTATTTTCTGAGCAATTTAATATCAAGCTCAAGGAAAACAACGTTGTTGAATGCTGATATTGGGGTTTAAACTCGGGACCTTACCTTCTCACTCACGTGTTTTCCCTCAAGGGCGGTGTTTTGCCCTTGAACCACAGATTCCCTTCCAAATTCATTTGGGAGATTACTTAGAGATTAAAAAAACTCATCTTTCCTTCTTGGGCTGGATTAAAACCTGGATTCACAGATATCAGCTCTCTGAGTAGCTAGGATAATTATGTGTGCTAACAATGTCCAGTTTCAAGGAGAGGGCAAGGTACTGATTTCAAGCTCCAGGAACAGCACAAAATCAAAACCAAAAGTTATGACATATAAATATACTGATAAACTAGGAACCCAAACAAACCAAATGTGGGTATCTAGATGGGTGAAGGACTTAATAGCATTATCACTATTACCTTCTCTGGCATTTTGAAAAATCTGAAATTATGAGTTACACGCATAGCTTAGTTGATATAGTACTAGCTGAAGAGCAACAGCATCAAACACCAAATACAAGTCCCAGTCTCAGACTTTAAATAAAATCTGAAATAATTTGTTTCTAAATGAGAAATGACCATATGAAAACTGAAAAATTCGGGAAGACCGAATTTTAAATTTCAGTGATTACCATACAGACTAATCAGAGCATGTGTAACTTTATACTACATGAAGTGGGTTATATTAAGGGCTTAAAAACTGTACACATTTATACTGCTAAAAAAAGCACAACTTACCAGGACGCTGGGAATTCACATCAATAATTCTAGCCTAGGGCTCTGCTACTTGAGCCACAAACTCCATTTCCAGCATTTTGGGTTTTTACTTGGAGATAGGAGTCTCACAGGTTTTCCTCCCATGGCTGGCTTTGAAACAAAATCCTCAGCTCTTTGCCTACTGAGTAGCTAGGATTTCAAGCTTAAACTGATACTCTTTTATTCCTCTATTCTCTTCTATTCTTCTTTTGCTCCTCTATGGATATTTAAGAATCACTTTGTTAAGTGGCTTAAAAACCCTGCTTTTGAACACAGCAGAGACAAATCAATGAAAATAGAAGCTGTGTCTGAATAGATCAATAAATGGACATATATTTAAAAAGACTGATCAAAATACATAATAACAAAGCAGAGAAGAAACCAGTTGCCAATAACCAAAACAAATGAGTACTTTATCAGAAATCCTACAGTTGTAAAATTAAAAAGTGAAGTAATCAATAACTTCAGATGATTTATTCAAAGATGAAACTTATCAAGCCTACTTAAGGAATAAAGAGACAAATGGAATCTATGCATATTTCATTATTTTACATTTAAATGCATTCCAATCAAGAAAACTCTAGGAATTAATAAATTTATTATTGATTTTTCCTAAAACTTTGAAGAGATCATTTTGATTCTACAAAATACTTCTTTAGAAAGTGAAGAAAGAGTAGTTGCCCTATTAAAGGTTCTTTAAAAATATACCTGGCTGAATTTTGTCTGGAATTATATTCCATGTCCTGAGCAATGAAGGGCAATTTTTTTCAGGACATTGAGTTGTCTAATCATTAAGTACTTGATTCTTCATTTACTCAATCCTTGTTTTTTGTATAACAGTTGGAAGCTTCCATAAAATCCATTTGGAGGGTTTTTACTCAAAGCAGAATGACATACTGTAGACATCTCAGGATTTAGAGCAGTGAGTATGAAAGCCATGAACAGTTAACTTGTCTTTGAATAAGTTTTTAATACATAGAGCATAAGTAAGAAAGAACATTTTAGGTGACGAGTAAGGGAGGCCAGGAGGTGGTTGAGCACCTCCATAGGAAGACAAAAGCTTGGGATACACCCTGAGGTAGAATTGTCCTATTCTGTCCTGTCCTGTCAAGGTACTTGTCATGAGTTGGGTGCCTGCATAGGGAGGGCTGGCACTGCTAGCACAACAACATGAATATGGTCAGTTTGCCACCATCCATGGTCAGCAGCAGAAACCAGATGAAGTGGAGCAGGGATTATACAGAGGCTGACCCGTGCTTGATGGATGATGCTTCTGTGCATACATGATGAAGACCACAGTCCAGCTTTTGTTTTTCCAATAGAGAAACTGCAGCGCTGCCTGGGCCATAAGCATGTCCACTTGCCTTGGAAGCTGTGGGCTTCCTCCACCAGGAGTCCTCCACCAGGATGTTGGTGCAGCTCACACCGTCTGTGGAGGGTAGGAAGTAAAATCAAGATTCCCAGGAGTTCTCTCTTTCCATAGGGTCAGTGCCCAAAGCGGATGGAGCCAGGAGTGTAACTGTTTCCAGGAACCCAAACGGGAACACTTCAGGGCTGTGGAGAAGTGGGGTCCATCAAACAAAACCCTAGCCAGACATCACATACACTTCTGCCTTCTTTGGGGACTCAAACACCAGCATGTACAGTGCTGCTGTGCTGTTGTGCTGGCTGGCCATGAGGGAAGAATAGCAGTATGCTTATGAGCACATGAGCTCCTGGGCCTCAGAGGGACATTTATCTGAAGAAGAGGGTCCAGTACTTCTGGTGTGCTGTGTCCTGTCCGCCCTTCTCCATACACCTTACCTTGCATGTGATTGTGGGCTTCATTGTGGGAGCTTTCCTGCTGCACCATCACTGCTGCCAATGTTGCCCAAATTCTATAACCTTTAGAAAGACTAGGTCAAAGCCTGAGAATATTAGCAGAAATTGGCTACCTCAAAGAAGAGGGTAGGGAAAAGGTAGATAAATGAAGGGAGGAAGGGGCAGAATGTAGTTGAGCTCATTGGGAGAGAGTGAGTAAACAGAAGATGCTTCATGAAAGGAAATGTTCTCTTCTGACTCATGCAATTGTATTCCCTCTACACTACCTCTTTATCATAACTATCAACTAAATTAATTTTCTAAAAAGGAATTCATTTCATATACTACAAAACTACGAAAAATAAGGGAAGGGGTGTGTCAGAGGGGGGTGGGAATGTTATAGGGGTGGCATGGATTAATAGACACTGTATTCATAAACTGCTTTGTCACATGGCACCTCTTTTCTACAACTACTTAAAGATAATTAACAAATAAAAATAATAAAGGAATAGATGTAAATTAAGGTGAACACAGGAGAAAGAAATGGTTGATATATACTTCTGATATAGAATAGGGCTTCCTATTAGGTTAGGAAGGGTCCGAAAACTCTACTATTTTTGTAGTATTTCAGAATAAGATGAGATTCATAAAGCATGGTTCATTATATTTGTCAAAAATAATTTAAATAGTTGTTAATAAGCCAACAACATTAAATTCCTATATTATCTACATGAATACATTTAATTTATGACCATGGTTTGACAGAAAAATCTAAGGAATTGTTTTATTTATCTTTTTGGTCGGTCATGGGGTTTCAATTGTGGGCCTGGGCACTACCCACCATCTCTTCAGCTCATGGCAAGGACTCTTCCACTTGAGCCACAAAGCTATTTCTGCTTTTCTGGTGATTAATTAGAAATGAGAGTCTCATGGAATTGCCTGTCTGGGCTGGCTTTGAAGCCGGATCCTTAGATCTCAGCAAATTGAGTAGCTAGTATTACATGCAAGAGCCACCGATGCCTGGCTAAAAATCTTAATTCCAATTAACCAGGAGAAAGCTAGAACTTGAGGCATTGTTTAAAAGGTGGAATGAAGGTAAAAAGTGAAAAGCAAATACTAGCAGAGAGGCAGACAGAGAATGAGAGAGAAAGAGAGGGAGGGGAGAGACGTAGAGAGGGAGGGTAAGAGATGGAGGGAGAGAGAGGGAAAATGTAAAAACCTGGGAAGAGACAGGCAAAAGAGGGTAATGAAAGTGAATATTATCAAAATATGTAGTATAAAAACATGAAAATATAATGGAGTCCATTATTTGTCTAATAATAAGACAATATGTCTAATAGAAATTCAAGTTTGAAAGCCAATTTCTCAATTTATAAATTTTATTTAGACAGTGATGAGAACGGATGTTAGCTACTGGGGAAGGTATTACTTACATTCAATTCTAAGGCCGCGACCACAATCCCTGAAGATGCTCCTACCCTAACCAGGCCAATGAAGTGCCAACTGCCAGTTTTAACAGCAAAAAATAGAGACGTGTCATTCTGAGAACCAGAGGATTATAATGACCAGCCATCTGTGGCTCAAGCTTGTAATCCTAATTACTCAGGAGCCTGAGTTGTGAGGATCCATGTCAGAACAAGCAGGAAAGTCTCTGAGACACTAATCTCAAGTGAAACACCACAAATAGGAAATGGAGCTGTGGTTCAAGTACAAAGTCTCCAGGACAGCACTCAGGCTCTGAATTCACTCTCAGGTTCAGAAAACACACACACACACACACACACACACACACACACACACACACACACACACACACACACACACACACACACACACACACAAAGTTAATTATGTATTAGAAAACTCAGTCATGTGTCAACATTTAATGTTCACAAATGTTAAGTCCCACTGAATTTCACATTTTCTTAAAGGGGACTATTTCCTTGGCAGAATGTCCTACATTTTTAAAAAGAATTTATAGCCATACTTCTTTGGCAGTCTCTATCACAAATTAGAATGGTGGGGAAGGGTAGGGAATGGGAAACTATAGCCACTTTCCTTATGCTCTAATGATATTCTTACACTTCACTAGTGGAAAGACATTAGCAGTAATGAGATGTGTCTAAAATAATTTAAAACCATTGAAATTTCCACTGATCATGTACAGGCTGATTAATTAAGTTCAATGTTTCATATATAGTGAACACCACAGGTTGCTCGGTCAAGTGAGAAGAAACCTATATATGATATAATCGGTAAAATCTTATGTGAGTATGTTATACTCATGGACACTTGATGTTTGTATATGCATGGGAAAGGTTCTGGCAATATATATCTGGCAATGGTATTCTTTTGGGAACGGCATATATGATTGTGCAGATAGAGTGGGGAGAATAATTTAAACCCTAGATTTCAATTATGACAGTTATATACAACTAAAGTCTGTTACTTTAAAAATTAAAAAAGACTTACTAGCGTATGAGATAAGAAAAATAGCACGTATATCTGTAGTAATTTTTTCTCACTTTTTCCAAGGGATTTGATTATGACATTTTTGTATATTCAAACAATGTATCTTTATGAGACTCATCTCTCCATCACTCTCACACATCTTCAGCCTTTCTCAAGTCAATGTCAACATGCCTTGTTGTTTATTTTTCACACCTATTTAAAAACTATATATTTTGAACATGTTTGCCTACTTTTGTATTCTGTTTGTCCTTCTCACTTCCATTAAAACACGCACCTATGATAGTAGCTGTTTTGCATTCCTATCTCTCATTTTATTTAAATTGCATGAAAATAGTATTTAAGAGATTTCACCATAAAAGTTTACAAACTCTTATTGAGTAATCTTAATGATATTGATGACCTCAGTCTCCCTTTCCCCAACTAGCCTACTCATCAATATTCAATAGATTTCGGTGAGTTTCCTTTTGTCAACATTGCCATGCACAGATGACAAATAAATTTATTTATCCTTCCCCAATCCTACTAATCCTCTTAAAAATTCCTAAACGTACAGACAGATTCTATACATGTATTTATATATGATTCTCTATGTGTTTACACATGCTTATATTTTAGATTGTGCATTTACATATTATAGAAAACATGTGACCTTTATCCTTCTTAACCTGTTTACTTCACTCAGCCTGATAGTCTCCATTTCTATCCATTTACTTGCAAATGAAAACATTTCACCCATCTTAATGTATGGTGTGAATTAGAAGGGAAAGACCTGGCAGGGAATACACAATGGGAATCTGGCAACCTGCAATTTTCATTTAATGCCACGTGGCCAGAAATATTGCTGGTGTGAGTGCAGATGGAGGGAAGTGAGAAATCAAGGAAGCCTCCAACATGTCCAAATGTGCCAGAAGACCTCTTAACCAGGACAAAGAATCTGGGGTGATAAGGGAAGAAATAGCCAAAAAGTTTGAGCAGGGAAAGGAGATGAGATAACTGGGAGCCACCTGCCACAGCAAAGTCAGGTAACATGAAGAATGGAGCTGACACAGACTTGGCAAAGTTTAAGGTACTGGGGTCTTTGACAAAGCCATTGAAGGCTATCAGATAATTGTTGATTGAATATAAGATAGTGAAAGAATACAATTATAAAGTAGGGAATGGAAAATTATTATTGTATTTCAAGTTCCTTGGGTACCATTGTTATACACTTGCTTACTAAGAAATTATCATAACATTGAAAAAAGAAGCCAAAATAGAAACTGGTAAATCAACTGGCTGCGAAAGTTAGTATTTCAAACATATTTTTGTCTTCTAAAATCCCATACAAGTGTAACAGTCTTACAAGGGAACATGGGAAACAGATTCTGCTTTTGTGAGTACAGAAAACAATTCTCCAAGCCCACCAAGCTTGTCACATCAAAGACTGGGTTCTCAAAACCCATGAGGAGATATTTTCATTAGAATCTTCTATATAGGAGGCTCAATGCAAATTATTTATTTTTGTATTGATCTTTTGCTAACGGACCTTAAAAAAAGAAAAGTAAAGCCTAATTCTGTTACAAAGAACAAGATCTCCCAGCCAAGAGAGCCAGGCTCATATTCTTTCTAACTGCCTGCTGATTAGTCATTGGTGGTACTTTTGTCCTGACATAACACTTCTCTCTATGAGGTGTCATCCTGCTTTGAGAACGCAAATCCTTGGTAGAATCATGATTAACTTGAGGACAAGGAGACATTCATTAAACTTTTCTTTAGTGGTATTGTAAAGACACAATGAGAGTATTATGGTGCAAGACCATTCAAGGAAATACTTTTTAACCAAGTAACCATCTCAATCAGTATTGGCTAGGTGTAATGGCATGAATCTGTCATTCCAGTTTATATGGGAGGCATAACTAGCAGAGCTAGTTTTCTGGGCTGTTGCCCAGGAAAAACCTACAAGAACCTATGCACAACATAAGTATTATTAAAAGTGCTGTCAGTTCAGTTCTTCCCTAACAAGTTTAATTTCATATGTGACAAATCTAGGTACACTCTTCCACAGTGAATTTATAGAATGACCCAGGCTCAAGTGTGGACTGAGTTTCCACATCTTCCTCCCTCAGTAGCCTCACACACTCCAGCACACACATGGGATTGAGCTGGGCAGCTTCCTCTGCTGCTGGCAGGGGTTAAGGCTTTGTGCCATCAACAAATTAGTACACATACAAACACCCAAAGAGTATTCTGTTTTCCACTCTGCTTCTATCCATCCAGTACTCTGCTGCTATGCCCCCCAAGGTTCAGAAAATTCTGGTCCCTCCTCTTGGACATCCTCACATTTGATCTACCTAGAAAACACCTGTTCCACTTCCAGAATCCTCACAGGACTCTACCTGTATAAGTCCTCTTCTGTATCACTGTACTCAAAGCCCAAGATAATATTTCACACTATTCTTTACCTGTGTACTTCCTAACAGTCTTCTTGTCCTGCCCTGGAAAATGGTGTAATTAGTTTACTATGCATCTCACTGCGCTTCTAAATAACTCACTTATCTAGAGCAGGATATTTTTTCTACAGATATCTTCCAATATAGAACAATACTTTGTAAACACTGGGCATGGCATCAAACTACTGGCAGTTGAGTAGAAGTGTGTACTAATTACAGAGCATCCATGCTATGTGTGATGCTACTCATTTGGAATCCTACCACTCAAGAAGTTGAACTAGAACATCATGGGTTCAAGATCAGCCTGGGCTAAAATATGTCTCAAAAATAAAAGGACAATCTTGCTATAGTAAAGGAATTACTTTGAGGAATAACACATCTAAATGAAAATCTAAAAGGACAAAACAAGTAACACACATCACCCCATCAATGCTCCACAGCTTACTCACTACCCACCATGAGAGATTTCTACCATCCAGGAATAAATCTTTCATTACAGCACAAAACAGAAACAAAAATACCCCAGAATAATTCTTGAAACCAATTTTCCCATAAACACAGTTCTTATACATGGGATGAACCACTTTTAGGCACAGAACTACCAATAAAAAGGGGGAAAATGAAATATATAAAAATTTAAAAATTAAAATTAGTGTAGTGTCTCAAACCTATAAAATAGTTACTTGGAAAGCAGAGTTCAAGGTTGCATAGGGAACAATTATCAAGATCCCCTTCTCAGCTGGAATTTTAGCTTAGTGGTAGAATGCTTGCCTAGCATGCATGAAGCCCTGGGTTTGATTCATCAGTACCACCTAAACAGAAAAGGCGGCAAAAGCGGTAGAACACTAAACTTGAGCAAAAAAAAAAAAAAAGAAAAGAAATTAAGGGACAGTGCTCAACCGTGAGTTCAATCCCCACAACGGGCAAAAAAAGTCCCATTCACAATCAAGAAGTAAGTACTAGTTCTTCCAGGTATGTAGGTATGTATGAGAGGCATTCTAACACTGCATTCTTTTTTTTATGTGTGTGATAATGAGTACATTTCTTATCAAGCATTGTAGCCTCCTCCTTTGTTTCCCCTTCACATCCTTTCCCATCCTTCCCCATGCCCCCCACCCAATCCTCCCCGCCACCTCCCGCCCACCAAATTTGTAAGTTTCGTTTTCGACATAATGACTTGTACATCTCATTGCTGCAATGGGTCCACCTGTATCCCTATTAAAACGATTTGTTTTTCCCCTTCCCCTCCACAAAATATACCGACATGAAATACAGTGAAAGCAGGGTTTATACTGTAGGGGAAGGACATATAAAGCAACAAAGAAATAATCTTATAAATGTATTAGAAACAATCACATGAAAGAGAAAAAAACATTTGAATACATATCTTAGGGTTCATTTCCCTAACATCACCTTATCTGAACTTTTCTGCTTGACTCAGTCATATAATAGATATTGCAAAGAATGGAAACCATGGGACCTATGTTCCTTTGGGCTTGGCTTACTTCACTTAATATAATTTGTCCAAGCCTTTCCATTTCCTAACAAATGCGGCAATGCCATTCTTTCTAACGGAGACAGAAAATTCCACTGTGTATATATACCACATTTTCTTGATCCACTCATCTACTGACAGGCAGCTGGGTTGGTTGCATATCTTACCCATAGTAAATAATGCTGCAATAAACAGTCGTGCTGGTAGCTTTAGTGTGGTCTTGTGTGTCAGCATTTGGGTAAATGCCCAAAAGTGGGATTGCTGGGAAATAGGGGAGCTCTATGTGGCGGAACCTCCATACTGCTTTCCAAAGTGGTTGAACAAGTTTACACTCCCACCAACAATGTAGTAAGGTTCCCTTCTGTCGACATCTGCTCCAGCATCTGTTGTTATTAAAGTTCTTGGTTTTAGCCATTCTAACTGGAGTGAGGTGGTATCTCAATGTTGTTTGGATTTGCATTTCTTTTATGGCTAGGGAGGTTGAGCATTTCTTCATGTGTCTATTGGCCATCCTTCTATCCTCTTCAGAGAAGTTTCTGTTTAAGTCTTTAGCCCACTTGTTTATTGGGCAGTTGTTTCTTTGAAGATTTCTTGTTGTGATATTTAATTTTTTTGAGTTCAAGATATATTTTAGATATGAGACCATTGTCCGTTGTACAGCTAGTGAAGATATTCTCCCAATCCGTGGGCTTTATCTTGCTCTTTCTAGCTATGTCCTTTGCCATGCAGAAGCTCTGCAATTTCATGCAATCCCATTTGTCCAACCTTTCTTTGCTTTGTTGTGTTTCTGGGTCTTTATTAAGAAACTTTCGGAGATGCTGGAGGGGATGTGGATAGAAAGGAACCTTACTTCATTGTTGGTGGGAGTGTAAACTTGTTCAACCACTTTGGAAAGCAGTATGGAGGTTCCTCAAAAGACTTCACATAGAACTCCCCTATGACCCAGCAATCCCACTTTTGGGCCTTTACCCAAATATTTACAAACAAGACCACACTAAAGCTACCAGCACAACTATGTTTATTGCAGCATTATTTACCATAGCTAAGATATGGAACCAACCCAGATGCCTCTCAGTAGATGAATGGATCAAGATAATGTGGTATATATACACAATGGAATTCTCTGCCTCCATCAGAAAGAATAATATTGCCCCGTTTGTTAGGAAATGGAAAGGCTTGGAAAAAATTATATTAAGTGAAGTAAGCCAAGCCCAAAGAAATATAGGTCCCATGGTTTTCCTCATTTGCAATATTTAGTATATGTATTAGTCAAGCAGAAAAGGTTCAGATAATGTGATGTTAGGAAAATGAACCCTTAGATATGTAATTAAATGTTTTTTTTCTTTCATGCATTTGTTTCTAATGCATTTATAAGATTATTTCTTTGGTGCTTTGTATGTCCCTCCCCCACAGTATAACCCCTGCTTTCACTATATTTGATGATGGTATAATTTGTGGAGGAGAAGGGGAAAAACAAGTCATTTAAGGATACAGGTGGATCCGTTGCAACAATAAGTACAAGTTGTCATATAGAAAACGAGCTTTACAACTTTGCTGGGGGGGGGGAACGATTGCGTGGGAGGGAAGGGGGAAGCAGGGAAGGGATGTGAAGGGTAAACAAAGGAGGAGGCTGCAATGCTTGATGAGAAATGTACTCATTTTCTTGCCCATATAATTGTAACCCCTCTGTACAATATGTTCACAATAAAATAATAAAACTGAATAGCTTATATTCAAAGAATTAACGTGAATGCTTTTAAAACAAATTTAAAATGAATAAATCTGTCAAAGTGAAAAAAAATGAAAAGAAAATTTCAGCTTATGCCAAGGTGACCTAGGGTTTCTCCTATTCCATCCTTAATGTTTTCAGAGTCTAGCACTGCATTCTAACACAACTTAGGGAACCCATGATATTCGTTCAAAGTAACTGCTAAAAACAGGGCCAGCTGTCTAACACTTGTCAAACAGTGCAAGTAAATGAGTTTAATATATGTACACAGTGCATGTGTGCACACCTAGAGTCCTACAACAAGAAAGATATTCTGATAATTATGTGGTACATATGCTGCCTCTTTCTACTATTTCATCTTTCTAGAGTAATACCATATGCACAGCAATGGGTGCAAGATGAACTCACCACCTTCTAGGAGATGTGTGGACTGATCATAGAAACAAAAACATGTATATTTTCTCTTGATGTACATATTATGAAAATATATGCATGCTCATATGTGTCTAAAGGTTGAGTATATTTTGTAGCTATATGACTCCGTATGTTACATAAGCACTGAGAAATGTAAGGAAGGACTGACTAAAGGTTACCTCAGAAAAATTACTGAGACAGGCCTCTGGACTCATTATTTTTTCTGTTTAATTAGAGATAGAATCTTACAGACTTTTCTACTTTATGGAGCTTCAAACTACAATCTCCCATGTCTCAGACTCCTAATAGCTAGAGTTACAGGCATGCCAGATTGGAGATGTAGCTTTAGTGGGGAAGCATCATCCTTGAGAGAAAAAGCTAATGAAGTGAATAAGGGCTTGAATTCAAGCACTAGTATGGGGTATATGAGCTCACACATGCATACAAACACACATTAACAAGAATGAAACTCTGGTGTCCTAGCTATATATGTATACTTTAAATCACCTGTAGATTGTGGCTTAATAATCTAATAATACAAAAATTAATCCTCAAGCTCTCTCCTCTTTATCACATTAGGTGTCTTAATTACCTTATTAGGGTTTTTTCCTTTTCTTTTTTTCTTTGTTTGTGTGTGTGTGTGTGTGTGTGTGTGTGTGTGTGTGTCTGTGTGTGTGTGTCTGTGTGTGTCTGTGTGTGTCTGTGTGTGTGTATGTGTGTTATACACACACTCTGGTGTACATATAACAATACTTAGACTTGAACACTGTGAATTGGCAAGATGCTTTTGCTTCTTCTCTCAAGGCTGTTGATCTACCCCTTTAAGTACAGAACCACTTCCATCTCTTTTCGGGACAGAAGTGTCCCATTCATTTTCTAGGCCAAGCAGGGCTCAATCAGAGGTCTTTATATCTCACCTTCATGAGTATATTTGTTCTTATGTGCTAAACTCATCAGGTAATAGTCTTAGTTAAAATTAAAAACAAATCTGGGACAGTATTTAGGCCTTGATTAATGCCCTAGGACCAGCACAAAAAATAAATGCAGTTTCTTGTGATAATTAGACTTCACTTATTGCTATTTCTAGGATTATCATCTATGTCAAGGGTCTCTGGAATGTGACTTCCTCCATAGGTAAGGGATCATTCTAAATCAATCAGTCAAAAGTAACCATAAATCCTCCATATATTACCTTTGTAATGCCAATTACATTTGTTAAGATTTAATTAATGCTATGACATTTTTAGACCTCAAACATCACTAAGGACTTTTTTTAGAAAATATATTTCTATCTCTATTAGTATTCTACCCACTGTGACACTGAAGAAGTGAAATCATACACTACCCAACTTAAAGGCCTACACCAAGAAACAATTAGGTGGCAGACATTGATACAGGCAAGTTGTACCCTACATATTCTCCTAAGTCAATTAATACTAAAAACATGGACATAGGCCAGCCTGTGTTGTAGTTGAATATCTTGTCTCAAGAACAAAAAGTGAGGCCTGAGAACGTGGCTTGGTGGGAGATTGCTTGCCTAGCAGCCATGAAGCCCTGAGTTTGATTCCTCAGTAAGTTTGATTCCTCAGAAAAAGCTAGAAGTACATTGTGGCTCAAGTGGAAGAGTGCTAGCCTTAAGTAAACGAAGCTCAGGAAAATGACCAGACCCTGAGTTCAATACCCAAGACTGGTTAAAAATAGGTGAATACAGGAAGCAGGGAGAAGAGGTGCAGAGCTATTTATCGGAGCCTACATTTTCCCAGCCTTCATGACCTTTCATCTTGTGATTTGTTTTCATTCTATTCAGTGGTCAACAAACTAGTTTCCACTGAGTCTCTGAATCTTGTGTTATTGAATGTTAGGAATCTTAATTTTGGTATTGGGGATTTTGCTAAATGGAAGAGCACTTGCCTGACAACTGCCAGGCCCTGAATTTGTTCTCAGGTCTGAAAATAAAAATTCTTTAATCTTATTTAATTTGTGACTTACTTCACAGAAGAAATAAATGAATTCACTCATTCATAGAATCACAAATTGATACATTTTCTAGGCTCATTTGAGAAAATTTACCATGAAAAAGCATAACATAAGTTACACACTTATGGTTCACACTTGTAATCCAAGCCACTCAAGAGGCTGACATTGGAGGATTATGGTTTGACGCCAGATGGTGCAAAATACTCCATGAGTCTCTTATCTCAACCAGTAAAAAGCAACTGGCAAAAAAAAAAAAAACCGTAGCTGTGACTCAAGCCGTAGAATGCTAGCCAAGAGGTCCAAAGCTACAGGGCAGCACCCAGTCACTTAGTTCATGTCCCAGAAGAACTGGCAGGAAAAAAAAAGAACTCAAATTCAAAACCGCTTTATTAGGTTCAAAATAGTTCATAATCATTGAGAAAAATTTGCCATTTTGAGCCAAAAAAACAATCATTTTTCTACTAATGACACAGAATAAAACATTTTACTTCTTAATTAGTGTTAAATCATGGAGGATTTCACTGTTTGGAAAGGTATCTTTTCTAATGATAGCAGAAAATTTCAGCATCACTTCATGTATTATATCCCAGGACTGTAAAACATATAAAGTTAGATTTGGGAGTTCCGGAAAGATGGTGGAGGAGAAGCTGGAGGCAAAACAAGCTCTCACATAGAAAACAGTTTTAGAGTTCCAGTGAACAGTCCTAAGCCAGAGAATCATACCAAGTGTGCCATCAGAGGACAGAGAGTTAGGCCAGAGAGGGAAAATCCAGGCAAGGAGACAGATCGGAGGTCTTGAAAGCAGCTGCCACTGCGGCAGCAGCGGGGGCAGCGGCGGCAGTGGCAGTACCTCCATACCTGAAACAGAGAGAGGCTGGGACGAAAGAGCCAGATGCGGCAGGCGAGCGGATTTTACTCAACACCAGCAAGAACCGACAAGGAGCAAACATCTTCATGCTGCAGTTCGCAGACCAGAGACAACCCAGGAACCAAGACTCGGCTTGAGTAGAAGCTTAACATCCTCACTCCTTCTCAGGGAGCAGAAGAGGGAAGGCCACCCCCCCCATCTTGGATACTGATAAAGCTCAGCAGAGCTGCTAGCTCCAACTCAGGCCTTGGAATAAAACTAGCGTCATTTAGCAGGTCACAAGAACTTAATGGCAGTGTGACCTGCCAGACTCAGCTCCACCCAGGGAAAAGTCACTCAGTTCAGGCACCAGCCCTAGTAGTGGCTTTCTTCACTGGGTAATAAGAGCCAGAGGCTGCCCCTCCCTTTAGCAGCCTCGACATCAGTAAAAAGAAACCCCGAGAGTGGCTCCAGGCTGGGCTCAACTCAACCCAGAACCTAGCCTCAGCACAGCATCTCCAAACTTGAGGAAAAAGCCATCTCCCTCTTTTGTGATAATCAAAGCAGATTTCCCTACCATTGAACTAACCTGGGAGGAGGATCACAAAATCCTGGGTTAAGCAGAGCATTTTTCTGCCTGTCCAAAAAAACTGACTTAAGAAACCAACCAAGCCACAGGACCACAAGCAGACCAGAGGTTCCAACCAGAGGCTGATTACAGACACAAGGGAGATACAGGATTTTTCCCAACCCTTCCAAAAAAATCAAATAACTTTTCTTTTCCTCTTCTTTTTTTTAATACTTTTACAAAATTTTTTTTCTTTTCTAAAACTTTTTAATTTTTAATTTTTACCTCTTTATGAAAAAATTTTTTTTCTAGTAATATTTTTCCCCCTTATAATCATTATTTTTGGGATACATGCGTGTGTGCGTTTTTCTTTCTTTTTTTTTCTTTTTTTTTAAATTCTTTTTGTTTTTTGCTTAGCTTCACTGAACTTCTGATCTTTTTTTTTTCTTTCGTCCTCATCCTTCTCACCTTTTCCTCTCTTTTGTTCTTCTTTATGGGACTTAATTGTTGTTCTGCACATCCTCATATAAACCCGTAATTGATTATTAGAAGCTACCCCTCATTGTGTACACACTTAATCCACAAATTTGTTACTCAATTCAAAACTTGTGAGACTTAAATTCCTTAAAAGCAGTACTACCTCTTTATACCTATATAATATTTTAAGTATTTTTTTAAGAATTCACATCTCCTTTATATCCCTCCCCTGCTCTCATTATATTCACGTTCTTTGAATAATTTGTTCTCGATTCTGCATATTATTCATTTTTATTTTTCTATTTTTTCTGGTCTTTTTTATTCTTTCTCTTTCTTCTTGTTTTCTCTCTCTCTACTTTCATCCTATCCAATCAATTTCCAGCTTTGAGACTAGGACTTAGTTAAGTTAACTCTCCCTATAGCTTCCCACATCACTCTATTCCTATTTTGTAACAACATCTCTCCCTAGCCCTAATAATTTCTGGTTTACCAAATTCTTCTTTGCGGTTCATAGCCCATTAATATATAGTTGTTTGATGTTGAATAGAGGTACCTGTTGAACTAGATTGTATCTGCAGACTATTGACTGTGCAAATTCAGACTTTGGTTGATGCTTGCCTTAAGTTACTGTTCTAGCACAAAACTGGTGTTACTTTCATCCCAAATGGGCAGAGTAAGCCGGAAAACCACAAGAAAAATGGCAAGTTCGGGTATTTCCACACCCACTCATGATAATCAGGGGACAGAACAGATAATGAATAATCCAGAGGAGAGTTCCCAAATAGCTCTACAAAAACTGCTGGCAAACATGATAAATGAAAAGATTGAGAACATACAAAGAACTCTGTATGAGCATGATAGGGAGAGAGAGGAGGCAAACAAAAGGTCAATGCGAGAAAAGATTGAAAACCTAAAAAAGGTTCTGTATGAGTGTGATAGGGAGAGAGAGGATGCAAACAATAGGTCAATGCAGAAAAAGATTGAAAACCTACAAAGGACTCTATGAGTGTGAGAGGGAGAGAGAGGAGGCAATCCAAAGGTTTATACAGGAATATCATGAGAGTGAGGAAGCTATTCAAAAACTGATACAGGATTTGCATGAGCAGCTTGAGAATACTTAAAGAGAAAAGCAGGAATGGCATGAACAGGCTGAGAACACTCAAAGAGAACTACAAGAATGGCATGAACGGGAGGAAGCTAACCAAAGAGTAAAACAGGAGTTGAGAGACCAGGATGAGAATACACAAAGATCACTAAAGGCATTCATGGGATCCATTAAGAAAGAGCTGAAGGAAATTAGGGAGACCACAAAATGAATGCTGAATGGAACCCAACAGAAGGAATGGGAGTCCAAGGAAACCATAACCAATCAACAAAGTGATTTGAGAACAAATACTGAACACCAAATTAAGGAAGTAAAGAAGTGCATATAAGATCTAAAACAAACTTCAACAAAGAATTTGAAGCGATAAAAGCTGACCAACTAGAAGGAAAAGAAATAAAAAACAAAGTAGAAAGTCTTGACAGCAGGTTAGACCATGCAGAAGATCAAATCTCGGGGATTGAAGATACCTAGAAATTATAGAGAAAGAACATGCAACCATCCAAGACAAGTCCAAGAAATATGATAGATCTATCCAACACTTGGAAGACACCATCAGAAAGCCTAATCTAAGGATAATGGGTGTAGAGGAGAACGTAGAAACAGAAGTTAATGGTCTAGGGAATTTCTTTAACAGGATCCTAGCAGAGAACTTCTCAAACATACAAAAAGATAGGCCTATTCAGATACAAGAAGCATTTAGAACCCCAAATAGGACAGACCACAATAGGGCATCCCACCATCACATTATAATCCACACAGAATCAACTCAGAAAGAGGAAAAGATCCTTAAAGCTGTCAGGGAGAAAAGGTTAATCACCTACAAAGGGAAACCAATTAGAATCACCTCAGAATTCTCAGGAGAGACAATCAAAGCAAGAAGAGCCTGGAATGACGTATGCCATGCCTAAAAACAAACAACTATCAACCAAGAATACTGTAACCAGCTAAACTCTCCTTCATAACTGAAGGCCAAATAAAAACCTTCCATAGCACAGAAAAATTGAAACAATACATCTCCACCAAACCAGCCCTACAAAAGATTCTTAAAGAAGTCCTACACATAGAAAACCAACAAAACCACAATAAAGGCCAAGAAACCGCACCCAAACTGAGAAGCCAAGAACCATAGGAAGAACCGAGTTTTTGCAGCCCCCAAGAAGGTGGATAACATGGCAGGAACTCCCAAATACCTCTCAGTCCTATCTCTTAACGTTAACGGACTGAACTCTCCAATTAAGCGACATAGACTGTCTAGTTGGTTTAAAAAACAAGACCCTTCTATCTGCTGCCTTCAGGAGTCACATCTTGCCCGTAAAAACAAACACATTTTCAATGTTAAAAGCTGGAACAAAATCTACAAAGCAAACGGCTCTCATAAACAGGCAGGAGTTGCAATCCTAATCAGATAAAATAGACTTCAAATTAAAACTCGTGAGAAGAGATAAAGAAGATCGCTACATACTAATTAAAGTATCTCTCCTTCACGAGGATATTACAATTCTAAATATCTATTCGCCAAACAATGGAGCACCCAAATTTATCAAAGAAACACTACTTTCCCTCAAATCCCATATAGATCCAAAGACATTAATTGTTGGGGATTTTAACACACCATTCACCCCACTAGACAGATCAACTCGGCAAAAACTCAACAGAGAGACCGCAGATCAAAACAGCTGCAGAGATGAACTAGACTTAACAGACATCAACCGAACATTTCACCCAGCAGCATCAGAATACACGTTTTTCTCAGCAGCACATGGAACATTTTCTAAAATAGACCACATTTTAGGCCACAAAGCAAACTTGTCTAAGTTCATAAACATTGAAGTTATACCTTGCATTCTCTCTGACCACAAGGGAATAAAATTAGAACTCAAAACCAAAAACCAACAAAGAAAGTCCGGTATCATATGGAGGCTGGACAACACAATGCTGAATCATGAGTGGGTCATGGAAGAGATTAGAAAGGAAATTCAAATGTCCATGCTATTCAACAAAAGTGAACACACAAATTACCAGCTCCTCTGGGACACAGCAAAGGCAGTACTCAGAGGCAAGTTTACAGCTCTGAGCTCCTACATCAACAAATTGGAGAGATATGAAACCAAAAATTTAATGAGACATCTGAACCTCCTTGAAAAAGAGCAGCAACATAAAGCACAATCCAGTAGATGGAAAGAAATAATTAAAATTAAATCACAATTAAATGCATTAGAATCCAAAAAAACTATAGAAAGAATCAACAAAAAAAAAGAGTTGGTTCTTCGAAAAACTCAACAAAATTGACAGACCCTTAGCAAATCTTATCAGTAAAAGAAGAGAACACACTCAGAGATGAGATTGGAAACATCACCACGGAAACAACCAAGACTCAGAACATTATGAGGGAATACTTCTCAAAACTTTATGCTAATAAGTTTGAGAGCTTGACAGAAATGGACCTTTTCCTAGCAAATATTGACATGCCAAAACTAAACCAAGATGAGTTAAACCATCTTAACAGGCCCATATCAAGCATTGAAATAGAAACAGCATTAAGATACCTCCCAGCTAAGAAAAGTCCAGGAACAGATGGTTTTACAGCGGAATTTTACAAGGCCTTCAAAGCTGAGCTTACACCAATACTCCTCCAACTCTTCAATGAAATTGAAATAGAAAGCTCACTACCGAACACATTCTATGAAGCCATCATATCCCTCATCCCAAAACCAGGCAGGGACTCATCAAAGAAAGAGAACTATAGACCCATTTCTTTGATGAACATTGATGCAAAACTTCTCAACAAAATTTTGGCCAATCGACTTCAACAATTCATCCAAAAAATCATACACCATGATCAAACAGGATTCATTTCAGGGATGCAAAGCTGGTTCAATATACGCAAATCAATTAATATTATTCATCACATCAACAGGAGCAAGAATAAGAACCACATGGTTATCTCAATAGATGCAGAAAAAGCATTTGACAAGATCCAACACCCCTTTATGATGAAAGTTCTGGAAAAATTAGGAATCCATGGAACATTCCTCAATACAATAAAGGCTGTATCTGACAAACCTACAGCCAGCATTATACTTAATGGTGAAAAACTAAAGCCATTTCCTCTGAACTCAGGAACAAGACAAGGATGTCCACTCTCTCCACTTCACGTCAATCTAGTATTAGAATGCCTAGCTACAGCAATAAGACAAGATGCAGACATAAAGGGGATCCAAATAGGGAAAGAAGAAATAAATCACTCCCTCTTTGCAGATTACATGATCTTGTATTTAAAGAATCCCATAGAATCCACTCCCAAATTATTCAAGCTGATTCAAAACTTTGGCAAAGTAGCAGGGTATAAATTCAACCCCCAAAATCAATGAATTGTCTGTATGCCAACAATGAGAAAAGTGTTGCCGCAACTAGGAAAGTAACTCCATCTGAAATACCCCTCAAAAAATAAAATACCTTTGAATTAACTTAACCAAAGAAGTGAAGGACCTCTATGATGAACACTTTAAATTCATGAAAAGGGAAATCGAAAGAGAACTTAGAAAATGGCAAAACTTCCAAAGCTCCTGGATTGTAAAGATTAACATCATGAAAATGGCAATACTTCCCAAGGCTATCTACAAATTCAACGCAATACCTATAAAAAATTCCAACCTCATTCTTCAAGGAAATGGAAGAGGCAATCCAGAAATTCATATGGAACAACAAAAGACCAGAATAGCATAAACTCTCCTCAACAGAAAGAACACTGCTGGAGGAATATCAATATCAAATTTCAAACTCTACTATAAAGCCATATTAATCAAAACAGCTTGGTACTGGCATTAGAACATGTAGAGAGCTGCGAGAGGCCGCACCTGGAAGATGGCGCCTGCTTCCGCCCTCCGCCTTCCTGATGGCGAGTGCTCTCTGTGGTAAACAACTCCTGATATGGCTAAGGCAAAGAATCTGGCTTGCTTCCGCGCACCTGAACCTGTTGGTGATTCCCACGTGGCATATCAGGGTTGGCTATCCAGCAGTTACTTAAGGCTGTGGGGAATTCTCCCCGGGGTTGGGGGTCAGAAGATTACCAAAGGTCCTGAATAAACTGCAGAGAGAAGAGTTCGGTGTCGCGTCTTCCTTGCTGGTCGAGGCGGTAGTGACACGTGGTGGCCCATACCGGGAACTCAGCCATAACCCCAACGAGGACTCAGAACTCTCTGTGCTCAGCGTGGTGCACCGGTAAGTTCCCAGGTAAAGGGGGAATCCGCGACAAGAGTGGGGGGATTTTTCCTCTTCTCTGTAGATAAACAGAGAGCAAGAACCCGGGGCTAGTCAGTAGAGTAGCCAAAAGTGAAAGTAAAAGTTTGTTTACCAGCTTTAAATGTTTAAAACATGGGCGCTTCTTCTTCGCACCCAATTTTTTTGGCTCTCAATGAGCTACTGCACAAAAAACAGTTAAAAATAAAAAGAGTACTTTAGAGAGATTTTTGAATGAATGTGACATCGTTGCCCCGTGGTTCGCTGTCTCCGGAAGCCTCACGGTGGCCTCTTGGGAGAAACTAGGGAGGGACCTAGATTTTGCCTCTGAACAAGGAACGCTTAAGAGCGGAGTGAGACCAATATGGAAACTGATAAGAGGCTGTCTCAAGGACCAGCGTTGCAGTGAGGTGGTAGAGAATGGTCAGGCCACCCTAGAAATGCTGCAGGAAGAAAGATCGGAAAGGGCAGACAGCGAAAAGGAGGAGAGCCCATGGTTTCCCTTATTTGCAATATCTAGTATAGGTATGAGTCAAGTGGAAAAGGTCAGATAATGTGATGTTAGGAAAATGAACCCTTAAATATGTATTTTAATGTTTTCGTTTCTTTCATGCATGTGTTTCTAATGCATTTATAAGATTATTTCTTTGTTGCTTTGTATGTCCCTCCCCCACAGTGTAACCCCCGCTTTCACTATATTTGATGTCAGTATAACATGTGGAGGAGATGGGGACAAACAAGTCGTTTAAGGATAAAGGTGGACCTGTTGCAACAATGAGAAGTACAAAATGTCATGTCAAAACCAGCTTTACAATGTCGGTGTGGGGGGGAGGGGGGTATAATTGGGTGGGGGGAAGGGGCAGGCTGGGAAGGGAGGTAAAGGGTAAACAAAGGAGGAGGCTGCAATGCTTGGTAAGAAATGTATGCATTATCCTGCCCATGTAATTGTAGCCCCTCTGTACAGTATGTTCTCAAATAAAATAAAATAAAATTTAAAAAAAAAAAAGAAAGAAAAGGAGGAGAGCAGAGGGGGGTTATACCCCGATTTTGCCGAACTAGAGACCTCTGAGTCTACAGACTCAGAGGAACTACAATCACTCATAGAACAAATAGAAAAAACAAAGATAAGAAAGAGGAGGAAAGGGAAGGAGAGAGAGGACCCAGATAAAGACGAATGCACGCCCTCCGTGCACCGCCCCACACCTTCGGCCCCTCCGCTCTATGCGGAGGACTCCGGAAGTGGCAGCCCCAGCTGTTCTTTCAGCCCAGGCGTGTGGAAAGCGGTCAGAACCGAGTTACATCTAGCCTGTCCAATATTTCAGGATCCACAGGGACAGTGGTATCATGAACCCTTAGATTTTAAGGTTATAAAATCTTCAGCTGAGTCTGTGTGGACATACAGAATCACAGCCTCCATTACTGTAGCCCAGGTGGAGGCCCTAAACAGACATTGCATGACACCCAGTGATTGGAGTGGGCTCGCACGAGCTTGTTTGAGCCCAGGTCAGTATTTAGATTGGAAGGCCTTTTTGATTGAATTTGCTAGTGAAGAGGCTACGGCCAATCAGGCTGGGGGAAACCCAGCTTGGGACAGAGATATGCTGCTTGTACAGGGGAGATTCACCAATCAGCAGATAGGCTACCTGGTTCAAGTTTATGAACAAATCAATAAAATTGGCATAAAGGCATGGAAGGCCTTACCAAATAAAGGCGAGGTGACTGGCAATCTCAACAAATCCTTCAGGGCTCTATGTAGCCGTTTTCCGACTTTGTTGTCCGTATGGTCGAGGACGATGGCAGAATTTTTGGTGACCCAGACGCAGCCATGCCATTAATTAAACAGCTTGTTTACGAGCAGTGCACTAAGGAATGCAGAGCCGCCATAACCACATATAGGAATAGGGGAATAGAAGCATGGATGAAAGTGTGCAGAGAGCTGGGCGGACCACTAACTAATGCTGGATTAGCTGCTGCTGTGGTGCAATTAACCCAGAAGAAGCGGGGCTGGGAAGGTGGCTCAGTGGTAGAGCACTTGCCTTGCATGCATGAGGCCCTGGGTTCGATTCCTCATCACCACATAAGCAAAAAGAAAAAAGCCGGAAGTGGTGCTGTGGCTCAAGTGGTAGAGCGCTGGCCTTGAGCTGAAGAGCTGAGGGACAGCGCCCAGGCCCAGAGTTCAGGCCCAGGAAAAAACCTATTTAAAAAACGCTGCAAATTTGTCTAAACAGTTGTCTAGTTATCTTTTAGGTAATTGAACTGGGGAGTTCGACAGCCTGATGGAACAGCTCAGGGTTGCCATCGTCATGGTGAACTCGACCCGAGTGGATGCCGGATTGGCGGAGGGGTTATCTTCATGGATCTCCGCTGCTATGAATCATCTTAAGGAATGGGCGGGTTTAGGAGCCCTGACAGGCCTTCTGGTGTTAGCCTCCTTGTCTGTGGTGCATTTGCCAAATTAGAGGTTCTCAGCGTCGCAGTGCAGCCATGATTATCCAAGCCTTTACAGTCATTGGAGCAGGTCAGTCCCCCCAAGCGTGGCTTGCCACCCTAAAACAATGAACACAGATTGCAAAGCCAAAGTACTACAGTCGAGAGGCATGAGTTTTGCCCTCGAGGAGAGCATGTTTGATTGCACACGGGTTCAATTCGCCTTTTCCCGTCCTTGTGAAAAACGAATCAATGGACAGGCTGAGTCATCCCTAGAGAAGGTACCCTCTGGGAGAAGGCTTGTATGCAGTCCTTGCATTGCACAAAAGGGATCAGACCTCTGTTCTCATCTGTGTTCTTTAAACAAAAAATGGGGAACTGTAGAGAGCTACGAGAGGCCGCACCTGGAAGATGGCGCCGGCTTCCACCCTCAGCCTTCCCGATGGCGAGTGCTCTCTGTGGTAAACAACTCCTTATATGGCTAAGGCAAAGAATCTGGCTTGCTTCCGCGCGACTGAACCTATTGGTGGTTCCCACGTGGCGTATCAGGGTTGGCTACCCAGCGGGTACTTAAGGCTGTGGGGAATTCTCCCCGGGGTTGGGGGTCAGAAGATTACTCAAAGGTCCTGAATAAACTGCAGAGAGAAGAGTTCGGTGTCGCGTCTTCCTTGCTGGTCGAGGCGGTAGCGACAAGAACAGACCCCAGGACCAATGGAATAGAATTGAAAACCCAGAAATGAACCCACAGACCTATCGCCATTTAATCTTTCATAATGGAGCTAAAACAATAGAATGGAGGAAAGACAGCCTCTTCAGTAAATGGTGCTGGCAAAGTTGGTTAACTACATGTAGAAAACTAAAGCTAGATCCTTATATATCACCCTGCACCAGAATCAACTCCAAATGGATCAAAGCCCTCGAAGTCAAAGCAGACACTCTGAAAACATTACATGATGGAATATGAGAAACCCTAGGTCTCCTTGGCTCAGTCCGAAATTTTCTGTATAGAGACCTGGAAACACAACCAACAAAGAAAAGTTGGACAAATGGGATTGCATGAAGTTGCAGAGCTTCTGCATGGCAAACGACATAGCTAGCAAGATCAATAGAAAGCCCACAGATTGGGAGAAGATCTTTACTAGGCATACAATGGACAAGGGTCTCATATCTAAAATATACGTGGAACTCAAAAAATTAAATCCCCCAACAACAAATCCTCAAAGAAATAACTGCCCAATAAATAAGTGGGCTAAAGACTTGAAGAGAAACTTCTCTGAAGAAGAAAGAAGGATGGCCAATAGACACATGAAGAAATGCTCAACGTTCCTAGCCATAAAAGAAATGCAAATCAAAACAACATTGAGATACCACCTCACGCCATTTAGAATGGCTATAATCATGCATTCTAACAACAACAGATGCTGTAGAAGATGTGGACAGAAGGGATCCTTACTTCATTGTTTGTGGGAGTGTAAACTTGTTCAACCACTTTGGAAAGTAGTATGGAGGTTCCTCAAAAGAATTCACATAGACCTCCCCTATAACCCACCATTCCCACTTTTGGGCCTTTACCCAAATGTTTATAAACAAGACCACACTAAAGCTACCAGCACAACTATGTTTATTGCGGCATTATTTATGATAGCTAAGATATTGAACCAACCCAGATGCCCATCAGTATATGAATGGATCAAGATAATGTGGTATATATACACAATGGAATTCTATGCTTCCATCAGAAAGAATGACATTTCCCCATTTGTTAGGAAATGGAAAGGCTTGGAAAAAATTATATTAAGTGAAGTAAGCCAGGCCCAAAGAAACATAGGTCCCATGGTTTCCCTTGTTTGCAATATCTAGTATATGTATTTCAAGCAGAAAAGGTTAGATAATGTGATGTTAGGAAAACGAACCCTTAGATATGTATTTAAATGTATTTTCTTTAATGCATTTGTTTCTAATGCATTTATAAGATTATTTCTTTGTAGCTTTGTATGTCTCTCCCCCCCAGTATAACCTCTGCTTTCACTGTATTTGATATCGGTATAATTTGTGGAGGAGATGGGAAAAAACGAGTCGTTTAAGGATACAGTTTGACCATATGCAACTATGAGAAGTACAAGTTGTCATGTCAAAAACAAACTTTACAACTTTGGTGTGGAGGGGCAGGGGGGGAATGGGTGGGCGGGCGGAGGGAGGCTGGGAAGGGATGTGAAGGGTAAACAAAGGAGGAGGCTGTAATGCTTGATAAGAAATGTACTCATTATCTTGCCCATGTAATTGTAACCCCTCTGTACAGTATGTTCACAAAAAATTAAAATTCAAAATAAAAGTTAGATTTGTGCTCCATGGACCAAATTTCATGACTCATCAAAGAGTATCTTCACAGTACTTAAAGTATTTATATACTCAACATTGAACCTTTTTCCATTCTGTATTATTAATGAGCAAAACATAAATGTTCGTAAGGCTTGCCTTTTCATTGGAAAATTCACAATAATGAATTTTCTAAACTTTCCTTTCTTTTATACAGCAAATAAAACTAAGTATGGTGTGCAGAGAAGTAAGTTAATGTCACCTCTATAATGCTTGGACCTGCTTGATCATCTCACGTAGCTGCAGCTCTGTCTTCTTTCAGGCATCCTTTCAGGCCAATTGATCTTCTCCTTAGTGCCCAGGTTAGGTAGCTCAGCAACTTCCCTCCAGTCTCCAAGGATACCTCATGGCTGTTTCATCATTGCAGAAAATAGATTTGTCTATTCTACAAAAAAATAAATGTGATTGGGTTAAGTCTCTACTGACATAAGATTTTATTTTACATTAGTCTATATTTCCTTCAGGGAATTCCCTAAATGTTTAATTAATGGAAGGAAGGTGCTGGGAAAGAGTGAGGGAACAGAAGACACTGTACAAACAGAAATGTATTTATTACCTGACTCATTTAATTGTAATCCCTCTGTACATGTTCTTTATAATACCAATAAAGTAAATTAATGAAAAATGTTCAATTAGACCAACCTGGTCAGAATGTAGACATGTCCAACTAGTCACCTAACAAAACTAATGCTTTACACACACTAAGAAGACAGTAAACTCCCAAATAAAGTGTACGTAAATCATTTGCAAGGCCACTCCAGCCCAGCCGCCACCACCACGCTGGGTCCTTTTTCCAAGATGGGGCACCAAGGACACTGCCTCCTGGGCTTCAATGCAGCTGCTATGAGGGTCTGTGGGGCACAGCCTTTCCAGCACCGAAGCTGCAGAGTGGAGCCAAGTCAGTACAGCTTGTTGTGGTACACAATTGTGCTGCAGTTGAAAGGGTGGCAGGCTGCACCTGAGGCCTCTGGTGCCCAGCACCCATCTCAGGCTTGAGTCATTGGGAAGCCCCGCGCCGGCAGGGGCAGCTAACATGCTGTGAACCTCCAACTAGCAGTGGGTGCTCCTTGGGCTCAGGCGCCAGCAGCAGCAGAGACTGGGACGGCGAAGCCTCAGGGACCCAGGAGCCTTGGCCCACTGTCCCATGCCTCGCCCCTGCTGACGTCTCCTGTGGACTGGCCCATGGACCCTGCTCAGCATCTGTGAGCACCAGATGCTGCTCATCAGCAGCCTGAGTCCCACACTGCCAGCTGAGCTCCAGCAGCTGAGCACCCCTGGACTGGTTTCTCCACCAGGTCAAGGGCCTCAGGGAGACAGCCAGTGACTGTGCTCATGCCCTACCTCCTCCACCAGGCCTACATGAATTTCAGGCAGCCGCAGGATGAGCCAGAGGCCCGGAAGCAAGTCCTGGCCGGCCAGCAGCTGCCCTATAACCCCAGGCTCAAGGCAGAGCCAATGCACCTGCTCTGCAGAGGCAATGGCAGTGATGGAAGCCACGGAGCTGCAGCAGAAGCACCGCTGCCTCCAGGCCATCCTCAGTTGCCTAGGGGCACCCACACCATCAACTCCCGGGGCTGCCCACTCAGGCTGCCCATATAAGCAGTGCTCATTTTCTTCTGTGTCCTCCCTTACTCTGCCAAATCCCCGCGGGTGCCACTGCCTCCTCTGCCAACTTTGCCCTGGACACTCAGCTGCCATAGAGTCCCCTCATAGAGTTCATAAGGGTTGACGGCACTTCTGCGGACAGCCCCCAGTAAAGAATCAAGGATCACGGTGACAGTATGCAGAAAAAGGTATTCCACACATATTTTGATAGACTATGAAATCAGAAGAAAGCAAAAATTATCAAATTTAACAAAAGAGATTAACCAGGCACCAATGGCTCACAGCTTTTATCCAAGCTCTTCAGAAGGCTGATAGCTGAGGATCAAGATTGGAAGCCAGCTTGGGCAGGAAAGTCCCTGAGATTCTTATCTCCAATTATCTACAAACAACAACAACAACAGCAACAGCAGCACCAGCAACAAAACCCCACAAGCAAAGCTGTGTCTCAAAATGATAAAGTGTTAGCCTTGAGCATAAAGCAATGCCAGGGCTCCAGCAGTATCTGCAAAGCCTGACAAGCTCGACTCCCCCAGGATAGCTCACACCCTCAGAGGAGGTTGTGAGGAGGAATCGATCTCTGGGGTACACTTCAACTACCAAAATTTACATGCTCACTAGCACCAAGCAGGTACCACTTATAGCTCAACAACTCATTTCTAGCTCTTTCTCACCACACTTGGGTGGGAAGGTGAGGGAGCTATGGAGTAGCAGGATGCACCATTTTGGTTGAGGAGGGGGATATCTGATATCAGATCCACAGATCTCACCTGGATAGACTAGAACTCTCCAGAAGAAGGCCAAGGTCGACAGATAGAGTCATTCTCTAACAAGTGTAGAAGGGGGAATATTGGGTCTGACGACTCCATAGTGCCCAACTTTGGGATTGGTGACAGCGACTACCCCCTGCTGTGGTGACTAAGTGGTAGCATCTGGTTTGCTAGCCTATGAACAGCAAACGTGAAGGGGGGATGGATTGGGGTTGGGCCTGGGCAACTCCCTTTTGCTGAGTTGTTGCTGCTACCACCATTTGGATATGCCAGGGCTTGGAGCAAGGCTGCTTGAACTGTGGGCTGACTGGCTCTGAAGAAGCAGAAGGAGAAGTGTTTTGTGCAGGTGGTGGCTCCATTACTGGTGGCTCTGGTCTTCCTGCCCAATGTGGGGCTGTGGGCTCTGCACTGTAGGCTGCAGCCTGATGGAACCCTGAGGGGCCGGGAGCCAGACAGCTGAGTGCCTAGGTATGGTGCAGACAGAATGTTGCACCCCAGTCTCCCACCCTGGTGTGGGTTTACTCCAAACCTGTGACTCCTTCTCCTTCCTCCTCATCTGGTAGGTGTCCTCAGTGGCAGCACCTGAGCAATCTGTGCTTCTTCCTACTTTTCTCCCAGGTGGGGTGAATTGAGGTTGTGAGCATAGGGATTTGTCCACTCAGTAGAGTCAGAAATAGAACCCAGGCCCCTTGGTGCCCCAGTATGGGACCCTTATTTCTACTTTTCATACTTTACAATCAGTTCTTTCTGTTGCCCTCTCCTGTCCCCTGACCTCATCCAGCATTCTCTTTCTGGGGAGTACCCTGTCTGCACATGCCTGTGTCCCAGGATGTGATGCCTCCTGTAGGACTAGTGCCCTCATCATCTCTGCTTCCCTGCCTCACCTCCACCTACTTATCCTTGTGTCTCTACTCAGGTCAGTCCCTTTCCCATTTAACCATTTGCACAGGGACCCCAGGATTCCCCGCTCATTCTCCCAATTCACTGTTATCCATCCTATCTGTTTTTTAGGTATTGTTGATTCCTTGGGGAGTGAGTGCAAAGATCCTCTTGGAAATGTAGGTCCCTTGGATGGGGTGAAATGTGAATTTCTGGTTCTTGAGGAACTTGCCACCTTTGACTCTCCAGTAGTACAGACATATCCTGGTGGAGAGATTGCCCAAAATATCCCCTAGAGGATTTCCCTGAGGGTGAAATGACACATGCCTTCCTTCCCTGCTATGAACCGATGGCACGTGACATTTTTTTATATTCCAAACTGTGATCATATTTGTTTCTGCCTCTTTGAAACTTACTCATGTACCTGAATATGTTTATGTGCATTTGGACTAAATTATCAATATTTCTTTGTGTGTGTGTGTGTGTGTGTGTGTGTGTGTGTGTGTCTGTGTGTGTGTCTGTGTGTCTGTGTGTGTGTAGGTATGTGTTCAGATCTTTGGTCTTAAACTCAGGGCCTGTGTTCTGTCTTTTAGTTTTCACTCTTGGCCAGTGCTCTACCACGTGATCCACAGCTCTACTTCTGGCATTTTGATGATTCATCGGAGTTAAGAGTTGTAGAGTGGGCTGGGAAGGTGGCTCAGTGGTAGAGCGCTTGCCTTGCATGCCTGAGGCCCTGGATTTGATTCCTCAGCACCACATAAGCAAAAAAAAGGAAAAAAGCCGGAAGTGGCACTGTGGCTCAAGTGGTAGAGCGCTAGCCCTGAGCTGAAGAGCTGAGGGACAGCGCCCAGACCCAGAGTTCAGGCCTCTCGACCGGACCCCCCCCCCAAAAAAAAAAACAAAAAAAAATGTCGTACAGACTTTCCTGCAAGGGATGCTTTAGAAACAAGATTCTGAGATCTCTTCATCCTGAGTAGGCAGGATGGAACTCAGGACCTTGTACTTGCCAGGGAAATGCTCCTCCCTGAGCTAAATCCTTAAACCCAGCTCATATTATTGATTGGCTGGTTTTTGCTCACAATTGGTGCTCTTTTTCGTGAGCCACATCTCTCTTTGTGGATATTTTTGTTTTGTTTTTTCAGTTTTCTTTTTTTTTGGTTGGGCATGGGGCTTGAACTCTCAGCTTGGGCACTGTCCCTGTGCTCTTCAGCTCAAAGCGAGCACTTCACTGCTTGATCCACAGTGCCACTTCTGGTTTTCTCCTGATTTATTGGAGATTAGAGTCTCATGGATTTTCCTGCCCTGGCTGGCTTTGTACCATGGTCCTTTGATCTCAGCCTCCTGAATAGTTAGAATTACAGGCATGAGCCACTGGTGCCGGGCTCCTTCCATGTTTTGTTTTTCTCTTTTTCCTTGTTAATTAATGATAAGAGACTCAGATTTGCTTACCCAGGCTGGCTTGGAAGTGCAATCCTCTCATCTCAAACCTCATGACTGAATTATAGCTGTGAGCCACCAGTACCTCCCTTGGATTTGTCATTTTTGACAAATGTCAAATATGTCTGTTGACATGGCCTGATCATTGAACATTGCTAAGAACCCAAGGCAAATTTCAGGAGAATGACAAAGATGTAGAAACCATTTGGTGATGACTCACACATACCATTACATAAGGTAAGTTAAAGACTTTCTTCCCAGAAAAACACAACTCTTACCTACATAAAAGATAAGGTGTTTAAGTGCCTCTTCATATTTATCTAAAATAGTATACACATTGAAAGGAACTCCACGATATGGATATGCTTCTCATGCATAAGAAGCAAGCACTCTATCATGGAGCCACCTTCCTAGGCCAATAAACAAAAGACTTATAAGTGTCAGCTGGGCACTGTTGGCTGATATTTGTAATACTAGCTACTCAGGAGGCTAGAAGCTGGGGATTATGGTTCAAGCCAGCCTGAGCAGGTAAATATGTGAGAATGCTAACCAATTAACCGCCCAAAATACCAGAAATCGAGCTGTGGCTCAAGTGGTAAAATCCAAGCCTTGAGTAAAAATAGCGAAGGGACAGGGTCCAGCCCCTGAGTTCAAGTCCCACTCTGCACTACCAGGTTAAAAATTTTAAAAAATGATAAAGGAACTTATCTTCTATGGGACTAAAACACTTGTGAGTAGTTACTGACATACACGCCTGCCTTCCTACACCATGGGACACATGCAACATGATAGACTTAAACATTTCTGTTCATTTCAAGGTTAGGTACAATCTAGCTGGGCGCTGGTGGCTCACGCCTGTAATCCTAGCTACTCAGGAGGCTGAGGTCTGAGGATCGTGGTTCAAAGCTAGCCCAGGCAGGAGAAACCGTGAGACTCCTATCTCCAATAAACCACCAGAAAACCGGAAGTGGCACTGTAGCTCAAGTGGTAGAGCGCTCGCCTTGAGCTGAAGAGCTGAGGGACAGCGCTCAGGCCCAGAGATCAAGCCCCACAATCAACAACAACAACAAAAAAAGGTTAGGTACAATCACATGATTACAACATATGTAGAAACTACATCAGAGTGAAGCTTAAGTTGATTTCCTTTGCCAGTGATCTTAGAAGTTTGTCAGAGCAGAGTGTCCTTCACAGGAAGAAAAGAAGCTCCTACTGACTCAACTTAAACTCATGTTGTGAGTAGAAATACTGCTGGGCTGTTTGTTAATGCAGCGTTACTTGGCTGGTTTTGACTCATCCTGGTTCCTTGAAGGCAGAGCCCCATCTGGTTGCATTTTGGGGGCCTCAGAGGAGGTCACCATGAAATAGTAACTGAAGAATACCACCAACTCCCCTTCATGAAAACCTTATTATAGTTTGAAGCCAGTGGTTCATATGTGTAATCCTAGCTACTCAGGAAGCTAGCAACCTGATGGTTGTGGTTCAATGCCAGCACTCCAATTAAACATCAAAAAATCTGGAATTGGACCAGTGTCCCAAGTGGTAGTGTGCCTGCCTTGAGCAAAAAAGCTCAGGGACAGCCCTAGGAATGGTACACACACACACAGACACAGACACACACACAGACACACACACACACACACACACACACACACACACAAACACACATATACCACTTATTATTAGCTCGTCTAATGCTCCGAACAACCATATCCCTCAGTTATCCTTATTACCATATTACAGAGGAAGAAAATTCCTGGAGAATCAGTGACACCAGACCCTAAATCCAATCCCCTGCCTCAGTACCTTTCATTGGAAAAAAAACATGTGGCCCAAAAGACAGGCTACATGCATTCTGTGGTGTGTGTGTGTGTGTGTGTGTGTGTGTGTGTGTGTGTGTGTGTGTGTGTGTGTGTGTGTGTGCACGTGCGTGCGTGCATGCACACACCAATCCTAGGGTTTGAACTTTGAGTCTGGGTGCTGTCCCTTAGCTTTTATTCTCAAGTTTGGCACACTATACCACTTGAGCCACAGCTCCATTTCTTGGTCGTTAGTTTTTCATTGAAGATAAGAGTCTCACAGACTTTTATGCCCAGGCTGGCTTTGAATCATGGTCCTTAGATCACAGCCTTCTCAGTAACTAGGAGTCTACATGTGAACCATTGGCATCAGGCATGGATTCTTCACCCTTATGGGTAAACCTGTCTTACCTAGTTTTCCTCAGTATGAATTAGTTTCAATAATGTTTGATCCTAGGCCAGTTGGGACATATATTGTCCTTATTACAGTGTCTGGCTGGTGTTTCAGTACAGCGATTCCTGCTCTGCCTGAGATGAAAGTTCTTGAGAAGGACAACTAAGCCAGGTGTTGGTGACTCACACCTTTAATCCTAGCTGGTGAAGAGGCTGAGATCTGAGGACTGTGGTTCAAAGTCAGCATGGGCAGGAAAGACTGTAAGACTCTAGAAGTGGGATTGTGGCCCAAGTGGTAGAATTTTAGCCTTGAATGAAGAGCTCAAAAACAGTGCCCAGGTACTCAGTGCAGTCCCTAGGACAAACACAAAATGAAAGAAAGAGAAAGAAAAAAGAAAAGGAGTGGGGGAAGGAGGAGAAAGAAGGAGGGAGGGACGAATTATGGAATTAGTGGCTCAGTTATGTAATCCTAGCAAGAAAACCAGTAGTGGAACTGTATCTCAAAATAGTAGAGAGCTAGCTTTGAGCAAAAAGCTCAGGGACAGGCCCTGTATTCAATAACAAAGACTGACAAAAAAGAGAGGGAGAGGATAGAAGGGGAAAGGGAGGAAAAAAGGGAGGGAAGGAATGAACTAGTTCAAGAGTTGAGTGAAATAAAATCTGCTAGGTATCTGGGAACCTACAGAGAACCAGGAGGCACAGTTTTTTAACAACACATCCTTGGCTTGTGCTAAAGATGAGATTCCCCCTACAGAGCCCATCCTGCGCTTTAGTTCAGGCCTATTGAATGCTCCCTGGGCCGTGGGAAGGAAGAGCTAGCCTTTGCTTCACTTGTAAAGACTAGGAAACCAAGGACATCAAGGACCTCTCATAGCAAGAAGAAGAAGACATGGGTATCCATTCACTGGAATCTGATCCTTTCTGTGACATGCCCACTCTGATCCTTCTCCTATCCTATTATCTTCTGGTAGCCTGGAAAGATGTAAAAATCACCTAAATCACCAGGAAAAGAAAGGAAACTCCCTCAATGGCTATAGGTGGGTCTCTCTACCCCATTTGCCAGTCCTAGTCCAGCACAGACTCTGCCAGAACCGTGATTAGTAGACTAAACAACTTTGTGGACCAACCCCCCCTCTCTCTCTCGTTCTATTTTCTGGGGGAACCTTCAAAGACCGAGTATAGATAGAATGGGCTGCTATGTCCCCATTGGCACCAATAGTATTTAGCCATTTTCCTTAAAATCACAGCCAGAGCACCAATGATTAAAGTCAAAATCAAATCTGGGAGCAACTCATAACATGTAGAGCTAGAACATTTTTCATTGCTGGGGGCCTCTGGTGACCTCAAAGGGAGCCAGTGAGATAGGGGCAGGGATGAGGCTGCCTTGGGACTTCTCTCTGTGTCCTGTACCTTATAAGGATTCTCAAATCAAGGTCGGGCCAAATAATAATGACAAATAATAAATATTGATTACTAACAACTGTTGTATTGAGAGATGAAGGTTACATTTATTTTATTTTTACCCCATCAAATGTCCATACCCTCCCCATAGAGTATTTATTATTATTAATGTGCTTACTTAATCTTCATTTCACATATCAGAAAATGGTATTCAGAGAGATTAAGCCACTGACTAGAGCCACACAGCTCAAAATCAAAATAGTATGACGATAAGAATACTATCTGAGGCAGGTGCTGGTATCTCTTGCTTGTAATCTTAGTTACTTAGTAGGCTGAGGTCTGAGGATCACGGTTTACAGCCATGATCTCTGATTAACCACTAAAATGCCTGCAATGGAGCTGTAGGACAAGTTGTAGAGTGCTACTTTTGAGTGAAAGAGCTAAGGGATAGTGCCCAGATCTTGAGTTCAAGCTCAAGTACTGGCACCAAACAACAACAATAAAAATGGCTCATAACCATCACCTAAGACTATCTCCCACACACCAAAAAAAAAACGAAGACCCGAAGGTGTGGCTCAAGAGGTACAGTACTAGTCTCAAGCAGAATAAGCTAGGGGAAAGTGTCTACACTTTAATTTCAACCCCTCCCCACTATAAACTTGTGTGTATATGTATATGTATACGTATATGTATATGTATATATAATGTGTCCACACATATATACACATGCATGAAAGTATACATACATGTGTATATGCTGATTGGGGGATATCAGGCCTGATAGCTCAAGCAAGAGAAAAATTTTGCATCATTCAGCCTGTAGATGGAGACTCAGAATTTCTATACTGCAGCTAAGTGGCAGAATTTGAGTATGCTCAAATTCTGAAATTCATCAAATCATTGGATAAAGTCCATTCTATTTAGGAAGGGTAATCATCATTTTTGCTTTGCTTTGTTTTGGTTTTGGTTTTTGGCAGTCCTGGAGGGTGAACTCAGGGCCTGGTCACTGTCAATGAGCTTCTTTGGCTCCAGGACAGTGCTCTACCACGTGAGCCACAGCGTCACTTCTAGCTTTTTGTTCATGTGGTAGTGAGGAATCAAACCCAGGGCTTCATGCATGCTAGGCAAGCACTCTAACACTAAGCCACATTCCCAGCCCTTAATAAATCTTTTTTACTCAACGTTAAAAATTATTTAAATCTATCTGTTTATATTTACCCATGTGATTAAAATGGTAATCACCTTCAAAAATATTTTCATAGCAATATTTACACTAATGTTTGACTAAAAAATGAAGCACTACATGCTAGCAGAAATAATGTGTTAAAATAGACCGTCTCTAGCCATGTGTTGTTGGCTCAAGGCTGTAATTCTAGCTATTCAAGAAGTTTAGAGCTGAGGATTGAAGTTTTATGAGACTCATTTCCAATTAACTACCTTAGAAAACTAATGAGAATTTATGGTAGAAATGGCAAAAGATGCCAGGGATATTGCCCAGGACCTGAGTACAAGCAATAACACTGGGGTGTGCATGAGCATGAACACACACACACACACACACACACACACACACACACACACACACACACACGCACACGCACATAGACATACACACCATGACCATCACTATCATTAGAATATCATGACTCCACTCACAGGAGATCTGCAACAGTCAAATTGTGAGAAAGGAAGTAGAATGGTAGGTTTCCTGAGACTGGGGAAATGGATTGATGGATGGTGCTGTTTAATAAGTGCTTAATTTCAGGTTGGATTCTGAGAAAGTTCTAGAGGTTGGTATCAGTGAGGCTGCATGAAAATGTGAATAAACTTAAAGCTACTGAAGTGTACAATTATAACTGGTTCATATGACACATTTTATGCTCTGGTTATTTTTCCAGGATGAGAGAACAGATAACAGTGCAGCCAGAGGGGGCCTGGACATGAAAAGATGGGAGGAGGCGAGGCCTCTTTTAGTGTTCACTCATTCAGTTTCTCACCAACAAACATCTGCTGTTGGGCCATTTGTGCTGGACTTATGCCAGGTTGAAGAAAAAGCAGTGAGTGGCTGTCTGTCACTGGTGCTCTATCATTTCAGCCACATCTGTACTTCTGGCTTTTGTACGTTAATTGGAGATAAAACTCTCAGATTTAGCTGCCTAGGCTGGCTTTGAACTTCAATCCTCAGATTTCAGCCTCAATGTACTATGTTAAACAAATGATTGGAACTTGCTCTTTGTTGTTGTTGGTTTTGGTTGTCAGGCTAGAACTTAGGGCCCAAGCACTGTACCTCAGTTCTTCTGCTTAAGGCTAGCATTCTACCAGTTTGAATTACTACACTACTTTTGGTTTTCTGGTGATTAATTGGAAATAAAGTTTCACAGACTTTACTGCTCAGACTGCCTTGAACCTTGATCCTCTGATCTCAGCCTCTTTAGTACTTAGGATTGCAGCTGAGCCAATTACACATTGCTGTGAATTGCTCCTTCATGAATGAAGGGGTTCTGATTATCTCCATTTTCCAGATACAGAAACACAGGAAACAATTTGAAATTACTTGTATGTGATGTCAAACGTTAGTAAATGCTGGAGCTGGGACTTTTCTCCTGGACTTTCCAATTGCAAAACTCACCTTCAAATAATACTCCATTAGTGTGTGGCTTTTGTTATCCCCTACCCTCACATTCCTGTAACAAGGAATCAAGTATGCCCAGAGGTGTGACTAAGTACATGGCTGTCTAGTGAGGAGAGTGCCTGGGTCTGAGTCTGATCTTCACTACTGAAATTGGATTGAAATGTTTGTTTGACCAGGATTTAAGTTTTGTGATGCTGGCCCTGGCAAATCATTAGTTCTCTTCCAGTGTCCTGGTTTGTAAGACTAAGATAATGATTACCTATCTCATAGGTTTATTACCAAGTTCACAAAGAAAAAGGTGGGTTGGTGCCTAGCATACAGTCAGCAACCCATTGACGTCAACTCTTTATTTCATTGAGTAAAGATGGCAGCCTATGTCTGGTTGTCCAGTTCAGTGGTAAAGCCTATACTTATTTAGCATGGTGTAGAGGAGGAAGGTTGTGAGGGGAGAGGAGGAAGAACCAAGAAGAAGGAAGAAGGGGTGGAATGTGGTCAGGCACAAGCAGCTCAAGCCTGTAATCCTAGCTACTTAGGAGGCTAAGGGTTGTGGATGGTGGATTAACCCAGTCTGGCCAGGAAAGTGTATGAGACTCTTAAGTCTAATAAAGTACTTAGAAAAAGCTAGAAATGGCATTGTTCCTCAAGGGGTAGAGCACTACCCTTGACTGAGCAAATTAGGCTCAGGGACAGTGCTTACAACTGAGCTCCAGTTCTAGGCAGGGCTCAATCAATCAATCAATCAATCAATCAATCAAGAAGTAGAAATGGAAAATTCGGTTGTGTGTTAATCATGAATTTTTTTTGCTATGACAAAATACTTGACAGAAATATCTTAGGAATTTATTTTGCTCAGTGTCATAGATTTCAGGCAGTCATGGCAGAGCAGAATATGGTGGACATGGAGAAGGGGAAGGAGTAAGAGAGGGAGAAGGAGTGCTTCCATGGGAGGATTCTCTTTTCTCCTCTTTAATTCCATATGGAAAGCCAGCTTATGGGACTGTGCCACCCATGTGCAGGAGGTGTATCTGCTTCAGTTAGTCTGCTTGGAAACCCCCCAAACACACCCAGAGTTAGGTGGGTGCATCTAAACACAATCAAATCAATCTCAATTAAGTTTATCCTCAAGATTAACCATCACAGTTGCTAACTTCATTTACCTCCAAATTTACCTTCCTTGTTCTCTCACAACCCACGTATCATTTATCATTCTTGTTTTTTTTTCACTTTTAGACTATTGTGTGTGTGTGTGTACTTTAATTGGAAAAAAATTGAATATAAAACAGAATATTCCATTGGGACCTTAGAAAACCATTGTATCAGTCCTATCTCCATTTCCACTAGACCCTGTAAGTTTCCACTTAAGCAATATCATTTCAAATATTTTCTCATCTAATATGAAGAAATCTTCCATTCAGTGTCATGTAGCATTGTAGAATTAGAGGACCGAAAACACATTTAAGAAATAGGCCATGGAGCTTATCTCACAATAGCAAAAGTTAAGGGACCATTATACGTTCTCTGGCATATGAAATTCCAAAATCAGACATGTTCTACTCAGACTTGTTGTCCCTGGAGTGACTCAAACCTGCACATCTGAGTTAGGGTAGAAAGAAAGAGTGCAGCAGTGGTTTAGTAGTGGTGATTGTGATAAAATGCATGCAGCATACCCCAATGTTTAAAAAATATAACAACTACCAATTATAGTCTGGAAGTAACCTAAGGATAGACAGCAAATGAAGAAAATACTAAAGGTTAGTAAGATATCTGAGTTTTTAGAGAGCTTTTATGTTTATGTTTAAAGAACATAATTTTTAAAAACACAACACGTATATCCTCCCTCTTCAAAGGACAGAAATTCCACAGAGCAGTTGGAGAGAGGCACAGAGGCCTCTCGTCAGTTTAGTTATAATTGTACATATTTCTGCCTTCCAAGGTTGGGAACAAGTATCTCTCATCTTAGGCTCCCATATTTCTCTCATAAACAAGACAACAATAAGCTAATATTAGTGGAACTTCTCAGTGTGCTGAAGGCCAAAGAAGCAGCACCTTGCTAGGCAAACCCTGAAAAGCCTGTGGACATACTCATGTTTGGTCCTTGGAACAGCTCTGTAGAAAAGTAAACTTTTCTATAATAGTCTAACTTAGTGGAACCAGAGAAATAAATGAGTTCTGTCCACAGTTGTTATTCTTTGTTACTTTACACGTTCTATTTTATTAACAATGATCAGATATGCAAATAGTCAGTAAGTGTGACCACAATGGAAAAGCATATCTATTGGGAGAGAAGCCCGATTTCAGATTTAATAGACAGATTTTAAGGACTATACTACTACTAGTAGTACTACTACTAGTACTACTACTACTACTTCTACTACTGCTACTACTACTAAACAGGAAATAGAGCTATTGGAAGATAACCCCAGTGGCAGAGGGAGAGAAAATGGTTTAAAATGTACATTTATAAAGTTCATGTAGACTCATATGCTGGTGGCTCATGCTTGTAATACTAGCTTGTCAGTAGGATAGGATCTGAAGACCAGGGATTAAAATCAAGCTGGATAGTAAAATCCAAAATAATCTCTAATAAAGTGATCAAAATAATGGAATTAAGTGGTAGAGAGCAACTCCAGAGGGGGGGGAAAAAGGTAAAAGACACTTCAAACAGGAACAAAAGAAAGTGTTAACAGTTATATATGTAGGATTTCGTATATGACATTTTCATATATGCTTATAATGTATTCTATTTGGTACATCTCCCTCCCTTCATCATGATGTAAAATAGTTTGGACATGTTTCATTGTTTTATTCTCATACAAGTAACAATGTTGACCATGTTTATTCTCTTCATTCAAAATTCTTTAAAAGCATTTACAAAAACAATATAATGAAGTAGGTTAAAATTATATTAGGAAGGAGAGTGGATGAGGAAGTATGATTGAGTGAGGTCAATGAAATAAATTATATTCTTGCATTAAACTGTGACCACGAGGCTACCCTGTGTACTGAAAATATATTAATGAAAATATCTGTTTTTCAAAAAGAACAGTTGATAACCAATATCCTACCTAATGGTGAAAATTCCTATACTAATCTCCTAAAATCAGCAACAAGATATCCTTATCTACTGTTACCACTTGTAAGTTGAAGGAAATGGAGTTGCAAGGAAAATCAATTTGACAATAGAAATGTCCATTTCTGTGTCGATAGGAAAGAGTGTAATTATCTTTTGTGAAGATAACATTATCTTTTATTTATGTCATCCTGGACCTAGAACCCAGGGATTGTGTTCTGTCCCTGAGCTTTTTACTCAAAGCTAGAATTCTACCCCTTGAACTGCAGCTCCACCCCTGGTTTTTTTTATGGTTAACGGGAGTAAGAGTCACAGGAGTCTCATATACTTCTTTGCAGGGACTGGCTTCCAACTGCAATCCTCAGAAATCAGCCTCCTGAGCAGTGAAGATTACAGGCAGCAACCACTGGCTCCCAAACCTCACCTTATTTTTTATTTAGAAAATTACAAGAATTAACTACAATTATTATGTTCAATAACTGAGTTCAATATATATATATATATATATATATATATATATATATATATATATATATATGTATATATTAGAACAGGTGAAATTGGTCAAGGAATCAGTTTAGTGTCAGTAAACCTTTTGAAGATGCGATGGAAGATATTCTAAATTTTAAGGAAAAAAAACAGAGCAATTTACAGTCAGCAAATCATACCTGGTAAGCAAAAACAGAAGCAAAAGCAATGTAATCTCATAACCACAATTACATTATCATAACTAAGAATTAAAATATGAAATTATGTAATTCTCCCCAATATATTTCCATTATCTGATTGGTCTCACAATGTTTCAAGAGGCAAATGGTGATTTTAAAGTAGAAACTCATGTTAGCTGACACAGTTAGGAGATAAATTTCCCTATGCATCAAGGAACTCCTCAGACTTAGAGTCTGACACTGGTCCAACCTATGTAAGACCAACTTCCTCTAGGGTAGCCTATCACATTGTGGGAATTGTAGTGTCCATTGAAGCACAGATGCTTTGAAAGGGTTGGGATTTTTTTTTTGGAAGTATGGGGTGGCAGAACCTACTTAATGTGCGCCTCTTCACCCACCATTGTTTTCACTCTGTAAATTCGTTTCTTTCCCTCGTTGCTGCTGGAAATGCTATGAAGTACAGTTTTGCACTTCATAGTTGGAGTAGCGAGGCAGGTGCCCAGCCAGTCTTCAGGGGACCTTGACAACTGTAACTTGAAGGAATCTCAGGCTCTGGAAATAATGTGAGGTGAGAACCCTAAGATGGGTGTAGGACCTGAGTCTACACTCCATGTGTTACTCCTTTCTGGGGTTAATGATTTGCAGTTCATGAGTTTGCATTGCCAGTAGACTATGTGCATGCAAACAACTGAAAATGACTCTTGAAGTTCTGAGAGTAAGTTGAATGGTTCTCCAGACTAAGAGAGCCAAGAGCTTTGTTTAAACTCCATGACCAAGGGATTCTGTTGTTAACCCATGTGAATTTATTCACTTTGCCCAGCTGTAACATGAGCATGGTAACAATTCTAGTGATGTTGTGAATTGTGTGTCTGCCTGGAGTCTTCTTATATTGCAATTTTATTTTGGTATTCTGTGTTGTTTCTCCTACAGGTGTGTCTTTTCTGCTCCTGCCTTGTTAGCCTTCTTAGTGCTCCTTGATTGAGTACATACATGATTGTACACGACCTTGTGACTACAGACAGTTGTACATATTATGGTAGTGTGTGCTTTTTCTGTATTTGTAGAAATGAAGCCTACCAGTGTTGGAAGGGGGGCACCCCATGAAAAGGAATTAACCTCCTCAAAGGACAGACCTCGTCAACTCTGACAAGTCCTAATGAGAAGATGCAGAAAGTCACAGGAAGGGGGAAATATTTTTAGCTTTTCTTACCTTAAGCAAAAATTGGTTCTACTTCCCAAACACAAGATTCCTCTAACATTCTCAATCATTTCGTGTTGCTGGAAGGTTTAGACCAACTTTTAGGAGTGGAGGAGAACTGGGTTTAAGAATAAGCCAGAGACTATCAGCGGTAACATGAGGCTGTGGTTTGGTGTACAGGAGTAACGGTCACAAAAGATAGTATCTGCCTATTTACTAATCCTTAATCCTATTCTCACTATCATTTCTGGCATGTGATCTCTCAAACTAATCCTGATCGTGCCATATATAGAATTACTAATTGTAGAGCACATGGGCAGCAAAGATGGCACTGAGAGGGAGTTGGTGGGCAGAGCCCAATTTGCTTTATGTTCTGTGCGTAACCAGCCTGTGGAAGCTTAGGTGCATGATAGGGTATGACCTTGACAGTGATTGGTTCCTCTTCCTCCCCTCCCATGCCACCTGGTCTTTTTTGCTTTAAAAACTGCTTGCTCTGTGTTAATAAACGAGGTTTCCTCACTTGAGTTGACTCCTTGCTGTGTCTGATTGTCTCCCGAGCTAAGGGAGGCTGGAGAACCAGCTAGTGGGGGACTTACCATTCCTTGGACCCCGTCCGTCTTTTGTGGGACAGAGGAATATCCGACATCTGGCGCCACAAGTAGGGCACAAAAGGAAAAGACACCGGTCAAGGCAAAACAGTCTCTCAGGGTAAGTGAAACCCTTACTATGGGTAATGCTATCTCACAGAAGAAGGAGGAGGAGGCAACATTAGGCCTAGAAGGAGTAAAGTAGGACTTGGGAATTGAGAAGGAAAAGGAATGGGTCAAATTGGAGGGAGAATGCACTGAGACATGCACAGTGGAAGTCAAAACGAGGGTGAAAGTTACCCCCTCTGACTCAGGTCCCCCTGATAGTCGTAGGCTCCCTCCCTATTCCCCCGATTGGGTGGGGGGGAATAGGGTAAGACACCCTACAGGACATGCGAGAGGTACCTGCAAGACTTGGACTCCTACCAACGATCCATGTAGGAGCTGAGGGCTGGGGAAGTAACCTACTCAGAGGCCTACCCTGGAAAGGAAGGGCCACCTGGGGGCCTGGAGCCTAGGCCACAGGATTTACATCCCCAAGTGTATCTGGTCAATCTGGCACCAGGAGCAAACAAGCCCTTGGAATGATATCCATGGGAAGCTAAGGATCTTAAAGAGCTCTACAAGGCAGTGGTGGAGGATGACCCGAACTCTCCTTGGGCCCAGACCCTATTACAGGACATTGCTTATCACCCATGTGTCCATAAGGACGCTGGATGTAGCCAAAGCTGTTCTCACCAGTTCTCAGTTGATTTAATGGTGTGCTTTCTTTAAGGAGGAATGTAGAGTGAGAGTGGAGAATAACTGGCAGCCTCAACCCGCAATACCTTTTACTTATGCCATGTTAACAGGGACTGGAGAAGGGTACTCCACTGGTGTCGAACAGGCCACAATACCTGGCCCACACTGTGACCAGGTGAGGCAGGCAGGACTTGCCAGATGGTACAAACTGGATGATGGGCCCACTGAGACCCCCATAGCAGGAGTGAGGCAAAAACCTGGTGAGCCTCTAGCTGAGTTTATAGAATGAGTCCAACAGAGCATTCACTGCAAGCTATCAGCAGGGAACCTCTGAGATCAGTTTGTAAAGCTGCTGGTCTGGGAAGGGATGAATGCAGACCACCGCATGTCCTGTGCAGGATTGAGAAAGAGTTCCCTGAGCAGATGGGTGGTGGCCTCCCAGAATGTGGACAGCAACAGCACCAGTCCCAATCATTAGCTTTAGCTTTACATGCTCAGACATCTGAAATGACTGAGACTATTACCCAGGCGCTGGCAGCCCAGGGCCAAGGGACCCAAAGACCATCTGGGAGGGGTCTCTTATGGGCAGGAGGGGCAATTTAAGAGGGATTGTTTACAACAATCCCCCTCCAACCGGCCGGGGGGGAACAAACCGCCCCCTACACCCTGCCCCAGGTGCAGGAAGGGATACCTTTTGAAAAAGGATTGTTGATCCAAGTTTGATTTAGATGAGAAGCCTTTAAACTAGGGGAGGGGCATCCTCCAGCCCTGTTTACTCAAGGAGTAACCCCCTCTGCTGCGAGGCACAGGCAGCCTCGCAGCAGGACGACCCAAGCCCATTGGACCGCCCCCCTAGTGGAAGGACTAAGCCCTAAAATAAGTATTCTCATAGGAGGAAAGAGGTTTCACTGCTTAATTGACACGGGGGGAAATCAAACCATACTCAGGGAGGAGGAAGTGCCCTTGGATTGGAAGCTTGTACCTGGGCCCCCTATTTTGGGGGTAGGGGGCAACTCCCAGTCCAAAGAGATGGTTGCCCTTATGAAATGGACTAACCCAGATGTAGAACAGGGAAAGATATGCCCTTTAGTAGCAAACAGCCTCACTGCCAATTTACTAGGGCAAGACATGCTAAGACAAATGGATGCTGTGGTCATTATGGACCATCAAGCTTCCTATGATGATATCCTGGATGGGGAAAAAGCACAAAGGCTTAAACAGGATCTAGAGGGAGTTAAGAAAAAGGATTTTTTAAATTTCATAATTACAGAGAAGAACATAGGGGAACCTCTTGGGTGCACCCCCAATCCTAAAGGCCACTGTTCCCCGAGTACCTCTCATCAGTTGGAAGCCTGGAAGCCCTGTCTGGGTGGAACAGTGGCCATTGACCAAACCTAAACTTGTAGCCATCCACCCTTTGGTGGAGGAACAAGTAAACTTTGGGCATATAGCCCCTTCTATGAGTCCTTGGAACACACCAGTATTTGTTATTCAAAAAGTCTCCGGGGCTTGCCATATGCTCCAATATCTACTTAAGGTAAATGAAAGGATGGAGCTAGGAGGAACGCTCCCAAGAGGCATGCCCTGGACTCCTGCTATACCTTCAGAATAGACCTTGGTTGTGATTGATATTAAAGATTGCTTTTTTTTTTCTGTCCCCGTGCATCCAGATGACTGCAAGAAGTTTTCTTTTTCCATCCCTTCCCTTAAATTTTTCCAGCCTGATCGGAGGTTCAAATAAACGGTGCTGCCACAAGGAATGTCCAATAGCCCAGCCTTTTGCCAACAATACTTGGCCACACTTTTAGGGCCTGTTCTGGGTTCAGATACCTCCCTTGCCTATGCCTACATGGATGATATAATTCTTGGACACCAAGACCTGAGCCGCCTGGAGGGCCTTCTGGCCCAGGTTCTTGCCATATTTAAAAGGGGAGGGAGTTTACCATAGCCCTCACTGAAATTCAAAAGGTACCTCCTGTTAAGGTGCTTGGAACCCACTTTACCTTGACTCAGGCCAGACCCCTTAAGCCTTTGCTGGATATTCTAGCCTCTCTAACCTTAACCCAACTTCAGAGTCTTTTAGGGGAAATCAATTGGCTGTTACCATGGGTTCCTGTCCCTAAAGATAGTCTTGTGCCCTTATTTGCTCTACTAAAAGACAGGACGCCCCAAGAAGTTATTACAATTACAGATATCCATTGGGCAATATTTTTGCAGTTCCAAAAAGCCCTGGATAAATGTTCCCTAATGAGGTATTTTATTTTTGAGCCCATTTTCCCTTTGGTTGTTTGCAGGTGTTACATTGATTTCTGCAGTTTTAACTCAAACAGGGGAGCCATTAGAGTGGGTTCACACTCCCCTTGGGGGCACACCTCAGGTGTACTCTCAGGCAGACCAACTTGCAGATGCTATTGTCAAGGGAAGGACCCAAGCCCAACGGCATTATGGCCTTGACCCTCACTTCATTGTTTTTCCTTTTCAGATGGCAGATGTTGAGTGGCTCGCTCGAGCCAATGCTCGTCTTGCTCTCTCCTTGGAGGGGTTTCTAGGCCAAATTGACTGCCATTATGGGCCATCCAAATGGACTGTCATGTTATGTCGACTTCCCCTCAAAATACCATCTCTATTTTCTCCTACGTCTATTCGTGGCACCCTCCATGTTTTTACTGATGAAGGAAAAGCAGGCTCTGTGTATGCAGACTTTGAGGAACAACAAAAGACCCCAAGCCAACAAAGATTTCAGCCTTCTTAAGGGTCAGCACAATATAAAGAAATGCTAGCCATAATTATGGCCCTTCAGGACATTCAAAAGCCCTTTAATTTGTATTCTGATAGCCTATATATGATTAACTTGCTCCCTCGTATTCCCCAGGCACACATTAAGCTGGATGAAAACCCTATTTCCCCTCTTATGGTTACCCTTATGAGCCTATTAGAAGAGCGGGTTGCCCCTATTCATATTCAACATTTGAGAGAGCATTCAAAATTTCCTGGGTTTTTATCCCTAGGCAATAATTTGGTAGACCAGTTAGCTACTGGCCCACAACCATTAAAGTTACAAGAGGCTACCTGTTTGCATGATTTAACCCACATTAATTGGAGAGGTTTTCAGCATAGATTTCCTCAGATTCCTGTAAAGGACATAAAACGGATAGTACAAACCTGTACAACATGCCAGCCCTTCTTAAAAGTATCCCCATTACAACCACCAGGGTTAAATCCCAGAGGCCTTAAACCTAATGTCCTCTGGCAAAGGGATGTTACTAATTTCCTAGCCTTTGGTAAGTTTAAATATACATTTGTCTCTATAGATACCTACTTAGGAGCATGCTGGGCCACAGCACATACAGGAGAAATAGCTAAATATTCATAAGCACATTTTCTTCAATGCTTTGCCACCTTGGGTCTACCAGCACAAGTTAAAACCGATAATGGACACTGTTTTGTTAGTAAAGCAATGTCAGATTTTTTGACAAATGGCATATTAATCATACTACAGGAATTTCCTATATTCCCCAAGGGCAAGCAATTATAGAAAGAAATCACCAGTGTCTTAAGGATCAATTATTAAAACAAATAAGGGGAGTTAGCCCCCATATACAGATACAGATAGATTTGTTCACCATTAATATTTTCAATTTTTCAAAAGGGGCAACTGAATCCAGATTTCAGAAGCACTGGGAACAACTAAACCCTAAGCCCCATCTGAAAGTCAGGTGGAAGGACCCCCTGACACAACAATGGAGAGGTCCTGACCACGCCATGGGCAGGAGATTTGGATGTGTTTTTCCCAAAGGGGAGACAGTCCCCATTTGGATCCCTGCCAGGAACCTTAAGTTTTTACCCATTTCCTCTGTACAGGAGGATACCCAAGGATAAACTAACTAACAAGGAAAGAAAAAGGGCTATGGTGGCCAAGGCTTGTATTTAAAAGAGGAAAGCCAGAAAGATAATTACTAACCATCCCCAAGGGCAACCAGACCTTGAGAATCTCTTGTGTTCTCTAACAATTGCAGATGGTGATACTCCAGCTGTTGGCTCTCCTGACCCTCCCAGTCTGGGATATGGCCCTACGGAATCTGCATCAACCTCAACGGGTGACCTGGGCAGTGATTAGTGGTGGCAATGCAGAAATCATCAAATATCTTGTCTTTAGATCTTTTTCAACCCCACAGGCAAATAGCCAGATTAGAACAGGCCCCACCTCTGGATTCTGAAGAGGCAGACTGCTATTCCATCCTTGACTAATGTTAAAGGACGGCTAATGACATTGCTTGGCCTGGTAATGCATTTGCTGATGGTTTTTCTATGCTTTCCTTGCATGATACGTGCACTGCAAAACTCTTATGAGCTTAGCCAAACATTTACATAAGATCAAGCTCCAAGTGAATGAATTTCCCCCGAGAGGAATCACGGCCAGAGATGGGTAAGAGGGAGTGTCAGTCTGACCAACGTAAGACAGGGCCTTCCGCTTCACTCTGAAGAAGTTCCCGAAGACGGGTAAGGCAGACAATGTGATCCACCCAACCTAATACAGGAGGGTTCGCTTCTTTAAACAAAGACAGGGGAAATGTTGGGAGCCATTGGGAGCTGACAGTAAAGCTCAAAGGACATCTTGACCCTGTGCTCGGTTAAAGGCATGTACAAGGAACTGGCTCATTTTAAAGACACCATGTGCCCAGGATTGGTTTGCTATGTCTTCAGTTTGTTTTAAATGTTCCGTGTTTTTCTGGAATATAGTAGAATGGCCTGAGTGTGGGAGCCCACGAGGATTCACCATGCTGCATGTGTGGAACTCCCAATACCCAGGCTGCTCCTATGTTCTGAAGAGAACAACCTTACAAGATACTGACTTTTATATGTGCCCAGGAATTAATTGAACTGCTTCAGGCATTTCTAATGGTGGTGAGACTGATGTTTATTATTGTTCTAGGTAAGGATGTGAGATAACTAGGACGGGCTCTTGGATCATGAACAAGGGCGCTCCCTATCCTTGTCTGGCAAACCTCGACCCCCAGACTTGCCTTGAACCTCCTGAGTGGCCAATGCTATCCTTATCAATGTAATCCTGTTAAAATAACCTTGACAAAGGAGGGCAAAAGATAACTAACTGGGAGGTGGGTCTGCCATTAAAACAAAAAAGGCAGAATCTGTAGAGCACATGGGTAGCAAAGATGGTGCTGAGAAGGAATTGAGTGGGCAGAGCCCAATTTGCTGTATGTTCTGTGCGTAACCAGCCCATGGAAGCTTAGGTGCATGATAGGGTATGACCTTGACAGTGATTGGTTCCTCTTCCTCCCCTCCAATGCCAGCTGCTCATTTTTGCTTTAAAAACTACTTGTACTGTGTTAATAAATGAGTTTTCCTGCTTGAGTTGACTCCCCGCTGCTAAGGGAGGCTGGGGAATGGGCTAGCGGCCACAGTTACCTTTCCTTGGACTCCGTCCATCTTTTGTGGGCCAGATGAAGACCCGAGAATTAATGCTAGATCTATTATGTTGGTTTTTCCTGCCTGTTCTGGAGGTGTTGGTCAGGGATCTCTGGTCTTATAAAAAGTTACTGAAGAAAATTTGAAGTAATGTATTTTGCTCAAGTTTGTATGTGTTTTACATATTCTGAAGTTTTACCTAATGTTATCCTTCTTGTCACAATCTGCTCAAAGAAGTATTTCACTTTGGAAATTCCTTTTGGGAATTGAAGTCAGTGAAGCATAAGCACTCCTTTCAAATATCTTATAGAAACATGTTCAACCAATTTTTATCTTCTGCAATTCCTTTTGTGTTTGCAACTTTTAAATTGTTACTAACAGGGTTACACTCCACTTGGTTTATTTGTTATGGACAAATGCCAATTTCTCCAGTATAATAATGAGCCTGCTTTACACCATTTAAAATGAGACTTCCTAAACACGTATTCTGAAACAATTGGTAAAATATATTTTAATACAATCCAATGCCACTTTTTCTGTGCTAGTCCTCCTTCTTAAATTTAATGCCTGGGCACTGACCATGAGCTTCTTTTGCCAAATGCTAATGCTCTACCAGTTAAGTCACATCTCTACTGGCAACTATTTTTGGTAATTTATTGGAGATCAGAGTCTCCCAGACATTCCTCCCACAGCTGTCTTCAATCTATGATCCTAAGGTCTCAGACATTTGGGTAACTTGGATTAAGCAACCATAGCCCAGTTACAATGCCATCTTTTAAATAAAGATTATATTTTAATAAAATAATCTGAAATAGAAAATTTTGAAATTTTAAGGAGGTATGTTCAATCACTAGTATATATGAAAATAGTCCAAATCACAAAGCAAAAATAAAATATCCCAGCTTGAAATCTATAATACTCCTGACCTCAAACATTATGAATATAGACACAGCTTACAATAAATTCTTTTAAATTATTTTTCTGTTTTTATTTTCTTTTTTGCCAGTATTGGGCCGGAATTGTGGGTCAGGGGGTTATCTCTCAGCTGTTCAGTTCTAGGCTAGTGCTCTACCACTTGAGACACAGTACCACTTCTGGCTTTTTCTGCTAATGTGGCGCAAATGAATCAAACCCAAGGCCTCATGCATGCAAGGCCAGCACTCTAAAACTGAGCCACTTTCCCAGCCCTCTTTCTAAATTTTTTGAAGAAACATCGTGGTGATGTAGAAAAACCCAATATTAATGTGTAAACATTGCTTTTAAATGATTCATATTGTCTTTCCTAACACAAACAACCTAACTGATGTGTACAGAGTAGATTTTCAGTTTTGGTAAATGTCAATGTAAAGTTCATTTAATTTTATATTATGAGTTTCCATTCCACAATATTGTATTTTAAAATATACAGAATTATGGATAATAGCTTTTCCTGTGTAATAAAACAACTGAAAATATAAAATGACAAAGCTATTTATTTGTTTTAATTTTTATGTATCTAGATTCTGGGGTGTCCTCACCTTAATATTTTGTGCTAGTATTGTTTAAGTAACATATTAGACTTTAGTGTTCTCCTTCCTTGGATGTAGGTGGCTAATTGGCATTGTGTCACTTCGATTACTAGTATTTTAAGGTGTGTCTTTATTAAATCGTGTATATCCAGCAAGATCGCCATAGTTTTTCATATCAATGTTTAGGAAAGTGAGGGACTTCTCAAACTGGTGTTTATATCTTTTTTACTGATGTCCAATTGGACAAAGCAGGTTAAATGGCAAATTGCGCAGCATTGCACAAGGTTGTTCTGAGTATTTGTATACAGAAAAATATTTGTATACTTGACAACCATAATTGAAATTATAACAAGAAATATCTATTGGATGCATTTTTCCTGTATGAGTTTGGTGAACAGATATGGAATATTCACATGCATTGTTCTATGGTTATTTATTTTGTTGATGAATGAGGTAGAGCACAAATTCTAAATTGAGACCTTAGGATAGTTTTGCATTAATAAAATGTACTTCATACATCCCTAAGTGTATTTCAGTAATAACTAATTGTTATTATTGTTGGGATGTGTTTTTTCTTTCAATTATTCATTTATTTTGTGGGAACATTATTTTTAAAAATCCTATATGTATATTAACCTAGAAATTAATTGCTTTTATCCTATCTACCAACTAATAGATTGTGGATTCACCTTTAGTGAAGAGTTTAATGCTCTACTTGACAGAGAAAAAATTCTTTTCCCCAGAAGGCTTTATGATTTTCCAGCTCATTTAGAATATTTTCAACAGGAAAATCTGGGGCTAAATCACAGAGGTTCTTTCCTGACTACCTCATTTGCCAATCTCCCAGCCATGCTTCCAGAATCTTCTGATCATTGTCAACATCAAGAAAGAATGAAAGGATCTCTGGTGAGGTGTTTTTTTTTTTATTTCTCATGTTTTTACATTGCATTTTATGTCCCTAAGGGTGTCCAGGCTTGAAAAGGACAAAAACAATTTCAGCTTTAGGAACATGTTTCTAAATCAGATAAAGATGACTTGTAGATTAAGTAATTATAAAATCTTATATTCTTTTTTTTTAATATTATTTTATTTTATTTGAGAACATACTGTACAGAGGGGCTACAATTACATGGGCAGGATAATGCATACATTTCTTACCAAGCATTGCAGCCTCCTCCTTTGTTTACCCTTCACCTCACTTCCCAGCCTCCCCCCTCCCCCAACCCAATTATACTCCCCTCCCCCCCGACATTGTAAAGCTGGTTTTGACATGACATTTTCTACTTCTTATTGTTGCAACAGGTCCACCTGAATCCTTAAACGACTTGTTTGCCCCCATCTCCTCCACATGTTATACTGACATCAAATATAGTGAAAGCGGGGATTACACTGTGGGGGAGGGACATACAAAGCAACAAAGAAATAATCTTATAAATGCATTAGAAACATATGCATGAAAGAAACGAAAACATTAAAATACATATTTAAGGGTTCATTTTCCTAACATCACATTATCTGACTTTTTCTGTTTGACTCATACCTATACTAGATATTGCAAATAAGGGAAACCATGGGACCTATGCTTCTTTGGGCCTGGCTTACTTCACTTAATATAATTTTTTCCAAGCCTTTCCATTTCCTAACAAATGGGGAAATGACATTCTTTCTGATGGAGGCATAGAATTCCATTGTGTATAAGATCTTTACTAGCCACACAACGGACAAGGGTCTCATATCTAAAATATACTTGGAACTCAAAAAATTAAACCACCCAACAACAAATCCTCAAAGAAACAACTGCCCAATAAATAAGTGGGCGAAAGACTTAAAGAGAAGCTTCTCTAAAGAAGAAAGAAGGATGGCCAATAGACACATGAAGAAATGTTCAACATCCCTAGCTATAAAAGAAATGCAAATCAAAACAAAATTGAGATATCACCTCACTCCAGTTAAAATCTTATATTCTAAGTTGAGTGCAGATCTGTTTCCATTTGTGTCTTGTTATTCTGATATGAGAAAAGGTGGTAACATTTGTTATGTGATTCAATGACACCAAGTAGGTGACTTCTGGAAGGTGAAGATTCACTAGCAGCTTGTCAGAGATCACATCCTCATGAGCAACACTGAACTATCTTAATGAAGTTTTACAAGAGTTGCTGAAATAATGTGATCCCATACAATTTTGGATGTGGTAGGGGACTGAGAAAGGTGTGTGTACTTAAATTACTGTCCTTACATAGTTTTTGGATTGTTCCATGGTCCTTAGCTTACCTGATTCTTAGCCTATGTTTAATAATATAATCTGTGGCCTTTCTAGAAATCTGTCTGTCTGATTCTAAGGTATCTTTACAAGACTATTTTTCTATGGTTTTCTCTGTTCATTCTGTTTCCTGCTTATTAGATTTCTTTATGTTCTTCTTTCTAATTTGTCTCTTTTTCTCTCTGTCTCTTTCTCTCATTTCCTCTTCTCTCCAGTTATCTCTTCGTTTTTTCTTCAAATGCTCTATTTGGGAACCAGTTTTTCTTATTGATCAATTTTCCTTTGCTGATATGTCTCTTAAAATGGACATTTCTCTTACCATTGTAGAGGAAAATTGTTGTTAACCATAATCCGACATAGTTATATATTAATCTGGAGCCAAAGAAAATCAGACAAACACATATATAAAGAAAAAGAGATTGCTGGGTCATAGGGGAGCTCTATGTGGAGTATTTTGAGCACCAATCCCACTTTTGGGTATTTACCAAAATGTTCACAAACAAAACCACACTAAAGGTACCAGCACGACTATGTTTATTGCAGCATTATTTACCATAGCTAAAATAGGGAACCAACCCAGATTCCCCTCAGTAGATGAATGGATCAAGAAAATGTGGTATATATACACAATGGAATTCTATGCCTCCATCAGAAAGAATGACATTGCCCCATTTGTTAGGAAATGGAAAGACTTGGGAAAAATTATATTAAGTGAAGTAAGCCAGGCCCAAAGAAACATAGGTCACATGGTTTCCCTTATTTGCAATATATAGTATATGTCTGAGTCAAGCAGAAAAGGCCAGATAAGTTGATGTTAGGGAAATGAACCTTAAGATATGTATTCAAATGTTTTTTTTTTCTTTCATGCAATTGTTTCTAACACATTTATTAGATTATTTCTTTGTTGCTTTGTATGTCCCTCCCCCATGATATAACCCCTACTTTCTCTGTATTTGATGTTGGTATAATTTGTGTAGGGGAAGGGAAAAAACAAATCGTTTAAATAGGGATACAAGTGTACCTATTGTAACAATGAGATGCACAAGTCATTATGTCGAAAAAGAATTTTACAACTTTTTTGGGCTGGGAGGAGGTTTGGTTGGGGGGGGCGGAGGGAGGATGGGAAGGGGAAACAAATGAAGAGGCTACAATGCTTTATAAGAGTGTACACATTATCTTGCCCATATAATTATAACCCCTCTGTACAGCATTTTCACAATAAAAAAGCAGAAAAAAGCAAAAAAAAATAAATATAAAAGAGAGATATAGTGAAACCTGGGTTCCCAAGGCTAAGTAGCACTTGGGCCTTGAGTCTCTACAATCAAACATTTTTTCTTGAATTTACATAGAGCAAGTAACCATGGATACATGAAAAAATATAAAGCATCTAGCTAGGTAAGAGTTACTCACACCCATAATCCTAGATAATCCGGAGGCAAAGATATGAGGATTGCAGTTCAAAGCCAGCAGGGTCAGGAAAGTCATTGAGACACTCATCTCAAATTAATCACCAGAAAACTGAAGTGGTGCTATGGCTCAATTGGTAAAACGATAGCCTTGAGTTGAAGACCTCAGGAACAGTACTGAGGCCTAGAGTTCAAGCCCCATGACCAAGAAAATAAATAAACATCTATATTAATATTACCATCAGAGCCGAAACAGAGTTTGTGAGAGACACTTTTTTCCCTTGTTTTGAGAGAGGAGACTGCAACCAGACAATGTCTAGACCTGATATACACATCACCTTTGCCTTCAATGTCAACAGCACTGAAAATTCAGCATTTCCAGCACTAAGGAAGGAGTGTGACACTCCAGTCTCTTAACTCTCTCAAGAATTGTCTGTTTTAACCCTTCTGTGGCCAGCCCTCAGGATTCTGAGATGTCAGGGTGGACTTGCCACCTCATAGCATTTCCACTTTTAGCTCAACTTCAGAGTTCTCTGCAGACAGTTAATAGCAACAAAAAGATTTTCCTGACTCTATTTTCTTTTTTTGGCCTAACCTCATTTGATGTGATACGGTTTCAAATTAAATATTGTATTTTCTTTCTAATAAATTTAACTGTTGTTCTAACTGCTGTAGATTTTCTTCAAAGGAAGTAGTTTAGGCTAGCACATTGCATGGAGGAATTTTTTTCAAATGACTTTAATTGTTATAACAGAGGTGATATACAGAGAGATTCCAATTATGTGAGTCAGTTAATGAGTATATTTCCTTTCATACACTGTCTTCCATTCCCTCATTCTCTCCCAGTTCCTCCCTTGCGTCTATACTCATGAGTTATATAGTTTACTTCATCAATGTCTAATGACCTCCACTACTACACTTTTCCACCCTATTTGCCTTGAGTTCTACAGCTTTCCCTGTGATGAGCAGACTACCAAAGAAGGAATACAATTCTGAATTTAGGACAGAATGGTTATAGTAAAAGAGACCTATCTCAGGCATTCAGAGATTAGAAATGTGGAGAAATATCTTCAGTTATGTAGGTCAAACATGGAAGAGAATGTGGCAAGCCCAAAGCCAAATGCCAAAGGGAGAGAAATTTAACAAAATACCCTGAAGTTGAAACAAGTTTTAAAAGGGAGAGCTGGGCTTAATGGGAATAGGGCAGAAGAATGGAGATGGAAATGGTTGACTAATACAGTCATAACCCTCAATGTACATATTTGAGAATATAAATAGGAAACTTGAAGGGAAAATGGGATTGGGGTAAGTGAAGGAAGAAAAATGGAAAGTGTGAAAATGATCCAGATGCATTGTACATTGAAATGCACATGTACACTCTCTTCAACACTGACATGATGAAACGAAATCCCTTTGCACAACTAGCTAAAAATTAAGTTTTTGAAGTTTGAATATTGAGACCAGAAGCATAAGCATTTAGAGATAAATTAGAGGATTGCATCGACATATTCTTGAGGCTTGTGCTCCTTTCAATATACAAAAATTAATAAGTGTCAAATCTACTGCAAATGTAAATTTTATTTTGTAAATTCGTTTTGCAAATTACTTAGAATATACAGAACTAAATAACACTATTCCTTCCCTTCCAATAAAAAAAGTCTTATTGACCTTTAAGCTGCTCAGTTGTTTCTAAATATCTTAAAGTAATGCATTGGAACTAATTTCATTCTACATTTAATTTTAACTTTTAAATCACTAAATTCTTTTAAAATCCTCTCACTTTGATACAGGTCTGGATAGATAACTGATGTGGGTAGAATCAAAATTACATATATGCTTACCTAATTTTCTCACTTCTGGGCCATAGAATACAGATGGTCCTTGTTAGGAAAATGGAGGCGAGTGGAAAAGGAATAGGATGGACTTGATCATCAACAAACAAGGACTGTTTATTGATGAACAGTGAGGGGCACAGCCTTTCCAGTGGGTTTGGAGGTTGTGTGAGGGAGCTGGGACAGGATCAGGGTTTTTATAAAAGATCTGAGCAAGGAGGTAGAGGTTAATGAAAAGCTCCTAGGTCAAGAAAGGTGGGGGCCTTTCAGTTGGGACCACAATGGGATGTGTACAGCTGGGCTTAGGTGGATTGCCCTTCCTGTAATTCAAAGGAGTTCACAAATACCCGGGATTTAGGGTCGGGGTCAATTCATCATATTCCATCTTGATAGAATGTTAGGGCCAAGAGGTGAGAGGCAAGTTCTTCATATAGGGTCTTTGAGACATAAAAAGAATTGTGATGAGTGGGAGTATCATGGAGTTATGAGAACAAAGCAGATTCCCATCATTTGTAACCCTGAAGGAGTATAAAATGTGGAGGGGCATCATGGTCTTTTCTGGCTATTTCCTGCTGGCATGAGGGTTTAAAGGAGTCACTGGGGCTGGGGTCTTTCAGGTCTGTGTTGGATCCAGGGCAGTGTCAGCAAAGCCTCTGGTTGCCTGCAGTAATAGGATGGCCTTGACTTGGTCCCAGATCCTGAATGAGGACTGTTATCCTGTTAGAGAGAAACTTGAAAATGATGAGATCAGTCAAAAGGCTGACAAGGTGGCAGGACTAGTTCATATGAGTGACACAGTAAAACAAACCCTGGGCACAAGCCATAAATGTTCCATTTGTATCATGAGCCCATAACCAGTCAGAAGTTAGGCCTGGATTGGAGAAGTTAAGGGCCTGGTGTGAGACCTTGATCATTTCCTATCAATAGCAGGTAACAAAGGCAAGAATGTAAATTCCTGTCCAGTTAGAAGTTAGACAGATACAGACAGTAGATGGACAAGCTTCTCAACTTGTGTCTATTGACCGCTTGGCTCTGGTTAATTTTGAAAAGGTAGGCACGAAGTGGCTGATGTGACATCATCTCCTCTTATTCTTTTCCACCTTGTCCTGGACGTGTAGGTGCTTGTGGCTTAGATATAGGCTTTGGACTCAAGGCCTGAGGGAATTCCCTGAGCACTTCAACTCAAAGCTAGCACTTTGAGTCACAAGCTCACTTTTAGCCGTTGGCTCGTTAATTTTTGAGCCTGCTTCCAGCCTGGCTCTTTGCTGATTATAGAGTCTCAGAGGGATTTTTCTGCCCAGGCTGGCTTTGAACTGCAATATTTGCCACAAAAAATCTTTTATTATTTCCAATTAAAGCAACCAGAAATTAATAGGAACAAGTAGAGCTTACATGCATCCTGTCAAGAATTGATCAACAAATACTTGCCAGAACTCTACAATGACAAAACTCAATTGATGGGATGAGAGTTTGAGCACAGCTTGGATGCCTGGAAAACCTGATAACCAATTCTAATTAAACAAAAACAGAAAACCTCCCAAAGCATAAAGACACAACTCATCACACGCAAGTAATCTTCAATGATATTAAGACAAATTTCTCATCAGAAACTAGATTCACTATTAGACAGCAAGGGCAACAAATTTAAAGTGTTAAAAGGACAGATCTAAAACCCACCTTTCTAACAAATATACTTCCTCCAGGAGGGATTTTTTTGGGGGTCCAGTCGTGGGGCCTGAACTCTGGGCCTGGGTGCTGCCCCTCAGGTCTTCAGCTCAAGGCTAGCGCTCTACCACTTGAGCCACAGCACCACTTCCGGCTTTTTTCTTTTTGCTTATGTGGTGCTGCGGAATCGAACCCAGGGCCTCAGGCATGCAAGGCAAGCGCTCTACCACTGAGCCACCTTCCCAGCCACCAAATATACTTCCTCCAAATGTAGAGATGAGCTAAGAACCTACCGATGGCTCAGTCCTATAATCCTAACTACTCAGGAAGGTGAATTGTGAGGGTGGTGGCTCAAAGCCACCCTGGAACTTGTCCCCTCAGGAGGAAGTTGTCCTTGAGAAGGACGAAGGCCTTTATGCAGTGCTATTGCTGAAAAAAACATTGGATAAGGTGGCCATCAAGAATGGAGGCTATTAGCTAGTGTCTCCAGAGAAGCAATTTATAAGATTCAGTAGTCCTCTAGAAAATCAGAGGATTTTGACCACTGTCCTAGTGGTTTCAGAAATGCCATGAGAATGACCAGAGCAACCTCAAGCCACATGGATTCCTTAGCAAGTCTTTGAGTCCTAAGAGCTAGACTGTCAATGTTGGCAGGCTGTGATTGGTCCGCTATTTCTCTGACCTCACTGGCCCAGATTCTGATTGGTCCATTTCTTCTATAACATCACTATGCCTGGTTGTGATTGCTCCATTGTGTGAGGTCATGAAGGATGTATAGGAAGCCACTGTGCTCCAACCTATGTCAGTTAACAGAGCTTGGAGCTCTTGGTCGATGACCCGCTGGACTGAATCAAAGTTAAATGATTTTTTCGGTAGTGGGGACTGGCTGTTATTTGGATTTTGGTATTTCTTTTTACTCTTTCTGGGTTTTCCTTTATTTAATTTAATTTATTTAGGTAGACTTGCTACCTGCCATTGTAGCAGAAGGATGGAAGTACAGAAAGACTCGATCTCAAGCTCCTTGAAGGAAGAGATCATCAAACAATACCAGAAGAAAGAGCTCTTCGACACCGGTACCTATAGAAAAGTGAAGCTGGCCCATTCCCTCCTCACAGACAAGGATGTGGAATTTAAAACACTCTGGAAGTGAGAGTCCTCATCATTGGACAAAGAATGAGGTGGACATTTTTAAGAAGGTATGGCACAAACACATCATCAGGTTGTACTAGGTAATAGAGAAGGAAGAGTATGTGTATCTCATCATGGAACTGGCCACTAGGGGATACCTCCTGGGGTGGATCTGAAAATTCTGCCACCTATATGAGGATGAAGCCAGGAGGCTTGTCACACATGTTGTAAGTGCTGTTCACTACTTACACCAAACAAAACCATACACGAAGACCTCAAGTCCAACAATATCCTTTTGGACACCAAAGACAGTATCAAGGTCAGTGGCTCACCCTGGGGCAGTTGCTAATGAATGTATGTGGTACAGTGCTATTCCATTCCCCTGAAATGTTCTTGGAAGAAATGATGGCCTGGTGCAGGTGTCTCACACCTGTAATCCTAGCTATTCAGGAGACCGAGATCTGAGGATAATGGTTCAAAGCCAGCCCGTATGGCTCTACCCTCTGAGCAGACTCAAACTTATATCAAAGACTAATTTCGGTAGGAAATGGCAGAGGATAGAAGTGGCTAGCAAAATAGCTACCATTCTTCTCAGAACAAGCTGCTAAATGTGGGCCCAGATGAATAGGTTTATAAAATGTGAGGTGTGCATAAATTATGACTCATCCAAAAAAGGCTGCAATTAATATATGTCTGTCATGGATGGACACAAAATAATCTATTTATGTGAAATATATTTACTAAACAATTTCATAAGGGAAAAAGGGAAGATTAAAATTTCTGGGGCTGGGGGACGGTGGCTCACACCTGTAATCCTAACTACTCAGGAGGCTGAGATCTGAGGATCACAGTTGAAAGCCAGCCCAGGCAGGAAAGTATGTGAGACTATTATCTCCAATAAAACACTAGAAAACCAGAAATGGCGCTGTAGTTCAAGCGGTAGAGAACTCGCCTTGAGCTGAAGAGCACAGAGACAATGCCCAACCCAGAGGTCAAGCCCCATGACCGACCAAAAACAAAACAAAACAAAACAAAATTTTCTGGTGCATGTCATTGTGTGGATTCCATCAGTATTGAAAGGAAAGTTCACAAGCAGGGGTAATGGTAAAAAAAAAAGTAGTGTGGATATAATTAATGTCACTGAATTCTATACCTAGCAAGCATGAGGCCCTGTGTTCAAACCCCTGAACTTCCAAAAAAATGCTAAATCTTACTTCTGTTACCTACCTTAAGTGGTAGGTGCTCTTCTACTGTTATGATTGTATTGCTCAGAGCTTCTATGGTGGATGTTTATTCATGCTTTTACACATAATCCATTATTTGAATATTGATGCTGAGTTTTAAAGTGTAATTTGTATATTAAAATAAGGGCAAAGCCTGTATTTCTAACTCAAGAGGCTAAAGCAGGAAGGCCCCTATTCAGTCAAGGCTGCATAGAGAGGTTCTTTCTAAATCCCCATGCTACTGCTGAAACCGGAGGGACAATTGATTGTAAGCAATTACAAGTGAGAGATAAGGTTCTGATCATATTACGTTTTGGTCATGTCAGTTTGGATTTAATATTTACATAAATATCAAAAGTTTTCCTTTTCCCCTTACTCTCAGTATGTCATTTTGAAACTTTGTAGTATGTTTTTGTTTGCTGCACTTTAAAAAAGTTTTCCTTTGTATCATATTAAACATGATTTTTTCTGTATTACAATTTATTATTTATTTTTGAAATTTTTATGTTTTTTTTCTCTAACTAGGGACTGACCACTGTCTCAGAGATTTTGTTCAGTTCTGCCAATTGAGCCACAGCTCAACTTCCAGCTTCTTTCTTTTTGAAGAGTCTCATGAGAATCCCAGCACTACTAAGGAAGCTGAAATCTGAGGATCTTGGTTTGAAGCCAGTATGAACAGCAAAATCTGAGGGTTTTTAAAATTATTATTATTTTGCCATTGGTTATGGGCCTGAAAACTAGGCTTTGGCGCTGTCCATCAGCATTCCAGCTTAAGGTTAGTGCTCTATCAACTGAGCTGCAGCAACATTGTTGGCTTTTCTTGCTTATGTGGTTATGAGGAATCAAACCCAGGTCCACATACATGCAAGGCTGGCATCCTACCACTGAGCCAACTTCCCAGATGAAGTCTGAGATTCTTATCTCCAATTAATCACCAAAAAGCTTGGGGTTGTAGTACTCTAGACTTGAGTAAAACAGGGCAAGTTCAACCCCTAGTACTGGTAATTACATACACAAATCTCATGGACTTTCTTGCTAGTGCTGGCTTTGAACTGCGGCCTGGGTAGGTAGAATCTACAGGCATGAGCAACCAGCCTCTGACATTTTAAAATTTTTACTCAGCTCTTTCTTGACTTCAACCTCAATGCCTTTTAATTGCGGTCAGTAGACCTGATCTCTGGGCCTCATTGCTGTTTCTTATATATTTTTAAGGAGGGTGGAGTTGAACCCTCGGCCTGAGTGCTGTCTTTGAGCTCTTCAGCTTAAGGCAAATGCTCTACCATTGCAGCCACAGAGCCACTTCAGGCTTTCTGGTGGTTAATTGGAAATAAGTTCTCATTAACTTTCCTTTGCAGGTTGGTTTTGAACCATGATTTTCATATCTCAAACCCCTGAATAGCTAGGATTACAAGCTAGAGTCTCAGCGCCCTTATGTTTATTAGTTTTTTGACTCAAGTATTATGTTTTACAACTCAACCATAGCTCCACTCCTAGCTTTTTGCTGGCTTATTACACATAAGATTTTAATGTACTTTTCTGGATAGTCTGGCTTCAAACCATGATCCTCAGATTTCAGCTTCCTGAAGTGCTCTGATTATAGACAACAAACGTTTAAAAACGTTAATATGTTATTTTTTTCCAATTTTTCTTTTTAAAAATTTCCTTTTTTGTTATTTTTGTTTATGTGCTAGTCCTGGGGCTACAAATCAGGGCCTGGATTCAATACCAAAGCTTTATCTTCAGGACTAGTGGCTTACCACATGAGCCAAAATATAACTTGTGGCTATACTTGTTTTGTCTTGGTGCTTGAAATAAGGCCCTGAATGCTGTCCTAGAAAGTGATTGCACAGTTTTCCACTTGAGTCACAGCTCAACTCCAGCTTTTTTAAAATTCTTGGTAGCTAATAGGAGATAAGAGTCTTATGCAAAGCCAAGCATGGATCGGTTTTTTGAAATCTGAGGATCACGGTTCAATACCAACCAAGGCAAGAAAGTCCATGAGAATCTTAGCTCCCATTAATCAATGAAAAGCTGGGAGTGGTGGATCTCTATCCTTGAACAAAACAGCACAAGTTCAAGCCATAGGACAGCACACTGATGCACACACAGAGAAAGCCTCATGGATTTTCTTGCATGGGCTAGCTTTGAAGCATGATCCTCAGATTTCAACCTCCCTTCATCTTCTCTTCTTTGAAAATTTTATTGGTCCTGTGGCTTGACCTCTAACTCTGGGGCCTATATCTTACCTTTTACACTCAAGGCTGATGCTTTTACAACCTCAGCCACAGCTCAAGGTTTTGTGCTGTGTAGATGAAGATGAGTCTCAAGCACATTCCTGCCCATGCTGATTTGACATTGCAATCATCAGAAGTCAGCCTCCTCTATAGTAAGGATTACACACATGACCAGAAACATTTGGGTCATTTTAACACTTTCATATGTGCTTGCTTCCACCTTCTTTTCTTATTTTCTTCATTTTTGCTTGTCCTAGGAGTAGTAATTGAAGCACATATGCTGTTTTAGTGCATATATGGGACTAACCATAACATTTGGCTTTTGGGTGGAAGATAATTGGAGACAAGAGATTCATGTAAAGGTAGGCCAGATTCAGGAAGCTGAACATTGAGGAAAGTCCTTAACACTCTTTTCTCCAATTAACCACTAAAAATCTGAAAGTAAGTAGGTCATTGAAGAAAACAGTGCAAGTTCAAACACAAGGATTGGCACAGAGAGAGAGACAGAGAGACAGAGAACAAAGAGACAGAGAGAGATATATAGAGAGAGACAAAGAGAGAGATACAGAGAGAGGGATCTTCTGAACTCATATAACTGAGCTGAGCTTTAAACAGTATCCTCAAATTTCAGCCTGAGTAGCTAGAATCACAGATATGAGCCAACAATGATTGGTCCATTGAAACCTCTGGTATTGCCTCTTTCTTCTCTTCTTCTAACCTTCTTTTCATTTATTTCATTATTTTTGTGTTTGTTGGTCCAGGAGCTTGAACTCATGCAAGGCCTGACCTGATACATGAGGTGAAATCTGCCCATCATAGTTTGAAAGCAGCCTGAGCAAGAAAGTCCATGAAACTCTTATTTCCATTCAATCAAAAAAAAATCCTATCTCCAGTGTGGCTACCACACACAAAACAGTCTCCTGGAATTTCTTTTTATTTTTTTCCTTTTATTTTATTGTGAAAATACTGTACAGAGGGGTTACAATTACATGGGCAAGATAATGAGTATATTTCTTATCAAGAATTGTAGCCTCCTCCTTTGTTTCCTCTTCCCATCCCTTCCCATCCTCTCCCTGCCCCCCCAGGCAATAGTCCCTGCTCTCCCTCCCCTCCCCCAGCACCAAAGTTGTAAAGGTCGTTTTTGACAAAACGACTTGTACATCTCATGGTTGCAATGGGTCCACGTGTATCCCTGTTTAAACAATTTGTTTTTCCCCTTCCCCTCCACAAATTATACCGACATCAAATACAGTGAAAGCAGGGGTTATACTGTGGGGGAGAGACATATAAAGCAACAAAGAAATAATCTTATAAATGTGTTAGAAACAATTGCATGAAAGAAAAAAAAAATTGAATACATATCTTAGGGTTCATTTTCCTAACATCACCTTATCTGACCTTTTCTGCTTGACTCAGTACACAATGGAATTCTATGCCTCCGTCAGAAAGAATGACATTGCCCCATTTGTTAGGAAATGGAAAGACTTGGAAAAATTATATTCAGTGTAGTAAGCCAGGCCCAAAGGAACATGGGTCCCATGGTTTTCTGGAATTTCTTGACTGGGTTTGCCTTTACACTGGATCTTATATTTCAACCTCCTGCTTTTCTAGAATTACAGACATGAGCCAACAGGCCAAGGTTCTCTACTTCAATCATTTAATTGTCTTATTGTAATCCTGAGGCTGGATCTCTGAGCCACGGCACTGTTTCATAGGTTTTTCCTCAGGGCTGGTACTTTCCAACTACAAGCACATCCTCATTTCTGGCTTTTTTTTTGCTGATTAGTTGGAGACTTAGGCACATCCCTGCCCAGGTTGGCTATGAACAACAACCTTTATATTTCAGGTTTCTGAATCATTAGGATTAAACACACCAAACAAAAATTCATGGATAATTTTGAAACTTTAATTGGATTTTCTCACAAATTTTTTCCCCAAGCCTTGAGGCTTGAAATCAGGGCTTGGGCACTGTTCCTGAGCTTCTTTTACTGAAGGTGAGGACTCTATTACTGGAGCCACAGTGCCACTTCCAGCCTTTCCTATTCATGGGGTACTGAGGAAACAGACCCAGGAATTCAAACATGCCACGCAAGCACTCTATCACTAAGCCATATTTCCTGCCATTCTTACACCTTTTATTTGTATTTTTATTTCGTTGTGTATGCTGGTCCGGGGTCTACAAATCAGCCCAGGTGCTATCGCCGAAGGGTTTACTCAAGACTAGCAAGTTAAGACATGAGCCACCACACAACTTGTGGCTATTTTTTGATGTGGTTTGGTTTTAAGTACCTACTTAGTGTTAAGTATATGAATTCTCCTATCTGGGCTGGCTTTCAACTGTGAGCTTCAGATTTGAGCCTCCTAAGTAGCTACCATCTCAGGTGTTTGCCACCTATGCTTGGCTCATTTTAAACTGTGAAATTGGCTCTTTCTTCTCCCACCCTCCTCCACATTTATTTTATTCTCTGTATGTGTGTTGGCCCTGAAGTTAATATCAAGGTCTGGGTGCTGTTTCAGAAATTATTTTCTCATTTCTGCCATTGGAGCCACAGCTCAATCGCCAGGTTTTATTTTTCTTCCTTTTGGAGATGAGTCTCATGTAAAGCCCAGCAAAACTCAGGAGGCTGAAATCTGAGTATCACAGTTTGAAGCCAGCCTGAACAGGAAAGTTCATGAGATTCTTTTCATCAACTACCAAGATATTGGGAGTGGTAGAGCTCCTACACAAATTCAAGCCCTAGCTTGTCACAAAGAAAAAAAGCCCCATGGCCTTTCCAGTTTGGACTGGCCTTTAAATACTGTCTTCAAATTCAGCCTCCTGAAAGCTAAAATTATCAGCATGAACCACCAGCACCAGGCTTATTTTTAAATCTCAAATGGTCATTTCTTCTCTTCTTTCAGTTTTGTTTTTGGTCGACTTTGGGCTGAATTATGGACCAGGAATCCGTTTCCCAGATTTTCGCCATATTTCAGTACTTTACAACTACTATCACACCTTCATTTCCAGCTTTTTGAAGATAAGAATTTCAATCACTTTCCTACCCAGGCTGGCTTTGAGTTGTGATCCTCATATTTCAACTTCCTCAGTAGCTAGGAATACACAAATTAACCAACAACCCATGGCTCATTTTGAAATGATAATTTTCTCTTTCTCTCATCTTTAATAACTTGTACTCTTTTTTCTTTATTTTTCTATACCACATGAACCAGAGCACAGCTAGTGTCATATTTTTGGTAACAAATGAAACATGGATTCTCCTACCTGGGCTGGCCTTCAATGGTGATCCTCAGATTTCATCCTCCTGAGTAGCTGATAGAACATCGGTGAGCTACCAATGCTTGATTTATTTAAACCTCTGTCATTGGATCTTCCTTCTGCACTTCCAGCCTCTCTTTCTTTAATCCTTCTGTGATTGTCCTGGGGCTTGAAATCAGGGCCTTGTTGCTTTCCCAGAAACTGATTGCCCAACTCGGCCACTTGAGCCATAACTCAATTCCCAGGCTTTTTTTTTCTTTTTGACAATTAATTGGAGTTAAGAGTCTGAGGAAAGCCTACCATGAATCAAGCCAGGCTGCGAAGGAAAGTCAATGAGACCATGACCTCCAATTAACCATTGAAAATCTTGAAGTGGTAGAGCTTTGTCCTTGAACAAACCAGCACAAGTTCAAGGAGGCACACACAAGCTGCAAGATGGCACACAGATGAATACATACCAGAACATCTCATGGATTTTCTTGCATGCATTAACTTTGAATTGTGGATCCTCAGATTTCAGTCTCTCTTCTTCCGCTCTCCTTTGTATTGATTGTTTGTCATTTGTAATTTTTAGTGGCCCTGCAGCTTGACCTCTGGCTCTGGGGAATGTTCCTTAGCTTTTTAACTGAAAGCTGTTGCTTCACCACCTCAGCTCCAGCTGAGGGCTTTGTGCTACGTAGCTGGGATAAGCATCTCAAGCACGTTCCTACCCAGGCTGAGTTGATACCACAATCCTCAGATGTCAGTCTCTTGTGTAGTTAGGATTATCCACAGGACCAATAACCCTTGTGTCATTTTAAAACTTTAATATGTGCTTGCCACTTCCTTCTTTTGTTAACTTTTTATTTTTTGCATGTGTGTGCTGTTCCTGGGTCTACAAATTGGGGCTCATATTCTGTCCTAAAAGTTTTTATTCAAGGATATCCTCTATTACATGAGAAACATCATAACTTTTTGGCACTTTTTTGGGGGATTGATTAATTAAAGACAAGAATCATGGACTCTCCTGCCTAGGCTGGACATGAACCATCATCCTCAGATTTCAGGCTCTTGAATAGCTAGTAAAACATGTGTGAGTCATTGATGCTTGATTGATTTAAGCCTTTGTCACTCACTCGCTCTTCCTTGGTTACTTCTACTCTTCTGTCTTTCTTCTGTGCATGTCCTGGGGCTTGAACTCAGGGTCTGCGTGCAGTTCCAGAAAATATTTGCCCAGTTTGCCACTTAAGCCACAGCTCAACTTCCAGCTAAATAAGGTAGCTGAAATCTGAGGACCATGTTTCAAAGCCATCCTGGGGCAGGAAAATCCATGACATTCTTATCTCCAATTCACCACCCAAAAGCTGGGAATGCTAGGGCATTAGGCAAAGGATATTACAGAAACACACACATCACACATAGAAACACACACACACACACACACACACACAAACATTCACACATACACACACATACACACACAAAGTCTCCTGGACTTTGCTTTTTGGGTTGGCCTTGAAACCTTATCCCAAGATTTTTGTAACCAGGGATCAACTACAGCCATGATCAACAAACACCAGGCTTATATTTAAATTTACAATTGGCCTTTCTTCACTTCTCCTACAATTTTTTAGCACTAAGAATTGAACTCTGGGTAGGCAGTTTTTTAATTAGCTTTTGCACCAAATACAGTGCTTTACATATACAGTCATATCTGCACTTCCAGCTTTTGGCTGGGTAGTTGGGGTAGTTTCATGTACTTTCCTGCTCAGTCTAGCTTTGAACCTAGAATGGATAGGAATACACACATGAACGAACTTAAACCTTGGTTTTCTTTTTCCCATCATTTTTTAAGTCGTGTGGGTATTTTTTTGTTTATTTTGAAATGTATGTCTAGGACTTCAACACAGGGCCTAGGTTTTGTCCCAAAGTTTCTATTTGAGACTAGCACTCAACCGAATGAGCCAAAGTACAAATTGTAGCTTATTTTTAGTGGCAAATTAGATATATGAGTCTCATGGACTCTCCTGCCTGGGCTGACCATGAACCGTGAGCCTTAGATTTAATTCTCCTGAAGACCTTGTACAACATGTGTGAGAAACCAATGTTTGATTCATTTCAACCTCTGTCACTGACTCTTCCTTTTGTACTTCTATCCTCTTTTTATTTCTTGTGTGTTTGTCCTCCAGCTTGAACTAAGGGTCTGGGTGCTGTCCCAGAAATTTTCCCAGTTCTGACAGTTGAACCACAGCTAAACTCCAGGATTTTTTTTTCTGTTTTGGTGTTTAATTAGAAATTAATATAAAGTAGAGCCAGACTGGATTTATGATGCTGAAATCTGAGAATCAAAGAGAATCCTGCCAGCCTGGGCAGGAAAGTACATGATATCTCCAATTATAACCACTAAAAAGCTGAGATTAGTAGAGCTTTGAGCAAAACAGTACAAGCTAAAGCACAGGACTCACACACAGACATGCTTACACACACACAAGTCTTATGGACTTTCCTACTCGGTCTGGCCTTTAAATATTATCCACACATTTTAGTCTCTTGAGTAAACAGAATTAGTTATGAACCACCAGTGATGGGCTGAATTGCTCATTGCAGCCTCAGTTATTGTTTTTTCTTTCTCTTCTAGTCTTCTTTGCATGTATTCATTTCATTTTTTGTGAGTGTGCTAGTGCTGGAGCCAGAACTCATGCAAGGCCTGGCTTGTTTCAGGAGGCTGAAATCTGACCATCATGGTTCAAAGCCAGGCTGAGCAGGAAAGTCTCAGATCCTTACCTCCAATTAACTGCCAAAAATCTGGGAGTACTACAGTTCTAGCCCCAGGATGGCCCACAAGCAACTGTCTTCTGGACTTTCCTGCTAGAATTGCCCTTTACACTGGATACCCATATTTCTGCCTCCTGGAGAATTACAGGCATGAGTAACCAGCCCCAGGTTCTCTTCTTATTTACATTTTTGTGATCCTGAGGCTGGATCTCTGAGCAAGGGCACTGTTTCATAGCTTTCTCACTCAAGCCTGGTGCTTTACAACTCCATCACAGATTCATTACTCTATTCTTGTTTATTTGTTTTGCTGGTGATTTGAAGATGAGAGACCATAGCCCTCAGATTTAATCTATCTTAGTATTTAGGATTACACACAAAAGGAAGTGGCACTTTAGCTCAAGTGGTAGAGCACTAGCCTTGAACTGAAGAGCTGAGGGACAGCGCTCAGGCCCAGATTTCAAGCCTTACAACTGACCCAAAAAAGAGGATTACACACAAAAACCAAAAACTCATGACTCATTTTGAAAATTTAATTGGATTTTCTTATACATTTTTAAATTTCTACTTTTTATTTCCATATGTATGCTGGGCTTGGAGCTATAAATCAGACCCTAGGTATTGTCCCAGTTCCTTTTTAATTTGCCTGTCATGGAGCCTGAACTCTGGGCCTGGGTGCTGTCCCTCAACTCTTCAGCTTGAGGCTAGAGCCATACCACTTGTGCTACTGGGCCACTTCTGGTTTTTCCTGCGTATGTGTTGGTGAGGAATTGAGGCCAGGGCCTCATGCATTCAATGCAAGCACTCCCCCACTAAGTCACCTTCCCAGCCCCCTCCCAGTACATTTTGAATACTAGCCCTCTAATATGTGAGCCACAGCACAATTCGGAGCTTTAAAAAAAAAACAACTATAGTTTGCTAATTAGAGTAGAGTTCATGGACTCCCCTGCCATGGCTGGCCTTGAGTACTGACCCTCAGATGTGAGACCCTTGAGTAAGTACAGTAACAAGTGTAAGCTAACTCAATGTAGCTCATTTTAACCTCTGAAATCGGCTCTCCCTTTTCTTCTTCCACATTTCTTTTCATTTATTTATTTTATTCTTTTGTGTGCTGGTCCTGGAGCTTGATCTCAAGGTGTGGGTGCTGTCCCAGAAATCATTGTCTCATTTCTGCCATTGGAGCCACATCTCAACCACAGGTGCTGTTGTTTTTTTCTTCTTTTTGGTGATTCATTGGAGATAAGTGTCTCATGCAAAGCACAGAATGTCTCAGGAAGCTGAAATCTGATTATCAGTTTGAAGTCATCCTGCACAGAGAATTCCATGAGACTCTTTACCTCCAATTAGCTGGTAGTCATCCCACCGATTAGCTGAGAATAATAGAACACCAGCCTTGAATAAAGTAGAACAAATTCAACCCCCATGACTGGCACACACAGAAAAAACGTCCCATGTACTTTATTGCATGGGCTTGATTTTAAATGTTATTTTCTGATGAGTTTTGGGAAGATGGCTGAGGAGAAGCTGGAGGCTAAACAAGCTCTCACATCGAAAGCAATTTTAGTGTTCCAACAAACAGTCCTAAGCCAGAGAATCACACCAAGTGTGCCATCACAGGACAGAGAGTTAGGCCAGAGAAGGAAAATCCAGGCAAGGAGACAGATATGAGCACTTGCCAGTGGCCACGGATGTGGCGGCAGCAGCGACAGCCATAACCGCCATACCTGCAACACAGAGAGTCTGGGACTTAAGCGCAAGATGCCACAAGTGAGAGGTTTCTACTCAACACCAGCAAGAACTGACAAGGAGCACTCACACATCTTCATCCTGAAGTTCACAGACCAGAGATGAGCCAAGAACCAAGACTCTGGTGTGAGTAGAAGCTTGACGTCCTCACTCCTTCTCAGGGAGCAGAGGAGGGAAGGCCAACCCTCCCCCCCATTACCAGAGATCTCCATCTTGGATACTGACAAAGCGTGGCTGTGTAGCTAGCTCCAACTCAGGCCTTGGAAGAAAACAAGAGTCATTTAGTAGGTCACAGGAACCTAAGCTGACCTGCCTGGCTCAGCTCCTCCCTAGGAAAAGTCAACCAGCTTGAGCAGCCAGCCCCAGGAGAGGCTTTCTTCACTGGGTAAACAGAAACAAAGGCAGCCCCTCCCTACAGCAGCCTTGACAATCAATTGAAATTCAGTAAACATAAACCCTGAGAATGGCTCCAGGCTGGGCTCTGTGAGTTTCTCAGAAGCTAACTCCTCAGGGAAAAGCTTCTGTTTGGTAAAAGGCCTCAACTTTACCCAGAACCTAGCCTCATCACAGCATCTCCAAATTAGATGAAACAGCCCCCCCTTTTGTGAAACTCAAAGTAGATCTCTGTCCAATTGAACTACCCTGGGAGGAGGATCACAAAATCCTTGGTAAAGCAGAGCATTTTTCTGCATGCTCAAACAAATTGACTAATGAAACCATCCAAACCACAGGAAAATCAAACACCACAAGCAGACCAGATAAACAAACAAGAGACTGGATATGAATAATAGGGAGATACAGGATCGTCCCATCCCACCAAAAAATCAAATTCTCTTTATTTGTAGTTTTTTATAAAAAATTTTTTCTAAACCTTTTTTAAAAATTTTAAATTAAAATTTTTTTGTTTTCTATTAACTTTTTTCTTCCTTTATAATTTTTATTTTGGGGCTATATGTGTATGTATTGTTTTCTTTTTTAATTATTTTATTTTGTTCTTTTTTCCTTTTTTGTGAACATGCTGTACAGAGGGGTTACAATTACATGGGCAAGATAATGAGTAAAATTACTATCAAGCATTTAGCCTACTGCTTTGTTTACCCTTCACATCCCTTCCCAGGCTCCCACCGCCCTCCCACCCAATACTTCCCCCTCCATGCTGCCACATGACATGACAACTTGTATTTCTCATTGCTGCAATGTGTCCACCTGTGTCCTTATTTAAAAGATTTTTTTTCCTCTACCCCTCCACAAACTATACTAACATCAAATAGAGTGAAAGCAGGGGTTATACTGTAGGGGAGGGACATACAAAGCAACAAAGAAATAATCTTAAAAATATGTTACAAACAAATGCATGAAAGAAAAAAAACATTTAAATACATATCTTAGGGATCATTTTCCTAACTTAATCTAATCTGACCTTTTCTGCATGACTCATACATGTACTAGATATTGCAAATAAGGGAAACCATGGGACTTATGTTTCTTTGGGCCTGGCTTACTTCAATGAATGTATTTTTTTCCAAGTCTTTCCATTTCCTAACAAATGGGGCAATGTCATTCTTTCTGATGGAGGCATAGAATTCCATTGTGTATATATACCACATTTTCTTGATCCATTCATCTACTGAGGGGCATCTGGGTTGGTTCCATATCTTAGCTATGGTAAATAATGCTGTAATAAACATAGTTGTGCTGGCAGCTTTAGTGTGGTCTTTTTTGTAAACCTTTGGGTAAGTGCCCAAAATGGGGATCGCTGGGTCATAGGGGAGCTCTATGTGGAGTCTTTTGAGGAGCCTCCATACTATTTTCCAAAGTGGTTGAACAAGTTTACACTCCCACCAACAATGAAGTAAGGTTCCCTTCTGTCCACATCCCCTCAAGCATCTGTTGTTATTAGAGTTCTTAATTTTTTCCATTCTAACTGGGGTGAGGTAGTATCTCAATGTTGTTTTGATTTGCATTTCTTTTATGGCTAGGGAGGTTGAGCATTTCTTCATGTGTCTATTGGCCATCCTTTCTTCTTCAAAGAAGTTTCTCTTTAACTCTTTAGCCCACTTAGTTATTGGGCAGTTGTTTCTTTGAGGATTTGTTGTTGGGAGATTTAATTTTTTGAATTCCAAGTATGGTTTAGATATGAGACCCTTGTCCGTTGTATGGCTAGTGAAGATCTTCCAGATCCGTGGGCTTTCTATTGATCTAGGTGGCTACGTCCTTTGCCATGCAGAAGCTCTGCATCTTCCTGCAATCCCATTTGTCCAACCTTTCTTTGATTTGTTGTATTTAGGGGTCTCTATTAAGAAAATTTCTGCCTGCTCTAAGGAGACCTAGGGTTTCCCCTATTCCATCCTGTAAAGTTTTCAGAGTGTCTGCTTTGACTCCGAGGTCTTTGATCCATTTGGAGTTGATTCTGGTGCAAGGTGATAGGTAAGTATGTAGCTTTAGTTTTCTCCAAGTAGTTAACCAATTTTGCCTGCACCATTTGCTGAAGAGGCTGTCTTTCTTCCATTCTATTTTTTGAGCTCCCTTATCGAAGATAAGATGGCTATAAGTCTGGAGGTTTATTTGTGGGTTTTCAATTCTATTCCATCGGTCCTGAGGTCTGTTCTGGTTCTAGTGCCAAGCTGTTTTGATTTCTATGGCTTTATAGTAGAGTTTGAAATTTGATATTGATATTCCTCCAGCAGCGTTCTTTCCATTGAGTAGCATTTTTGCTATCCGGGGTCTTTTATTGTTCCATATGAATTTTTGGATTGCCTCTTCTATTTCCTTGAACAAAGAGGTTGAAATTTTGATCGGTATCGCATTGGATTTGTAGATAGCATTGGGCAGTATTGCCATTTTCACGATGTTAATCTTGCCAATCCAGAAGCTTGGGAATTTTTGCCATTTTCTAAGTTCTGTTTTGATTTCCTTTTTCAAGTTTTTAAAGTTTTCATCATAGAGATCCTTCACTTCTTTGTTTAAGTTAATTCCTAGGTATTTTATTTTTTGTGGGGCTATTACAAATGGAGTTCCTTTCCTAATTTCAGCCACACTTTTCTCATTTTTGGCATACAAAAAAGCCATTGATTTTGGGGGGTTAATTTTATACCCTGCAACTTTGCCAAAGTTTTGAATCAGCTTGAGTAATTTAGGAGTAGAGTCTATGGGATTCTTTAAATAAAAGATCATGTCATCTGCAGAGAGTGAGAGTTTCATTTCTTCTTTCCCTATTTGGACCTCCTTTATGTTTGCATCTTCTCTTATTGTTGTAGCTACGCATTCTAATACTAGATTGAAGAGAAGTGGAGAGAGTGGACATCCTTGTCTTGCTCCTGAGTTAAGAAGAAATGGCTTTAGTTTTTCACCATTAAGTATAATGCTGGCTGTAGGTTTGTCATATACAGCCTTTATTGTATTGAGGAATGTCCCATGGATTCCTAATTTTTCCAAACCCTTCATAATAAAGGGGTGTTGGATCTTGTTGAATGCTTTTTCTGCATCTATTGAGATAACCATGTGGTTCTTATCCTTGCTCCTGTTGATGTGATGAATAATAGTAATTGATTTGCGTATATTGAACCAGCGTATATTGAATCCTGTTTGATCGTGGTGTATCATTTTTTGGATAAATTGTTGAATTTGATTGGCCAAACTTTTGTTGAGAAGTTTTGCATCAATGTTCATCAAAAAATAGGTCTATAGTTCTCTTTCTTTGATCATTCCCTTCCTGGTTTTGGGATGAGGGTTATGATGGCTTCATAGAATGTGTTCAGTATTGAACTTTCTCTTTCAATTTTATTGAAGAGTTGGAGGAGCTCTGCTTTGGAGGCTGTGTAGAATTCCCTTGTAAAACCATCTGTTCCTGGACTTTTCTTAGCTGAGAGGTCTCATTTTGCTGTTTCTATTTCAATGCTTGATATTGGCCTGTTAAGATGTTTTAACTCATTTTGGTTTAGTTTTGACATGTCAATATTTGGTATGAAAAGGTACATTTCTGCCAAGTTCTCAAAGTTATTAGCATAAAGTTTTGAGAAGTATTCCCTTATCATGTTCTGAATCTTGATTGTTTCCCAGATGATGTTTCCATTCCCATCTCTGAGTTTATTTATTTGGGTGTGTTCTCTTCTTTTTCTGATAAGATTTGCTAAGGGTCTGTCAATTTTGTTAATTTTTTCGAAGAACCAACTCTTTGTTTTGTTGATTCTTTCTATAATTGTTTTGGCTTCTAATCCATTTAAATCTGATTTAATTTTAATTGTTTCTTTCCATCTACTGGATTGGGGTTTATCCTGCTGCTCTCTTTCAAGGAGGTTCAGATGTCTCATTAAATTGTTGGTTTCAGATCTCTCCAATTTGTTGATGTAGGAACTCAGAGCTATAAACTTGCCTCTGAGTACTGCCTTTGCTGTGTCCCAGAGGAGCTGGTAATTTGTGTGCTCATTTTTGTTGAATAGCATGAACATTTGAATTTCCATTCTAATCCCTTCCATGACCCACTTGTGATTCAGCAGAGTGTTGTTCAAGCTCCATGTGTTACCAGCTTTTCTTTGGTGGCTTTTGGTGTTGAGTTCTAATTTTATTCCCTTGTGGTCAGATATAATGCATGGTATAAGTTCAGTGTTTCTGAATTTGGACAAGTTTGCTTTGTGTCCTAGAATGTGGTCTATTTTAGAAAATGTTCTATGTGCTGTTGAGAAAAAGGTGTATTCTGATGCTTCTGGGTGAAATATTTGATAGATGTCTGTTAAATCTAGTTGATTTATGCAGCTGTTTATATATGCAGTTTCTCTGTTGAGTTTTTCCCAAATTGATCTATCTATTGGGAAGAGTGGTGTGTTAAAATCTCCTACAATTAATGTCTTTGGGTCTATGTGGGATTTGAGGGAAAGTAATGTTTCTTGGATAAATTTGGTGCTCCGTTGATTGATGAATAGATATTTAGAATTGTAATATCCTCCTGAAGGAGAGATTTCTGAATATGTATATAATGACTTTCTTTATCACTTCTAACTAATTTTAATTTGAAGTCTATTTTATCTGATATTAAGACTGCAACTCCAGCATGTTTATGGAGGCCGATTGCTTGGGAGATTTTTTTCTAACCTTTCACATTGAAAATGTTTTTGTGCTCCTCAACTGAAAGAACACTGTTGGAGGAATTTCAATACTAAATTTCAAACTCTACTATTAAAGCTGTAGTAATCAAAACAGCTTGGTATTGGCATAAGAATAGACCTCAGTACCAATGGAATAGAATTGAAAACCCAGAAATGAACCTATAGACCTATAGCCATCTAGTCATCGATAAGGGAGCTAAAACAATAGAATGGAAGAAAGACATCCTCTTCAGTAAATGGTGCTGGCAAAATTGGTTAACTAATTGTAGAAAACTAAAGCTAGATCCTTATATATCACCCTGCACCAGAAGCAACCCCAATGGATCAAAGACTTAGAAGTCAAAGCAGACACTCTGAAAACATTACAGGATGGAATAGGAGAAATGCTAGGCCTCCTTGGAGCATGCCGAAATTTTCTTAATAGAGACCCGGAAACACAACAAATCAAAGAAAGATTGGATAAATGGGATTGCATGAAGTTGCAGAGCTTCTGCTTGGCAAAGGACATAGCTAGCAAGATCAAAAGAAAACCCACGGATTGGGAGAACATCTTCACTAGCCATACAACAGACAATGGTCTCATATCTAAAATTTACTTGAAACTCAAAAACTTAAACCCCCCCAAAACAATTCCTCAAAGAAACAACTGCCCAATAAATAAGTGGGCTAAAGACTTAAAAAGATACTTCTCTGAATAAGAAAGAACAATGGCCAATAGACACATGAAGAAATGCTCAACATCCCTAGCCATAAAATAAATGCAAATGAAAACAACATTGAGATACTTCCTCACTCTAGTTAGAATGGCAAAAATCAAGAACTCTAACAACAAGAGCTGCTGGAGGGGATGTGGAAAGAAGGGAAGCTTACGTCATTTTTGGTGGGAATGTAAACTTGTTCAACCACTTTGGAAAGCAGAATGGAGTGTCCTCAAAAGTCTTCACATAGAGCTCCCCTAAGACCCAGCAATCCCACTTTTGGGCCTTTACCCAAATGTTTTCAAAGAAGACCACACTAAAGCTGCCAGCACAACTATGTTTATTGCAGCATCATTTAACATAGCTAAGATATGGAACCAACCCAGATGCCCCTCAGTAGATGAATGGATCAAGAAAATGTGGTATATAAACACAATGGAATTCTATGCCTCCATCAGAAAGAATGACATTGCCCCATTTGTTAGGAAATGGAAAAACTTGGAAAAATATTATATTAGGTTAAGTAAGCCAGGCCCAATTAAAAATAGGTCCCATTGTTTCCCTTAATTGCAATATCTAGTATATGTATGAGTCAAGCAGAAAAGGTCAGATAATGTGTTGTTTGGAAAATGAACACTTAGATATGTATTTTAGTGTTTTTTTTTTCATGCATTCGTTTCTAACGCATTTATAAGATTATCTCTTTGTTGCTTTGTATGTCCCTCCTCCAAAATATAACCCCGGCTTTCACTATATTTGATGTAATATAACTTTTGGAGGAGATGGGGAAAAAGACGTCTTTTAAGAATACAGGTGGACCTGTTGCAACAATGAGAAGTAGAAGTTGTCATGTCGAAAACGAGCTTTACAACGTTGTTGTGGGGAGGGGGGAGGATTCGGTGGGGGAGAGGCTAGGAAGGGATGTGAAGGGTAAACAAAGGAGGAGTCTGCAATGCTTGATAAGAAATGTACGCATTATCCTGCCCATGTAATTGTAACCCCTCCGTACAGTATGTTCACAAAAAAAATGTTTTTGTTTTAATGGGCAAATTTCCTGAAGGCAGCAGAAAGAAGGATCATGCTTTTTAATTCAGCTAGACAGTCTATGTCATTTAATTGGAGAGTTAAGTCTGTTAATATTAAGAAATAGGACAGAGAGGTATTTGGGAGTTCCTGCCATTTTGTCCACTTTCTTGGGGGCTGCGGCAACTGGATTCTCCCTATGGTTCTTGGATTCTCAGTTTGGGTACAGTTTCTTGGCTTCTATTGTGGTCTTGTTGGTTTTCTATGTGTAGGACATCTTTAAGAATCTTTTGTAGGGCTGGTTTGGTGCAGATGTATTGTTTCAATTTTACTTTGCTATTGAAGTTTTTTATTTGGCCTTCAGTTATGAAGATGAGTTAAGCTGGGTACAGTATTCTTTGTTGATATTTGTTTGTTTTTAGGGCATGGCACCCATCATTCCAGGCTCTTCTTGCTTTGAGTATTTTCAAGCTGCTCATGCAAATCCTGTATCAATTTTTGAGTAGCTTCCTCACACTAATGATTTTCCTGTATAAACCTTTGGATTGCCTCCTTTCTCTCCCTGTTACGCTCATACAGAGTCCTTTGTACGTTTTCAATGTTTTCCTATATAAACTTTGGATTGTATCATCTCTCTCCCTATCACGCTCATACAGAGTCCTTTGTAGGTTTTCAATCTTTTCATTTATCTTGTTTGCCAGCAGTGTTTGTAGAGCCATTTGGGAATTCTCCTCTGGATTATCCATTATCTGTTCTGTCCCCTGATTATCATGTCTGGGAGTTGAGATACCCAGACTTGCCATTTTTCTTGTGTTTTCGGGCTTACTCTGCCCATTTGGGGTGTAAATAACACCAGTTTTGTGCTAGAGAACTAACTTAAGGCAAGCATCAACCAAAGTCTGTATTTGCACAGACCATGGTCTGCAGATAAAATCTAGTTCAACAGATACATCTATTCAACATCAAACAACTACATATTGATGGGCTACGAAACGCAAAGAATAATTTGGAAAACCAGAAATTATTAGGGTTAGGGAGAGATGTGGGTAAAAAATAGGAATAGAGTGATGTGGGAAGGGTCAGAGAGAGTTAACTAAGTCCTAATCTCAAAGCAGGAGATAGGTTGGATAGGATGAACGTAGAGACAGAGATAAAAAGAAGAATGAGAAAGGGGAAAAAAGAGACCACAAAAAATAGAAAAGTAAAAATTACACATATTATGCAGAACCAAAAACAAACTATTCAGAAAAGAACGTGAATATAATGAGAGAAGGGGAGGGATATAAAGGAGATGTGAAAATCTTAGAAATAAAAATACTTAAAACATTATACAGATATAAAGAGGTAGTACTGCTATTAAGGAATTTAAGTCTCAGAGGTTTTGAATTGAGTAATAAATTTGTGGATTAAGTGTGTACACAATGGGGGACAGGGTCTAATAGTCAACTACAGGTTTATCTGAGGATGTGCAGAACAACAATTAAGTCACATAAAGAAGAATAAAAGAGAAGAAAAGGTGAAAAGGATAGGAGAGAAAGAGAAAAGATCAGAAGTACAGTAAAGCTAAACAAAAAACATTTTTTAAAAAAAAGAAAGAAAAATGCACACACATGTACTCCTAAAATAAAAATTATAAGAGGACAAAAAAGTTACTAGAAAATAATTTTTTTCAAAAAAGGTAAAAATTAAAAATTAAAAAATGTTTTGGAAAAGAAAAATAATTTTTTTATAAAAGATACAAAAATTAGACGAGAAAAACAAGTTCTTTTATTTATTTTGGAAGGGTTGGGAAAAATCCTATATCTCCCTTTTGTCTGTAACTAGCCTCTTGTCTGCTTGTGGTCCTGTGGCTTGATTAGTTTCTTAAGTCATTGTTTGAACAGGCAAAAAAATGCTCTGCTTTACCCAGGATTTTGTGAACTTCCTCCCAGGTTAGTTCAATGGGAGGGAGATCTGCTTTGTGTATCACAAAAGAGGGAGATGACTTTTTCCTCAAATTTGGAGAAGCTGTGATGAGGCTAGGTTCTGGGTAGAGTTAAGGACTTTCAGCAAACTGTAGCTTTTCCCGGGGGCTAGTTTGTGAGAAACTCACAGAGCCCAGCCTGGAGACATTCTCAGGGTTTATGTTTACTGAATTTCAATTGATTGTCAAGGCTGCTAAAGGGAGGAGCAGCCTCTGGCTCTGATTACCCAGTGATAAATCCACTCCTAGGGCTGTACCAGAGCTGGGTGATTTTTCCCTGGGTGGAGGTGAGTTTGGCAAGTCTGTTTAGGTTCTTTTGACCTGCTAAATGACTGTAGTTTTCTTCCAAGGCCTGAGTTGGCGCTAGCAGCTCCACTGAGCTTTGTCGGTATCCAAGATGAAGATCTCCAGTACTGGGGGGCGGGAGGGGTGTCCTTCCCTCCTCTGCTCCCTGAGAAGGAGTGAGGACGTCAGGCTTCTACTCACATCGAGTCTTGGTTCCTGGGTTGTCTCTGGTCTGCGAACGTCAGGGTGAAGATGTCCGCTCCTTTTCTGTTCTTGCTGGTGTTGAGTAGAATCCGCTTCCCGAAGGGTATGGCTCCTTCGTCGTGGATTCTCTGTGATTCAGGAATGGCTGGGTAGGCCACCACTGCCACCGCTGCTGCTGCAGCGGCGGCGGCTGCTGGCAAGAGCTCAGATCTGTCTCCTTGTCTGGATTTTCCCTCTCTGGCCTAACTCTCTGTCCTGTGATGGCACACTTGCTGTGATTCTCTGGCTTAAGACTATTCACTGGACCTCTAAAACTGCTTTCTATGAGATAGCTGGTTTTGCCTCCAGATCCTCCTACGTCATCTTCCCAGAACTCTCTCCTTTTTTCTTTTAAAATAAACTTTTTTGTTTAGCTCTAGTGACCATTTGATCCTTTTTTCTTTCCTTCTCGTTCGTTTCATGTTTTCTTCTCTTTCATTCTTTGCATGACTTATTTGCTGTGCTCATCCTCAGATATACCCGTAGTTGATTATTTGACTTTAGGCCCATTGTGTACACACTTAATCCAGGTATTTATTACTCAGTTTAAAACTGCTTAGACTTAACTTCCTTAATAGCAGTACTACTTCTTAATACCTATATAATATTTTTAGCATTCTTATTTTTAAGTTTTCCACATCTCCATTCTATCCCTCCTGTTTTCTTATTCTATCCACGTTCTTCTCTGAATATTATGTCTTCAATTTGCATAACTTTTAAGTGTTGCACTTCTTAATTTTTAATGTTTGTTTTCTGTTTTTTCTTGTCTTTTTTCTATCTCTTTCTTCTTTTTTTCTCTCTCTCTACTATCATTCTATCCAACCTATTTCCCGCTTTGAGATTAGGACTTAGTTAACTCTCCTTCTGCCTTTCCACATCCCTCTATTCCTATTTTTACCCACATCTCTCCCTAAACCTAATAATTTCTGTTTGCCAACTTCTTTGCTGTTCGTAGCCCATTAATACTTAGTTGTTTGCTGTTGAATATATATATCTATTGAATTATATTGTATCTGCAGACTTTTGACTGTGCAACTACAGACTTTGGTTGATGCTTGCCATAAATAATGTGCTAGCACAAAACTGGTTTATTTTCATCCCAAATGGGAAGAGCAATCTGGAAAAACACAATAAAAATGGCAAGTCCAGGTATCTCAACTCCCACTCATAATAATCAGGGGACAAAAAAGATAACGAATAATCCATAGAAGAGTTCCCAAAAAGCTCCACAAATACTACTGGTAAACATGGTAAATGAAAACATTGAAAACCTGCAAAGGACTCTGTATTAGCGTGATAGGGAGAGAGAGGTGGCAAAACAAAGAATATCATGAGTGTGAGGAAGCTACTCAAAGATTGATACATGAATTGTGAGAGTAGCTTCAGAACACTTAAAGAGAAATAAAGGAATTGCGTGAGCAGGCTGGGATCAGTCAAAGAGAAAGTCATGAATGGCGTGAGCAGGCTGAAAACACTCAAAGAGAACTACAGGAATTGCGTGAATATGAAGAAGCTAGTCAAAGAGTAATAGAGGAATTGAAAGAGGGGCTGAGAATACAGAAAGATCACTAAAGGCATTCAAGGAATCCATAAACAGAGAGCTCAAACAAGTCAGGAAGGCCACAAAAGGGAATGCTGAACATAACCCAACAGAAGGAATGGGAGTCCAAGGAAACCATAACTAATCAACTGAATGATTTGAGAATAAATACTGCCACCAAATTAAGGAATTAAAGAAGTCCATACAAGATCTAAAACAAAGCTCCAAAAAAGAATCTAAAGCCATCAAAGCCGACCAACTAGAAGGAAAAGAAATATAAAACAAAGTAGAAAGACATGATCATAGGTTAGTCGATGCTGAAGATCGAATTTCAGGGATTGAAGTAAGCCTAGTTATTATAGAGAAAGAACATACAACCATCCAAGACAAGTCCAAGAAATATGATAGAGCTATTCAACACTTGGAAGACAACATCAGAAGGCCTTATCTGAGGTTAATGGTTGTAGAGACAGAAGTTAATGGTCTAGGAAATTTGTTTAACCGGATCCTAGCAGAGAACTTCCCAAACATGCAAAAAGATGGGTCTATTCAGATACAAGAAGCTTTTAGAACACCAAATAGACCAGACCAGGATAGGACATGCCACTGTCACATTATAATCTACACACGATCAATTCAGACCAAAGAAAAGTTCCTTATAGCTGTCAAGGAGAAAAGCTCAATCACCGATAAAGGGAAACCAATTAGAATCACCTCAGATTCCTCAGCAGAAACAATTAATGCCAGAAGAGCCTAGAATGATGTATGCCACGCCCTAAAGACAAACAAGTATCAACCAAGAATGCTGTACCCAGATAAACTCTCCTTCATAACCAACTAGATCACAATAAAAGTCAAGGAACCACACCCAAACTGAGAATCCAAGAACCATAGGAAGAAACAAGTTGCTGCAGCCCCCAAGAAGGTGGATAAAATGGCAGCAACTCCCAAATACCTCAGTCCTATCTCTCAACATTAACGGACTTAAGTTTCCAATTAAATGACATAGACTCTCTACTTGGATTAAAAAGCAACATCCTTCTATCTGCTTCTTTCAGGAGCCACATCTTGCCCTTAAAAACAAACACATTTTCAATGTGAAAGGTTGAAACAAAATCTACCAAGGAAATGGCCCCTATAACCAAGCGGGAGTTACAATCCTAATATCAGATAAAATAGACTTCGAATTAAAATTAGTGAGAAAAGATAAAGAAGGTCACCACATACTCATTAAGTGATCTCTCATTCAGGAAGGTATTACAATTCTAAATATCTATTCGCCAAAAAATGGAGCACCCAAATTTATCCAAGAAACACTACTTACCCTCAAATCCCACATAGATCCAAAGACAGGCCGAAATTTTCTTAATAGAGACCCACAAGCACAACAAATCTAAGAAGGGTTGAACAAAGGACATAGCTAGCAAGATCTATAGAAAGCCCATGGATTGGGAGAAGGTCTTCACTAGCCATACAACAGACAAGGGTCTCATATCTAAAATATACCTGCAACTCAAAAAATTAAACCCTCCAACAACAAACCTTCAAAGAAAAAACTGCCCAATAAATAAGTGAGCTAAAGACTTACAGAGAAATTTCTCTAAAGAAGAAAGAAGGATGGCCAATAGACACATGAAGAAATGCTCAACCTCTCTAGCCATAAAAGAAATGCAAATCAAATCAACATTGAGATACCACTTCACCCCAGATAGAATGGCTAGAATCAAGAACTCTAATAAAAAAAGATGCTGGAGAGCATGTGGCCAGAAGGGAATCTTAATGCATTGTTGGTAGAAGTATAAACTTGTACAACCACTTTGGAAAGTAGTATGGAGTTTCCTCAAAAGACTCCACATAGAGCTCCCCTATGACCCAGCAGTCCCACTTTGGGGCATTTAACCAAATGTTCACAAACAAAACTACAAGAATGTTACCAGCACAACTATGTTTATTGCAGCATTATTTAACATAGCTAAGATATGGAACCAACCCAGATGCCCCTCAGTAGATGAATGGATCAAGAAAATGTGATATATATACACAATGGAATCATAACCCTTCATCAGAAAGAATGACATTGCTCCATTTGTTAGGAAATGGAAAGCCTTGGAAAAAATTATATTAAGTGAAGTGAGACAAGCCCACAGAAACATAGGTCCCATGGTTTCCCTTATTTGCAATATCTAGTACATGTATGAGTCAAGCAGAAAAGGTCAGATAAGTGAAGTTAGGAAAATGAACCCTAAGAAATGTATTTAAAAGTTTTTTTTTTCTTTCATGCATTTGTTTCTAATGCATTTATAAGATTATCTCTTTGTTGCTTTGTATGTCCCTCCCTCACAGTATAACCCCTGCTTCACTGTATTTGATGTCAGTATAATTTGTGGAGGGGCAGGGGAAAAACAAGTTATTTAAATAAGGATACAAGTGGACCCGTTGCAACAATGAGAAGTACAAGTTGTCAAGTCGAAAACGAACTTTACAACTTTGGTGGGGGGGGGGGAGGATTGGGTGGGTGGTCGGGGGGAGGCTGGGAAGTGATGGGAAAGGTAAACAAAGGAGGAGGCAACAATGCTTGATAAGAAATGTACTTACAATCTTGCCCATGTAATTGTAACCCTTCTGTACAGTATTTTCACAATTAAAAAAAAGAAAATTTCAAGACATGGTTTTATGAGTTGTCATTGAATTACTGAAACAGAGTATATAATTTTATGTATTTGTAAGTCTTTGTCCATCTCTCTTGAGCCTTTGTCATATTTCTATGCGTTTGCAGCTTGGAAGTGAAATAATGTTAAATTCAGTATAGTCAGAGACTATAGTTCAGAAGGCTCTTTTTAGACCCTTTTGGAGGTAATGCTAAGTTTCCATCTGATGTTCTACAGATGGCCATCTTGGTACCAGGACTGAGCAGAGTGTTATAAAAGGCTGATTTAAACTGATTTCCTCTGTGGTAATGGAGTGTGATCCTACTGCATATGTGTCTTTTTGCTACACTCAAGGGCCCAGGCCTTCTCTGAAAATCTAAGGCCATGGGTGTAAGAGAGACTAAAACTCAGAACCCTTCTTTCCACATCCCTAGGATTACAGGCCTGTGTCTCATGGACTCAACTCATAGCTGCTTTTTTATACATAGTGTAGTCAGTTTCATAATATTCACTCCATATACAGATGTATACAAATATATGTATATGTTTATTCTTCTATTTATAATTAGTGTTAGATCTAGAAACACACAAATATATATTCATATAATTATAATCAGATTATATCACTACTTTCCCCAATAACATTTTACACTAATGTTTTGTGTAATAAATACTCAAGACTAAAAATATAAATGTCTTTGCCGTTTGAAAAATCATATTCAATCTCTTATATTATATATTATACCATATATAACCTAAAAAATATAACATGTATTTACATATAACTGATTTAACTGTGTTATTTTTCTTCCTGATTTTGTGTTTGTTCATGTATGTAAGCTTTCTTTCTTCTATTGATGATGGCTTTTACTTTCCAGTATACATATTTCCTATATATTTTGTCAAATATTTTCAGCCCTAAGTAGATTTTATATATTATTGGAGCCAAATTTTTCTTCCATATTTACCCAAAGCACAATAAATATGCATACAGATTTGAACTAACTGTTGGAAGAGTGTCCCACGTACTACTATAAGAATTGTGGCATTTGTCCCAATTGAAAGAATAGCTTTCTAGGACATCTTATCTGCTGTCCTAGACCTTTTCTAGCCACCTTATCACCCCATGCAGGCATGGCCTGGCTTTTTTTCAGTTCCCTGTACATTTAACAGTTCCCTTTATATGCAGTAGGCTCTCTAGTACAGCCCTGTTTCACTCTGTGTTTTCCCCCAACAGAACACATATGCACGATGCTCCAGATTGTAGGCTTAAAAAGAAATATATTTAGGATTCATGAATCTAGAATAAATTAAAAACATTGACATTTTAATAAAGTTAGAAAAATAAATAGAATGAACATTTTACAAAAATCAGAACAAAAAGAAAAATAAAGGTTTTCCCAGGAAGGGGGAAATGAATCTCTAAATCAAGATTGGCCTCTAAGTTGCCTGCATGCAGAGATTCTGCCTCAGAGTCCTCAAAGGGATTGACTTCCTCATTACAGTCAGGCTAATCATCCTGTGTCCAGGGAGGAACAGATTCTAATTTCTCAATTGGAAATTAGATCTCCTACAGGAGTACAGATGGGTCTGGGTATTCTGTGAGGAAAGATTCCCTTTCCTCAACTGAATCTGGATTTTAAACCTTACTTACTGCTTTTCCTGAACATAGACTGGGGTCATTTTCCATTAGCACACATTTACCCTGCACACGAAGACCTGTCTTTTTGACTGGTTTGGAGCCGATCTAGGTGAATTTTGAGTGTGAATGGAAGATATTCTGGATCTTCTTCCTTGGTGGTATATGGAGGTGAACCTGCCTCACATGTCATGTGGGGTTCAGAACCAGTGGGATCTCCACAGGATTCCAAACCTGTTTGGACATTTTCAATGTTAAAGGCTGGAACAAAATCTACCAAGCAAACGGCCCACATAAACAGGCGGGAGTTGCAATCCTAATATCAGATAAAATAGACTTCAAACTAAAATTCGTGAGAAGAGATAGAGAAGGTCGCTACATACTAATAAATGGACCTCTCCTTCAGGAGGATATTACAATTCTAAATATATATTCGCCAAACAATGGAGCACCAAATTTATCAAAGAAACACTACTTTCCCTCAAATCCCATATAGATCCAAAGACATTAATTGTTGGGGATTTTAACACACCACTCTCCCCACTAGATAGATCAACTCGGCAAAAACTCAACAGAGAAACCACAGATCTAAACAGCTGCATAGATCAACTATACTTAACAGACATTTACCGAACATTTCACCCAGCAGCATCAGAATACACGTTCTTCTCAGCAGCACATGGAACGTTTTCTAAAATAGACCACATTTTAGGCCACAAAGCAAACTTGTCTAAATTCAGAAACATTGAAGTTATACCTTGCTTTCTCTCTGACCACAAGGGAATTAAATTAGAACTCAACACCAAAAGCCACCAAAGAAAGTCCGGTATCACATGGAGGCTGAACAACACACTGCTGAATCATGAGTGGGTCTTGGAAGAGATTAGAAAGGAAATTCAAATGTTCATGCTATTCAACAAAAATGAACACACAAATTACCAGCTCCTCTGGGACACAGCAAAGGCAGTACTCAGAGGCAAGTTTAGAGCTCTGAGCTCCTACATCAACAAATTGGAGAGATCTGAAATTAGCAATTTAATGACACATCTAAATCTCCTTGAAAAAGAGCAGCAAGATAAACCCCAATCCTGTAGATGGAAAGAAATAATCAAAATTAAATCAGAATTAAATGAATTAGAATCCAAAAAAAACTATAGAAAGAATCAACAAAACAAAAAGTTGGTTCTTCGAAAAACTTAACAAAATTGACAGACCTTTAGCAAATCTTATCAGAAAAAGAAGAGAACACACCCAAATTAATAAACTCAGAGATGAGAATGGAAACATCACCACGGAAACAACCAAGATTCAGAACATTATAAGGGAATACTTCTCAAAACATTATGCTAATAAGTTTGAGAACTTGACAGAAGTGGACCTTTTCCTAGCAAATATTGACATGCCAAAACTAAACCAAGATGAGTTAAGCCAGCGTAACAGGCCCATATCAAGCATTGAAATAGAAACAGCAATAAGAGACCTCCCAGCTAAGAAAAGTCCAGGAACAGATGGTTTTACAGCGGAATTTTACAAGGCCTTCAAAGCAGAGCTCACACCAATACTCCTCCAACTCTTCAATGAAATTGAAAAAGAAAGCTCCCTACCGAACACATTCTATGAAGCCATCATATCACTCATCCCAAAACCAGGCAGGGACTCATCAAAGAAAGAGATCTTTAAACCCATTTCTTTGATGAACATTGATGTGAAACTTCTCAACAAAATTTTGGCCACTTGACTTCAACAACTCATCCAACAAATCATACACCACGATCAAACAGGATTCATTTCAGGGATGCAAAGGGTTCAATATACGCAAACCCATTAATATTATTCATCACATCAACAGAACCAAGAATAAAAACCACATGGTTATCTCAATAGATGAAGAAAAAGCATTCGACAAGGTCCAACACTCCTTTATGATGAAGGTTTTGGAAAAATTAGGAATCCATGGAACATTCCTCAATACAATAAGGGCTGTATATGACAAACCTACACCTAGCATTATACTCAATGGTGAAAAACTAAAGCCATTTACTCTTAACTCAGGAACAAGACAAGGCTGTCCACTCTCTCCACTTCTCTTCAATCTAGTATTAGAATGCATAGCTACAGCAATAAGACAAGATGCAGACATAAAGGGGATCCAAATAGGGAAAGAAGAAATAAAACTCTCCCTCTTTGCAGACCACATGATCTTGTATTTAAAGAATCCCATACACTCCACTCCCAAATTACTCAAGCTGATTCAAAACTTTGGCAAAGTAGCAGGTTATAAAATTAACCCCCCAAAATCAATGGCTTTTCTATATGCCAACAATGAGAAAAGTGTGGCTGAAATTAGGAAAGCAACTCCATTTGTAATAGCCCCTCAAAAAATAAAATACCTAGGAATTAACTTAATTAAAGAAGTGAAGGACCTCTATGATGAAAACTTTAAAATCTTAAAAAAGTAAATCAACACAGAACTTAAAAATGGCAATACCTCCCATGCTCCTGGATTGGCAAGATTAACATCGTGAAAATGGCAATACTTCCCAAGGCTATCTACAAATTCAACGCAATACCTATCCAAATTCCCACCTGATTGTTCAAGGAAACAAAAGAGGCAATCCAAAAATTCATATGGACCAATAAAAGACCCCGAATAGCAAAAAGGCTCCTCAACGGAAAGAACACTGCTGGAGGAATATCAATACCAAATTTTAAACTCAACTATAAAGCCATAGTAATCAAAACAGCTTGATATTGGCATAAGAACAGACCTCAGGACCAATGGAATAGAATTGAAAACCCAGAAATGAACATACAGACCTATAGCCATCTAATCTTCGATAAGGCACCTAAAACAATAGAATGGAAGAAAGACAGCCTCTTCAGTAAATGCTGCTGGCAAAATTGGTTAACTAATTGTAGAAAACTAAAGGTAGATCCTTATATATCACCCTGCACCAGAATCAACTCCAAATGGATCAAAGACCTTGAACTCAAAGCAGACAGACACTCTGAAAACATTACACGATGGAATAGGAGAAACCCTTGGTCTCCTTGGCTCAGGCCGAAATTTTCTGAATAGAGACCTGGAAACACAACAAATCAAAGAAAGATTGGATAAATGGGATTGCATAAAGTTGCAGAGCTTCTGCAGGACAAATGACATAGCTAGCAAGATCAATAGAAACCCCACGGATTGGGAGAAGATCTTCACTAGCCATACAACGGACAAGGGTCTCATATCTAAAATATACTTGGAACTCAAAAAATTAAACCCCCCAACAACCAATCCTCAAAGAAACAACTGCCCAATAAATATGTGGGTGAAAGACTTAAAGAGAAACTTCTCTGAAGAAGAAAGAAGGATGGCCATTATACACATGAAGCAATGTTCAACATCCCCAGCCATAAAAGAAATGCAAATCAAAACAACATTGAGATATCACCTCACTCCAGTTAGAACGGCAGAAAACAAGAACTCTAACAACAATAGATGCTGGAGGGGATGTGGATAGAAAGGAACCTTACTTCATTGTTGGTGGGATTGTAAACTTGTTCAACCACTTTGGAAAGCAGTATGGAGGTTCCTCAAAAGACTTCACATAGAACTCCCCTATGACCTAGCAATCCCACTTTTGGGCATTTACCCAAATGTTTACAAACAAGACCACACTAAAGCTACCAGCACAACTATGTTTATTGCAGCATTATTTACCATAGCTAAGATATGGAACCAACCCAGATGCCCCTCAGTAGATGAATGGATCCAGAAAATGTGGTATATATACACAATGGAATTCTATGCCTCCATCAGAATGAATGACATTGCCTCATTTGTTAGGAAATGGAAAGACTTGAAAAAAATATATTCATTGAAGTAAGCCAGGCCCAAAGAAACATAGTTCCCATGGTTTCCCTTATTTGCAATATCTAGTAAATGTATGAGTCAAGCAGAAAAGTTCAGATAATGTGATGTAAGGAAAATGAACCTTTAGATATGTATTTTAATGTTTTTTTTTCTTTCATGCATGTGTTTCTAACCCATTTATAAGATTATCTCTTTGTTGCTTTGTATGTCCCTCCCCCACAGTATAACCCCTGCTTTCACTATATTTGATGTAAGTATAACTTGTGGAGGAGATGGGGAAAAAGCAGTTCTTTAAGGATACAGGTTGACCTGTCGCAAAAATGAGAAGTACAAGTTGTCATGTCCAAAACGACCTTTACAACATCGGTGCAGGTGGGGGGGGGAAGGGGAGAGAAGGAGAAGAATTGGGATTGGGGGGAGGTGGGAGGCTGGGAAGGGATGTGAAGGGTAAACAAAGCAGGAGGCTGCAATGCTTGGTAAGAAATGTACGCATTATCCTGCCCATGTAATCGTAACCCCTCTGTACAATATGTTCACAAATAAAATAAAATAAAATTTAAAAAAAACCTTTTTGGGCTTTTTTACAAATTCAAAAGAAACCCTTGATATTCACATGCTTTCTTGAGATCAGTGATGGCTTCCAATCTCTATCAATCACCATAGGTGACATGATTGATGGGTTCTTTTTCTGATGTTCTGCAGAAGCTTCTCTACTGTGAGGCAAACCTGAGCATGGAAATAGGTACAGGAAAGACTCTAGAAGTTAAGGTGTGACTAAACTCTCTTGAGGATCTAATGGGGGAAGCTGTAGAACTTTAGTTCGGACTGAACACTGATGAGAAGGTAGGGTGTTTCTAATGAGTGGCTACTTCCAAGTTCTTTCAAAAGGAGAACAGATATTACCAGGAAAAGACTATCCATAAAAGGACATTTTGCCAAGCTGTGGAATACTAAGGGCTCTTGACCAATCAGGCCCATCCCTAGGGACCCAGGTTCCATCCCTACTCCCCAGCTCTGAGGCATCTAAACAAGGACTTCTTCCCCTTTTTCTTGGTCTCATGGGTCATGCATTCCTCCAGCTGGTACAGAAGAATATTTAAGCAGAAGAGCAATTCTGAAAGGGGCATCTTGAGCTTGACATACTGTGTAAGTTCTTTCAGGGTGTCATAGTTTTTGTGCTCATAGAAATCATCAAGGTAGAAGTCCATCCACCTAGGGAAGATGGGACAAACCATGCTGTGGGCAGATTGGTGACAAGGAAAATGTGAGCCTGCCCTTCCTATCCTGAACCTTATACTATGAGCGTTTTTCTGGCGGGACGTGCATGTGCGGAAATGGGAAAAGACTCCTGTAAGCAGGATGCTCCTCACAACCCACTTCTAGGAATTTCTCAAATGCAATCCTCTAAAGTTCCACATGTGATAGGAGGAGAATGTTGTTTCCCCACTGGATCTGACTTGTTATACACAGCCCTCCTTTTCATCCATGTGAGTCCAAAACTACAACCAAATCCACAACTGTGTAATCTGCTATCCACTAAAGTGTCAAGCCTCAATCCCGTGGTGAACATCTTAACTTGTGTGCAAAGAAGGAAGTTGATTTTAATTCAGAAACCTCCAAGATACCCAGTTGCAAGGACAGAAGTTCTCTTTTTGCCAACATCCACTTCTTCATCTTGTTCATCTTCTTCTCAGTTACTGTAGAACAATCTGTACCAATGGGAGGAGAGAAAGAGGCTAACTGTATGAATCTCCTTTCCTGAACACGACACACATGTTAGTAGCTAAGTCCCACATGGTAATGTAAAAATGACAGCCAAAAACTGGTGATATGTCTACACAATTTTATGGAAATTCTAGTTTGTAAAATTCTAAAGACACATCTTCAATTAACCAGCCAAAGGCCATACCTGGGGCTCAAATGGTAGAGTACTCAGGCCCCAAATTCAAGTTCAACTTTCATCCTTTCTTCTGTCTATATTCTTTCAAAGCCCTCCAAATAGTGATTTCCTAGGTGAGGGTGGGTGTTGGGTGCCACTGGCTCATTCCTTTAATCCTAGTTTCTCAGCAAGCAAATTGCTAAGTCTCCACTACCTTCTGAGTCAAATGAAATCTTCTGGCAGCCCAGTCCTAAGGAATTAGCCTGACATTGCACCTCTTTGTCTCAAGCTAAGCTCCTGTGATAAGACCCCAGTGAAACAGTCTCAGAGAGGTACCAAATATTTCAATAATCTGCCAGCTGTGTCTCATCAGCCCTGGGTTTGAATGAGGAACACACTTTTTAAACAGAATTTCTGGCAGCTTCTCCATTGTCCCTCACTCTCTTTAGTGGCGGAGGAAGTTTCCAATATAAAAGAGATCAACTTTCTGGTAGGCAGGACCAGGTCCATTGCCAGCATTTCCAACAATCCTGAGTCCAACCTCCATATATTATAAGGCATATTTAGGGTTTGAGCAGACTCTTTGTCACACAGAGATGGTAAAAAGAATGGATCTTTGAAACATGGAAATGGGAGTATACTTCAAAATGAGTAATAGAGTTGATTGAAATGTACACAGTAAATATTTTCTCAATATGCACATATAAAAGGACACAAGAGAAGGTTGTACTGTGGACTAGGATGAGATTAAATAAGTTTCCTGTCATAATTATACCTGGCTTGAGTTGCCTTGTGATTCCTTTCAAAGGGCCTGAGACTGGATTCTTGGTTTGGCACTGATCCAATGTCTGAGTGAGGCACTCACACCTCTCATGCCTGAAATCTGAGTCTCTTGAACTTAAATGTTTTTTTTTCTTTCATGCATTTGTTTCTCACGCATTTATACGATTATTTCTTTGTTGCTTTGAATGTCCCTCCCCCACAGTATAACCCGTGCTTTCACTGTATTTAATGTCGGTATAATTTGAGGAGGGGAAGGGGAAAAACAAGTCGTTTAAATTAGGATACAGGTGGACCCGTTGCAACAATGAGAAGTACAAGTTGTCATGTCAAAAACGAACTTCACAGCTTTGGTGGGGGGAGGAAATGGGGGGGAGGGGGAGGCTGGGAAGGGATGTGAAGTGTAAACAAAGGAGGAGACTATAGTGCTTTATAAGAAATGTACTCACTGTCTTGCCCATGTAATTTTAACCCCTCTGTACAGTATGTTCACAATAAACAAATAAAAAAAGAAAATAATACAGGAACATCTTTCTTGTTCCTGAACCACAGGCCACGTGAGCTGGCTTGATTTGAATGTCAGTTACAGTTGCCTGGCTCTCAGAGTTCCATATTCTATTTTATTTTGAGGGAAGTAGTGTGATCTCTCAGATCTCAATGCTCTAAACGGCTTGCTCACATAAGACCATCCCAAAGACAAACTGGAGGCTGAAATATCCCCTCCCACATCACTCTAAACACATGTGGACATTGTCAAATCACAACATCCTCAACTAGGTCTAGGAAACAGCATGGTCTCAGTCTCAAGGAACACTTCCTAGGTGAGATCCATGTCTTATTTGTCACTATTCCTCTCATCCTGCCCAAATCATTTTGCTCTCAGGGCCCTCTCAGCCTGCCATGTGCTTCTTGCATCTATTTTTGACATCTACTTCCTAGGACATTGTTAGGTTTTTGTTTCCTAATCTTCTGTTGCTCTTAAAGCCCCTGTGTGCAGTCATGTGCAAAAAAAGCAAGTACTTGTACATCTCATTGTGGCAATGGGTCCACCTGTATCCCTAGTTAAATGATGTTTTTACCTTTCCCTCCACAAATTATACACACATCAAATACAGTGAAAGCAGGGTTAAACAGTGCAGGAGGGACATACAAAGCAAAATAGAAATTATAATATAAATGTTAGAAACAATTGCATGAAAGAAAAAAAACATCAACTTATATGACCTTTTCTGCTTATACTAGTTATTGCAAATAAGGGACACCATGGGACCTAAGTTTTTTTTGGCCTGGCTTCCTTTACTTAATATATTTTTTTCCAAGTCTTTCCATTTCCTAACAAATGGGGCAATGTGATTCTTTCTGATGGAGGCGTAGAATTCCATAGTGTATATATACCCGAACTTTACCACTTTGTTGTGTGTGGGTGGAGAGGATCGAGTGGGGAGAGGTGGGGGGAGTATGGGTACGGATGGGAAGGGAAAACAAAGAGGAGGCAACAATTCTTGATAAGAACTGTACTCGTTATCTTGCCTATGTAATTGTCATTCCTCTGTATGGTATTCTCACAATAAAAAGAAAAAGAAAGAAAGAAAGAAAGAAAGAAAGAAAGAAAGAAAGAAAGAAAGAAAGAAAGAAAGAAAGAAAGAAAGAAAGAAAGAAAGAAAGAAAGAAAGAAAGAAAGAAAGAAAGAAAGAGAAAGAAAAAAGAAAGAAAGAAAGAAAGAAGAAAGAAAGAAAGAAAGAAAGAAAGAAAGAAAGAAAGAAAGAAAGAAAGAAAGAAAGAAAGAGAAAGAAAAAAGAAAGAAAGAAAGAAAAAAAAGAAAGAAAGAAGAAAGAAAGAAAGAAAGAAAAAAGACAGAAAGAAAGAAAGAAAGAAAGAAAGAAAGAAAGAAAGAAAGAAAGAAAGAAAGAAAGAAAGAAAGAAAAAATACAGCTCACTTTTTACCTACCTAAAAAAAAAAAAACGAAGTACTTAGAGGTGGGAAAATCATACAAGTATTGAAAAACAAACCTTACACATATAGCCAGACATTTTTACAGGTGTACATTCTTGTAAAAGATTATTTTTGATACGTTTGTCACATTTTATGACAGAGGGGAAGTGGAGAAGGGAAAAGGTGCTGCATTGTCCTCTCATAATTCAATGATTATTATTTAAAAATACTATAGTTGAAGGAATGTTAGATTTAAAGATAAAAACTGTGCTTCTGTTCTTTTTATAAGCTAGTCGTTTATGAAATTTTCCTCACTAATGTCTTGTCAACTGTGTCCCATAAACTATCGTCATCCTTCAAAATAATCAAGAAAAACTTTCACAAATAAGTGGGCTGCTGTCCAATCTCTGGATAAGATTTTAAGATACAACCTTGCCTGCGATTCTGTGTGTGCTCATGTGTGGGGAGTGTGTGTGTATGTGTGTGAATGTGTGTCTGTGCATATGTGTGTTTTAGGACTTGAACTCAGGGGCTCTATGACAATCCTGAGGTATCTTTCCCTTGACTATAATGCTCTACCAATTGTACCACAGTTCCACTTCAAGTTTTTTTGTAGTGAACTAGAGAGGCTCATAAAATTTCCTGGTCAGGTTATCTGAACTATACCTCAGGTCTCAACCTCCTGATTAGCTAGAGTTATAATTATGAGCCTCCAGAACCTGATGATAAAGCATTGTTACTGGAGGCTGTGAGGTTGCAAGTTTCATTCCAGCTTCACAACACTCTATATCATAAAACAGCAACAGCAACGTCCTATATCAAAATACAATAATAAGATGTAATTAGAATACAATTTAGTGATATAGCCTGCTAGCATAGGTTTCAGGAAACCTTGGTGTTAATGATTTGGCATCACAAAATCAAACCAAAAGATAATTTTAGTAGACTCTACAATTTTTAAAATTCCATCTTATAATAATTTCAAAACATTATAAGAAACAGGAAAATATTTATACTTATAAAGAGAATGTAAAAAAAGATAAAAGATGGCAGATTATGAAATGGAAAATTCTACACTGCAGGAAAATTATTGCCATGGTGAATATATGGAGGTATTGTTATGGTGAATATATGATAATGTTCTTCAGAGCAGAAATAGATGAATATATATTTAGTACACATAGTCTAACTTGTCTCTCTCTATCAACTTCCAATCTTCTAGTGCATATTATCAATGTATTCAGGTTTATGGTATGCTCCAAAATAACTAGCAGAGTCAGGAGGTTACCAAAATACATTAGTTTAATTGTTTTAGGAGATAAACGTGCTAATTATATTGACTATTCTATATATTAAACATGTAGTGTGTTCTCACTGTACTCTGTAAGTATGTACATACACTACTTCAAAGTGAAATGGAATACAACAAGATTTTGCCTGTAAAGCTAGATATTTGGGACATCAGTTCCAGACCAGTGAAGTTTTAACTGCAATGTTCCCCAACCCTAGCTATGCATGATAGAATACGTATATCATCCCAGGTCCAAGGGGAGCTGAGAGCAGGAGAATTTCATTTCCATGCCATTCTAGGCAAGAATTTCCACATGGCTCCATCTCAACACTGGCTAGCACCTATCACCCCTACCTAGGTTAAAATAAAAATAAGAGCATTGTAGTATAACAAATAATATTGAAACATGCCAATACAAACCATCATGAACAACACACTCGTGTTTGTTCCTCATACCTGTAATCTTAACTGTTTCTATGATTATATATGTGATCCAGAGGCACCAAGCAGTTCATTATTTTAAAAATGACTATTTGATGCCAGGTGCCAGGGTCTCATGCATGCCTGTAATCCCACCTACTTATGAGGCTGAGGTCTGAGGATCACAGTTCAAAGTCAACCAAGGAATAACAGTCCCCATAAGACTCTTATGTACAATTAACAACTCAAAAGAACAGAACTGGTTCTGTGGCTCAATTGGTAGAGTGTTAAGTAACTTGAGCACAAGTCTCAGGGATTGTGCTCAGGCCCTGAGTTCAAGCTTCAAAACTGACAAAAAAAATAAACATTTTAATGTCTGAATTTCTTGTGAATTAAAATGACAGCTGTGGTATACAATTCTACAGACTACTACAGATTTAATTATATTGTAGTGAGCAAAAGTAGAAGCACTTGAATAAAGGACATTTTTTCATAAACTGGGGCAGCCTGGTCTCTAATTAGAGGAAATTGCTGGACTCATACGTACTGTTTTTTTATGTTGTGAAGTATTTTATTTATTTATTTAGTTAGTTAGTTAGTTTATTTTTTTAATTTTAATTTTAATTTTTTTGTGAACATACTGTACAGAAGGGTTACAATTACATGGGAAAGATAATGAGTACATTTCTTATCAAGGATTGCAGCCTCCTCCTTTGTTTACCCTTCACATCCCTTCCCAGCCTCCCCCAACCCAATCCCCCCCCCGCACCAAAGTTGTAAAGTTCGTTTTTGACATGATGACTTGTACTTCTCATAGTTGCATCAGTTCAACCTGTATCCTTAAACGACTTGTTTTCGCCATCTCCTCCACAAATTATACCGACATCAAATATAGTGAAAGGAGGAGTTAAACTGTGGGGGAGGAACATACAAAGCTACAAAGAAATAATCTTATAAATGAGTTAGAAACAAATGCATGAAAGAAAAAAACATTTAAATACATATCTAAGGGTTCATTTTCCTAAGATCATATTAGCTGACCTTTCCTGCTTGACTCATACATATACTAGATATTGCAATTAAGGGACACCATGGGACATATGTTTCTTTGGGCTTGGCTTACATCACTTAATATAATTTTTCCCAAGTCTTTCCATTTCCTAACAAATGGGAAAATGTCATTATTTCTGATTGAGGCATAGAATTCCATTGTGTATATATACCACATTTTCTTGATCCATTCATCTACTGAGGGGCATCTGGGTTCCTTCCATATCTTAGCTATGCTAAATAATGCTGTAATAAACATAGTTGTGCTGGTAGCTTTAGTGTGGTCTTCTTTGTAAACATTTGGGTAAATGACCAAAAAGTGTGATTGCTGGGTCATAGGGGAGCTCTATGTGAAGTTTTTGAGGAACCTCCATACTGTTTTCCAAAGTGGTTGAATAAGTTTACACTCCCACCAAATATTAGAATGGAACAAAGACAGCCTCTTCAGTAAGTGGTGCTGGCAAAATTGGTTAACTACTTGTAGAAAACTAAAACTAGATCCTTATGTATCACCCTGCACCAGAATCAACTCCAAAAGGATCAAGACCTCGGAGTCAAAGCAGACACGCTGAAAACATTACAGGATGGAATAGGAGAATCTCTAGGCCTCCTTGAAGCATGCCGAAATTGTCTTAATAGGGAACCGGAAACACAACAAATCAAAAAAAAGGTTGGACAAATGGGATTGCAGGAAGTTGCAGAGCTTCTGCATAGCAAAGGACATAGCTAGCAAGGTCAATAGAAAGCCCACAGATTGGGAGAAGATCTTCACTAGCCATACAACGGACAAGGGTCTCATATCTAAAATATACTTGGAACTAAAAAAATTAAATCCCCCAACAACAAATCCTCAAAGAAATAACTGCCCAATAAATAAGTGGGCTAAAGACTTGAAGAGAAACTTCTCTGAAGAAGAAAGGATGGCCAATAGACACATGAAGAAATGCTCAACTTCCTAGCCATAAAAGAAATGCAAATCAAAACAACATTGAGATACCACCTTACCCCAGTTAGAATGGCTATAATCAAGAAATCTAACAACAACAGATGCTGGAGGGGATGTGGACAGAAGGGAACCTTAGTGCATTGTTGGTGCGAGTGTAAACTTGTTCATACGTAGTATTTTTTGGTTGATTTTGTTTTGTTTTAGGATGAGAAACCTTATTTCTGCCAATGGCCATTTGGATATGTCTAACATCATTCAAAGGCCATGGAGAATTAACATTAAAGACGGGACACAGTCAAATGGCAATAAACTTACTTGTCTTTATGCCATGTTCCAAGTGAATTGTTTAGCTTATATATCCATATGGTCTATAGTTTCCTATTCCTACCTTCCTGAAAATACAAGCATATTCCACCAATTCAGATTTGAGCCAGGCAATATGTAGTATTAGTGCCAAGAGTCGAGGAAAATTATAACACAACTAAGGAAGCATGAAACCAACACTTTAGTAGCTGGACAATGGGGACTCAGACCTATAATCCTAGCTACTCTGGAGGCTGATGATCACATTACAATACCATCTGGAGTGAGAAAATCTGTAATACTCTTCTCTCCAATTAGCCACACAAAAGCCATAAAGGAAGCTGAGCCTCTAGAGGTAGAGTAGCCTTGATTACAAAATCTCAGGGGCAGCACCCAATCCTGAGTTCAAGCTGAAGTTCAGGCACAAAAACAAAAACAATCAACAACAAAAAGAGAAACTGGGAGAAAGCTCAGGAAAGAATGGCATTGTCTACAAGAAAAATGTGTATGTTACATGAATTGTAAAATGGTAACCTCACTTTACACACCTTAGTGACAATTACATTGAAAAAGGAATCTGAGAAATCCCAAAGGCATGGGGCCTTATGATGTGCATCTGCTTTCCAGAATTTCAAAGTCCAATCATCTGAGCTGGTAACACACAGGTTGTAGCCAAGGGTGATTAGAAAATATGAAGGCAAAGATCTTTTCAGCTTGTCCCACTAAATCTTTGATTAAGCAAAAAACAAAACAATACAAAGTAAAAACAATAGACTTTAAGTTTAATTAGGCTGCTATTAAAGATTCAGATGGTATACTTTGTGGAGGGGAAGGGAAAAACATATTGTATAAGTAGGTATACAGATGGGCCCATTGCAACATGAGATGTACAACACATTATGTCAAAAAACGGACTTTACAACTTTGGTGGGGGAGGTGGGAGATGGGAAGGGATAGGAAGGGGAAATAAAGGAGGAGGCAACAATATTTCATAATAAATGTACTCATTACCTTGCTCATGTAATTTTAACTTCTCTGTACGTTATTTTCACAATTAAAAAATTGAAAAAAAAGATTCCAGGCAGAATTATTCTGTTATATGATGAGCTAGTACATATGTTTTGTATATACTGAACTCACATATATCAGAAAAATATCCATGGATTCATAACTAGAAAATCTGAAATGTAAGGTATATTAATTAGATAAGTTTCATTAGGTAGCCAATGAAGAAAACACCACATGGTATTGTCAGGTTTATTAACTGAACTGCTGCCCATGCCATACATGGTGAAGAGGCATGTAAAAAAATGGGGTGAGAGTTCTAGTTCCAGGAAGATGGCGGAGGAGAAGCTGGAATCTGAACAAGCTCTCGCATAGAAAGCAATTTTAGAGTTCTAGTGAACAGTCCTAAGCCAGAGAATCACACCAAGTGTGCCATCACAGGACAGAGAGTTAGACAAGAGAGGGGAAGCCAAGGAAACACAGCAGCTGCCGCTATGGCGGCAGGGTCGCGGCGGCGACCACTGCTGCGGGGTCATACCTGAGACACAGAGAGTCCGAGACGAAGGAGCCAGACGCAGCGGATGAGCGGATTCTACTCAACACCAACAAGAACCGACAAGGAGCGGAAATCTTCATCCTGCTATTTGCAGACCAGAGACGACCCAGGATCCAAGACTCGGCGTGAGTACAAGCCCGACATCCTCACTCCTTCTCAGGAAGCAGAGGAGGGAAGGCTACCACTCCCCCCCCCCAGCACCATTGATCTCCATCTTGGATACCGACAAAGCTCGGAGGAGCTGCTAGCTCCAGCTCAGGCCTTGGAATAAAACGAGTCATTTAGCAGGTCACAAGAACTTAACGGCGAAGTGACCTGCCAGACTCAGCACCATCCAGGGAAAAGTCACCCAGCTCAGGCGCCAGCCATTGGAGGGCCTTGCCTCACTGGGTAACCAGAACCAGAGGCTGCCCCTCCCTCTAGCAGCCACCACAATCAATTGAAAAACAGAAACCCTGGGCTCCAGGCTGGGCGCTGTGAGCTTTATCACAAAATAGCCCCAGGGAAAAGCTATTTTTTGTTGAAAGGCCTCACCTCTACCCAGAACCTAGCCTCATCACCGCATCCCCCACTTTTGTGATTCTCAAAGCAGATCACCCTCCGAGAAAACTAACCTGGGAGGGGGATCTCAAAATCTTGGGTAAAGCAGAGCATTTTTCTGCCTCTTCCAACCAACCGACTTAAGAAACCAATCAAGCCACAGGATCTCAAGCTTACCAGAGACTCCAACAAGAGACTGGTTAGAGACAAAAGGATTCTTCCCACTCCTCCCCCCCCAAAAAAAAAATCAAAAGACTTTTTTTTCTTTTTTCTTTTTCTTCTTCTTCTTTTCTTTTTTTGCTTGTTTTTTGTTTTTTTGCTACCTTATATATATATTTTTTCCCTTCTAAAACTTTTATTAATCTTTAATTTTTGCCTCTTCTGAAAAAATGATTGTTTTCCAGTAACTTTTTTTTTTCTCTCATCTTATAATTTTTATTTTAGGAATATGTGAATGAGCGTTTTCCTTTCTTTTTTGTCTTCTTTCTCTTTTTCTTTCTTTCTTAATTATCTTTTTGTTTTTTGTCTAGCTCTACTGAACTTCTGATCTTTTCTTCTCCCTTTCCCATCCTTAAAGATTTTCACATCTCCTCTATGTCCTTCCCCTTCTCGGAACATATTCACATTCCTCTCTAAATAGACGGTCTTTTAACTTCTATAATAACATTAATTTTTACGTTTCTATTTTTTTCTGGTCTCTCTCTCTCTCTACTTGCATCCTACCCAACCCATTTCCTGCATTGTGATTAGGACATAGTTAACTCTCCCTGTGCCTCCCCACACCAATCTATTCCTATTTTTTACCCACATCTCTCCCTAATCCTAATAATTTCTGGTTTTCCAAATTCTTTTCTGTGGTTCGAAGTACTTTAACATATAGTTGTTTGATGTTGAATAGATGTATCTGTTGAACTAGATTGTATCTGTAGAATATTGACTGTACAAATGCAAACTTTGGTTGATGGTTGCCTTAAGATAGTGTTCTAGCATAAAACTGGTGCAATCTTCATCTCAAATGGGCAGAGTAAGCCGGAAAAACATAAGAAAAATGGCAAATATGGGTATCTCAATTCCCAATCTTGATAATCAGGGATTAGAACAGATAAAGAATAATCCAGAGGAGAGTTCCCAAATAGCTCTACAAACACTAATAGCAAACATGATAAATGAGAAGTTTGACAATGTACAAAGGACTCTGTATGAGCGTGATAGGGAGAGAGAGGAGGCATCCCAGAAGTTTATACAGGAATATCATAAGCGTGAGGAAGCTACTCAAAAACTGATACAGGATTTGCGTGAACAACTTGAGAATGCTCAAATAGAAAGGGAGGAATGGCGTGAGCAGGCAGAGAACACTCAAAGAGAACTGCAGGATTCCCACGAACAGGAAGAAAGAGAACTGCAGGAATCCCACAGACGGGAAGAAGCTAATCAAAGAGTAATTCAGGAATTGAGAGACCAGGTAGAGAATACACAAAGATCACTAAAGGCATTCATGGAATCCATTAACAAAGAGCTGAAGGAAGTCAGGGAGACCACAAAGGGAATGCTGAATGGAACCCAACAGAAGGAATGGGAGTCCAAAGAAACCATAACCAATCAACTAAGTGATTTGAGAACAAACACTGAACACCAAATTAAGGAAGTAAAGAAATTCATACAAGACCTAAAACAGAGCTTCAACAAAGAACTTGAAGCCATCAAAGCTGACCAATTAGAAGGAAAAGAGATAAAAAACAAAGTAGAGAGTCTTGACAGCAGGTTAGTCCATGCAGAAGATCGAATCTCACGGATTGAAGACAGCCTAGATATTATAGAGAAAGAACATACAACCATCCAAGACAAGTCCAAGAAATATGATAGGTCTATCCAACACCTGGAACACACCATCAGAAGGCCCAATCTAAGGATAATGGGTGTAGAGGAGCACCTAGAAAAAGAAGTTAATGGTCTAGGAAATTTGTTTAACAGGATCCTAGCAGAGAACTTCCCAAACATACAAAAAGATAGGCCTATTCAGATACAAGAAGCTTTTAGAACCCCAAATAGACCAGACCAGAATAGGACATCCCACTGTCACATTATAATCCACACAGGATCAACCCAGACCAAGGAAAAGATCCTTAAAGCTGTCAGGGAGAAAAGCTTAATCACCTATGAAAGGAAACCTATTAGAATCACCTCAGATTTCTCAGCAGAGAAAATCAAAGCAAGAAGAGCCTGGAATGGCGTATGCCATGCCCTAAAAACAAATAATTATCAACCAAGAATACTGTACCCAGCTAAACTCTCCTTCATAACTGAAGGCCAAATAAAAACCTTCCATAGAAAAGAAAAAATTGAAACAATACATCTCCACCAAACCAGCCCTACAAAAGATTCTTAAAGATGTCCTACACATAGACAACCAACAAGACCGCAACAAAGGCCAAGAAACTGCACGCAAACTGAGAATCCAAGAACCTTAGGAAGAACCCAGTTTTCGCAGCCCCCAAGAAGGTGGATAACATGGCAGGAACTCCCAAATACCTCTCAGTACTATCTCTTAACGTTAACGGACTGAACTCTCCAATTAAGCGACATAGACTGTCTAGTTGGATTAAAAAACAAGACCCTTCTATCTGCTGTCTGCAGGAGTCACATCTTGCCCGTAAAAACAAACACATCTTCAATGTTAAAGGCTGGAACAAAATCTACCAAGCAAACGGCCCTCATAAACAGGCGGGAGTTGCAATCCTAATATCAGATAAAATAGACTTCAAACTAAAATTCGTGAGAAGAGATAAAGAAGGTCGCTACATACTAATTAAAGGATCTCTCCTTCAGGAGGATATTACAATTCTAAATATCTATTCGCCAAACAATGGAGCACCCAAATTTATCAAAGAAACACTACTTTCCCTCAAATCCCATATAGATCCAAAGACATTAATTGTTGGGGATTTTAACACACCACTCTCCCCACTAGATAGATCAACTTGGCAAAAACTCAACTGAGAAACCGCAGATCTAAACAGCTGCATAGATCAACTAGACTTAACAGACATTTACCGAACATTTCACCCAGCAGCATCAGAATACACATTCTTCTCAGCAGCACATGGAACGTTTTCTAAAATAGACCACATTTTAGGCCACAAAGCAAACTTGTCTAAATTCAGAAACATTGAAGTTATACCTTGCATTCTCTCTGACCACAAGGGAATTAAATTAGAACTCAACACCAAAAGCCACCAAAGAAAGTCCGGTATCACATGGAGGCTGAACAACACACTGCTGAATCATGAGTGGGTCATGGAAGAGATTAGAAAGGAAATTCAAATGTTCATGCTATTCAACAAAAATGAACACACAAATTACCAGCTCCTCTGGGACACAGCAAAGGCAGTACTCAGAGGCAAGTTTAGAGCTCTGAGCTCCTACATCAACAAATTGGAGAGATCGGAAACTAACAATTTAATGACACATCTAAACCTACTTGAAAAAGAGCAGCAAGATAAACCCCAATCCAGTAGACGGAAAGAAATAATCAAAATTAAATCAGAATTAAATGAATTAGAATCCAAAAAAACTATAGAAAGAATCAACAAAACAAAGAGTTGGTTCTTCGAAAAACTTAACAAAATTGACAGACCCTTAGCAAATCTAATCAGAAAAAGGAGAGAACATACTCAAATTAATAAACTCAGAGATGAGAATGGAAACATCACCACAGAAACAACCAAGATTCAGAACATTATAAGGGAATACTTCTCAAAACTTTATGCTAATAAGTTTGAGAACTTGACAGAAATGGACCTTTTCCTAGCAAATATTGACATGCCAAAACTAAACCAAGATGAGTTAAACCAGCTTAACAGGCCCATATCAAGCATTGAAATAGAAACAGCAATAAGAGACCTCCCAGCTAAGAAAAGTCCAGGACCAGATGGTTTTACAGCGGAATTTTACAAGGCTTTCAAAGCAGAGCTCACACCAATACTCCTCCAAATATTCAATGAAATTGAAAGAGAAAGCTCACTACCAAACACATTCTATGAAGCCATCATAACCCTCATCCCAAAACCAGGCAAGGACTCATCAAAGAAAGAGAACTATAGACCCATTTCTTTGATGAACATTGATGCAAAACTTCTCAACAAAATTTTGGCCAATCGATTTCAACAATTCATCCAAAAAATCATACACCATGATCAAACAGGATTCATTTCAGGGATGCAAAGCTGGTTCCATATACGCAAATCAATTAATATTATTCATCACATCAACAAGAGCAAGAATAAGAACCACATGGTTATCTCAATAGATGCAGAAAAAGCATTTGACAAGATCCAACACCCCTTTATGATGAAGGTTCTGGAAAAATTAGGAATCCATGGAACATTCCTCAATACAATAATGGCTGTATATGACAAACCTACAGCCAGCATTATACTTAATGGTGAAAAACTAAAGCCATTTCCTCTTAACTCAGGAACAAGACAAGGATGCCCACTCTCTCCACTTCTCTTCAATCTAGTATTAGAATGTATAGCTACAGCAATAAGACAAGATGCAGACATAAGGGGGATCCAAATAGGGAAAGAAGAAATAAAACTCTCCCTCTTTGCAGATGACATGATCTTGTATTTAAAGAATCCCTTGGACTCCACTCCCAAATTACTCAAGCTGATTCAAAACTTTGGCAAAGTAGCAGGTTATAAAATTAACCACCCAAAATCAATGGCTTTTCTATATGCCAACAATGAGGAAAGTGTGGCTGAAATTAGGAAAGCAACTCCATTTGTAATAGCCCCACAAAAAATAAAATACCTAGGAATTAATTTAACCAAAGAAGTGAAGGACCTCTATGATGAAAACTTTAAAATCTTGAAAAAGGAAATCAACACAGAACTTAAAAAATGGCAAAACCTCCCATGCTCCTGGATTGGAAAGATTAACATCGTGAAAATGGCAATACTTCCCAAGGCTATCTACAAATTCAACGCGATACCTATCAAAATTCCACCCTCAGTCTTCAAGGAAATAGAGGAGGCAATCCAAACATTCATATGGAACAATAAAAGACCCCGAATAGCAAAAACACGCCTCAACGGAAAGAACACTGCTGGAGGAATATCAATACCAAATTTCAAACTCTACTATAAAGCCATAGTAATCAAAACAGCTTGGTATTGGCATAAGAACAGACCTCAGGACCAATGGAATAGAATTGAAAACCCAGAAATGAACCTACAGACCTATAGCCATCTAATCTTCGATAAGGAAGCTAAAACAATAGAATGGAAGAAAGTCAGCCTCTTCAGTAAATGGTTCTGGCAAAATTGGTTAACTACATGTAGAAAACTAAAGCTAGATCCTTATATATCACCCTGCACCAGAATCAACTCCAAATGGATCAAAGACCTTGAACTCAAAGCAGACACTCTGAAAACATTACAGGATGGAATAGGAGAAACCCTAGGTCTCCTTGGCTCAGGCCGAAATTTTCTGAATAGAGACCCGGAAGCACAACAAATCAAAGAAAGGTGGGACAAATGGGATTGCATAAGGTTGCAGAGCTTCTGCAGGGCAAATGTCATAGCTAGCAAGATCAATAGAAAGCCCACCGATTGGGAGAAGATCTTTATTAGCCATTCAACGGACAAGGGTCTCATATCTAAAATATACTTGGAACTCAAAAAATTAAATCCCCCAACAACAAATCCTCAAAGAAACAACTGCCCAATAAATAAGTGGGCGAAAGACTTAAAGAGAAGCTTCTCTGAAGAAGAAAGAAGGATGGCCAATAGACACATGAAGAAATGTTCAACATCCCTAGCCATAAAAGAAATGCAAATCAAAACTACATTGAGATATCACCTCACTCCAGTTAGAACAGCAAAAATCAAGAACTCTAACAACAACAGATGCTGGAGGGGATGTGGACAGAAAGGAACCTTACTTCATTGTTGGTGGGAATGTAAACTTGTTCAACCACTTTGGAAAGCAGTATGGAGGTTCCTCAAAAGACTTCACATAGATCTCCCCTATGATCCAGCAATCCCACTTTTGGGCATTTACCCAAATGTTTACAAACAAGACCACACTAAAGCTACCAGCACAACTATGTTTATTGCAGTATTATTTACCATAGCTAAGATATGGAACCAACCCAGATGCCCCTCAGTAGATGAATGGATCAAGAAAATATGGTATATATACACAATGGAATTCTATGCCTCCATCAGAAAGAATGACATTTCCCCATTTGTTAGGAAATGGAAAGGCTTGGAAAAAATTATATTAAGTGAAGTAAGCTAGGCCCAAAGAAACATAGGTCCCATGGTTTCCCTTATTTGCAATATCTAGTTTAGGTATGAGTCAAGCAGAAAAGGTCAGATAATGTGATGTTAGGAAAATGAACCCTTAAATATGTATTTTAATGTTTTCGTTTCTTTCATGCATATGTTTCTAACGCATTTATAAGATTATTTCTTTGTTGCTTTGTATGTCCCTCCCCCACAGTGTAACCCCCGCTTTCACTATATTTGATGTCAGTATAACATGTGGAGGAGATGGGGGCAAACAAGTCGTTTAAGGATTCAGGTCGACCTGTTGCAACAATGAGAAGTACAAAATGTCATGTCAAAACCAGCTTTACATTGTCGGTGGGGGGGGAGGGGAGTATAATTGGGTGGGGGGAGGGGGGAGGCTGGGAAGGGAGGTGAAGGATAAACAAAGGAGGAGGCTGCAATGCTTGGTAAGAAATGTATGCATTATCCTGCCCATGTAATTGTAGCCCCTCTGTACAGTATGTTCTCAAATAAAATAAAATAATGTTAAAAAAAATGGGGTGACCCATCCTAGGGTCAGGATGTATCTAGGCCAAGGACTGGATGAGGTATGGCCAGGTGGGGGAAATGTCTGGCCACACTGGATCTGGATGTGACCTCTGTGCCTGGGACTCTCTTATGGTCAGATAGAAAGTGTGACCAGTGGCTGACCAGGTTGTGACTTAGCAGGAGGGGGAGGTGGCTGCCTCCAGGTGTGCCAGATACCTAGGTAACACATACAGGGTGGAAACTTAGCTAAGAAGAGGAGGGAGTCTGCATAGGGTCGGCATGGCTGGGGCAGACCTAATACCAAATACAAGTAGTAACTCTGCGTTGTGACTCCTAACTCCAAACCATTCATTCTCAGTCATTTTCTTTCCTTCCTTCCTTCCTTCCTTCCTTCCTTCCTTCCTTCCTTCCTTCCTTCCTTCCTTCCTTCCTTCCTTCCTTCCTTCTTTCTTTCTTTCTTTCTTTCTTTCTTTCTTTCTTTCTTTCTTTCCTTCCTTCCTTCTTTCCTTCTTTCTTCCTTCTTTTCTTTTCTCTCTCCAGCTCTCCCTCTCTCTATCAATCTCTCCTTTCATTCACTCTCCCTCTCTCTATCCCCTACCTCAGTATTCTCAACTCTCAAATAATGAACACTTGGTGAGTTGAACTCAGAAGCTGGGAAGAGCAGCTCACTTGGCCATTGTGATATTTAATTTCATGTTTCTTTACACCTCTTCCACTGGTCACTGGAATCAAATAAGGAACACAGCAGCATGGCATCTCAAGCCATTTGGAGGAGGAAAGCAAGCACGTTCACTGCATTCTGTCAGGTCCACCCTGGGAAGGTGAGGCAGACTCCTCCCTCTTGGCGAAATCTCAGCCCAGTTTCTGCATCAGGAGAGGTGACTGCTTCCAAGTGAACCAGTTACCTACGTGACACAGGTATTGAGCAGAGACTTATCCTCTTGTCGTGCTGAGATTAATGGCATGATTCAAAATGATCCACTAGTTTGTTGCGATTGGGACTTCCTAAATTTTTGGTTAGGCTATGTTCAAATTGTGATCTATTTATTTCTGATTACTAACCATGATTATAGATGTGAGCCAATGTGAAACAGCACATCAGACCATTCAAAGTTCTTTATCACACATGGAAAACACGCAGTTTCCCAAGTTACATACAAGTTGACAGACAGCAAAATAATCCTTAATTCTGGTCGAGACGTGTTTTTAATGTAAAACAAAATTACTTAGCAAAATATCTGACTAATGTGATTATACTTTCAAACTTACCCTACATTTTAATAACAAATCACCTATATTAGACAATGATTAACCCAAATTACCTGTAATCATTTATTTTTAGCATATCTTCTAGAGGTAGGCAGAACTGGAGCACACACTATTAACTAAGGTGGTAGAATTTGAGAGGATCATAATTCTGAATCAGTCTCGGAAGGAAAGTATCACCCATATCATCCTACTAGGTAGGGATATTGGAATGTAATCATGATCCTTGCTTTTTCGGCTTGGTGCAAAAGTTGCTACTCTATGAGTAATGTAACTTAAACAAGAAAGGATTGGTGGAAGGACTCCAGTGGTGGAGTATCTGTCTGGCAAACACAACATCAAAACTCAAATCCACTTCCAAAAGATAAAATAAGAAAAGGAAAGAAAGAACAACTCACACTGAGCATGTGTTCAATGTAAAAATTTACACTAAATCATTGTAGTTATAATACCATCATATAATTCTAGGAGCAAATACATTTTGTGTCAAGGCTAAATGAGAAAATAACATACTATATACAAAGCTTTGGTAAAGCATAGGTCTGGCTTACAATGGTGAATGCTTAAGTTTGCATGTGCAGTGCTGTGCTGGGTTGTTAAGGTTTATGGAAGTCCATCATTTTGATGAGCTTGGCATGATGAAATTACCTAACCATACAGTTCACTGAACAGATACTACTGACATATATATATATATCACTACACTAAATATACACATGTATGTATTTATATATTAAGTTGCATGTAAATCAAATAAAATTTAAAATGAATAAATTTAGTAAGCATATACCTTTCCCAAATAATTATTTTACCTGAATAAATTCATGTCTTAAAGTCTCCAATACTATATAACACTTACATGTTTGCTGATCCCCTTCAGCTTTTTTATGATATTGTTTTTTTTCTTTTTTAGATGAAAAATCCAGCCAATAAACACACTTTTATAACATTCCTTTCTTTATAAAATGAAAAACACGTTGTGTAATCTGGCTCTTTATGTGTTATCAAAAAATTTTTTATAATTTCAAGTACATATTTTCTTAGACTTAGGTCTCACTCATTTCTTCCAATAATATCTATGGAAAGGAGAAAATGAAGGATCATTCTGTTACTTTGGGAGCTTTTGTTATTAATCCCTGCAATAAATATTATGAAAATAAAATTCTGAAATTATTTAGAGAGATGACATGAAAGTTACCTTTCTACACACCCATGCTACTCCCTCAACTAAATCATAGAACTTGAAATAAGTAACATTTTAGCTGGGAGCCAGTGGCTCATGCCTGTAATCCTAGCTACTCAGGAGCTGAGATCTGAGGATGGTAGTTCATAGCTAGCTCTGGCAGGAAATCCGTGACGTCCTTACCTCCAATTAACCACCAGAAAACCGGAAGTGGCACTGTGGCTCAAGTGGTAAAGTGCTAGCCTTGATCTAAACAGCTTAGAGACAGTGCCTAGGCCCCGAGTTCAAGCCCCATGACCATGAAAAATAAAAAAGGAAAAAGGGAGGAAAGCAATATTTTAAATCTAATGTGCACATATACACAAAAGTTGTCTAGAAATAAAATTTATAACAGCTCCTGGACTGGTAAAAAAATAGATTAAAGTGAAATTGCCTTCAATCATTCATTTAGACAATCTATACTGAGGGCAGATTATTGGAGCTCACATAACTATCTAAAGAGGTACAATTTGAGAGCATCACAGTTCAGAACCAGTGTGCAAGAAAAGTAACAAGGTTTTCATATCATCCTAAAGCCTGGCATGTTGGAATGCATTTGTGATCCCAGCTACTTGGCAGATAGATGTGAGGATCTTAGCCTCTGTTCAGCGCTCAGCAAAATTGATAACCTATGAGCAAAGTAACTAAATTGAAAAGGATTGTTCTAATGGTAGAATACTTGTTCTGCAAACAAAATATCTAAATTCATACTCATTTTCTAAAAGAAGAATGAAAAGAGAAGAAAGATAAAAAGAGAAAAGAGAGAAATAAAAGAAAGTAGAGAAGGGGGAGGAGAGAAGGGGAGGAAGGAGGGAAGGAAGGAAGGAGGATAAGAAGGAAGGAAGGAAGGAAGGAAAGAAGGAAGGAAGGAAGGAGGAAAAGAAAAGAAAGAAAGGGAGGAAGAAAGAAAGGGAGAGAGGTACAAATAAAAACCTCAGCATGTGTTAGATTTTAATAATGACCCCAAATCCTTTTAGATATAAATGCCATCATTTAATTCTCTGGACAGGGACATTTTGTATCAAGCCCTGTTGTAAGGTCATGGGACCCCCGAAAGACCATCAGAGACCACGACCAATGTGAAAAGCAAAAGAGTCCTTTATTTTCATGCTCAAGCTTGTTCCTCCATGCTCTAGGTAACTGGTGAGGGTAAGAGACCCCAAGCACAAAACCAGCACATCTTTTATAATATTGAAAAAACAAGTTTAGGAAATTTCCACACAAGCAGTTACATGATTGGTTTGAGGCCACCCTAACTGCACTGTCTTTTTTCTGAACTATTGGTACGTTCTGTTCCTGGAACACTTGGGTAACTGTTCTGCTTTCTTAAGGGTGGGCAGGGTTGGTGGCAACCTGTGTTTTTTTTTTCTCTCTCTTGGTTACTCTGAGGACAGCTTAGCACAATATGGTGGCGTTAATCTTAAATTGGATTTACTTTGGCTCTTCATTCTCTCCTCTTCTAAAGCATCAGGGTCCAATCATGGTCCCCTAATTGGCACAGTCTTCTATATATACAGTTTGGTATAGGGGTCTCAGAATCAATAGATGGATTGTGCTGATTCTCTCTTTTACAAAGGACACCAGTCTACAAGGTCCAATTGTGAGTAACAAAATTAACCGTATCAAAGGCCCTAACATTTTCTTCCAGCAATCCTGACTCCATATATCACAGCTAACATAATTTTATACCAACTGTATTCCTAAGCTCCAATTTTAAGACATACGCATACTATTTGCTACATACTTAAACTTTCTGAGGTTTGTCTTCTTTACAAACATTTTAAGATGATCAGTACTTTTTAAATCCTTTCTTTGACATTTCCCCATTTGTTAGGAAATGGAAAGGCTTGGAAAAAATTATATTAAGTGAAGTAAGCCAGGCCCAAAGAAGCATAGGTCCCATGGTTTCCCTTATTTGCAATATCTAGTATAGGTATGAGTCAAGCAGAAAAGGTCAGATAATGTGATGTTAGGAAAATGAACCCTTAAATATGTATTTTAATGTTTTCGTTTCTTTCATGCATATGTTTCTAACGCATTTATAAGATTATTTCTTTGTTGCTTTGTATGTCTCTCCCCCACAGTGTAACCCCCGCTTTCACTATATTTGATGTCAGTATAACATGTGGAGGAGATGGGGGCAAACAAGTCGTTTAAGGATTCAGGTGGACCTGTTGCAACAATGAGAAGTACAAGATGTCATGTCAAAACCAGCTTTACAATGTCGGTGTGGGGGGGAGGGGGGTATAATTGGGTGGGGGGAGGGGGGAGGCTGGGAAGTGAGGTGAAGGGTAAACAAAGGAGGAGGCTGCAATGCTTGGTAAGAAATGTATGCATTATCCTGCCCATGTAATTGTAGCCCCTCTGTACAGTATGTTCTCAAATAAAATAAAATAATATTAAAAAAAATAAATAAATCCTTTCTTATCCAGAAGATACCAATTTTTCCCCAATTCATTTCTTAAGGCTTTCTTTACTACCCTCTTGTTCTTTAAAATTCCATAAGCTTTTTGTGGCTAGAGTTTAAAACTGCCCATTTTTCCTTTAACTTGTGGAACCAAGTTATCTCAGAAAGCCTCAATGCACTAGTGGGATGAAAAGCTTGCTAGATTTTAAGGCTAAGATTAGGTCTGTGTCTCATTCCTCTTACTACTTCCACTGATTAAAAAATCTCTCCTTTATCTTTAAAACACACATAGGAGGAAGCAGGTTATTACCATACGAGAGCCAAATTAGGTGTGACCCTGAAGTGTCTAAGGCAAGACAGTGATATCCTTGCCCCCAATATCCACTGGGGGATTAGAAAGGGTTACTGGATATCACCAAAACAATGTCCCACAAGAGCTTAGTTTTAGCAGCTTTCAACCGGGAAGCAGTCTCAAATGATGGAATCAGGCAGGAGTTCAGTCGACATCTACCACTGTGGAGTTGGACTATGTGATGATGAGATTTCCTCCAGGTGACTGCCAGGCTGTTGTTGACCTTTACCCTGCAGTAGCATGGTCTCTTAGTGGCTCCAAGGGACTGTCACACCTTGTGCTGGGTTGCCAATTCATACACAGACTGTTAAGGATACATTGCATAGGCTTGGCAGTCTGTGACCCCACTAGTTTTTAAGACTATTTAGACAATAATCCAGGACAATTTACCAAGATAACAACTGTTTAAACTTCAGTTTTTAATAAATCTAGGATTTCCTAGGCAGAAATAGAGGGCTCAGGTTTGTACTATTTTTTCCCATGCCTTTTCCTTCTGTCAATTTTACCACATTTTTAAAAAGGTGACTCTGGTCCCTTGTTCTTCAACGGGGAAGATGGGTGAAGATTCATCTTCTGTCATTTCTTTAAGCTGATTCAGGGTTGTTGATCCTACTAGCCAGGAACCTATAACCTTAGCCCATTTTACAAAGAGGTTACCAGGGTTAAATGTCATTAAGAACAATATTTTAACTTTTTACAAATGCACAGACCTTTTTTTCTGGCTACAACAGTGGAGCTTATTTAGCACTCTGGTTTGTTAAAGCATCTTTCTGGATGGTTTAGGAATGTGATCTCTAGTAATCCTAACAATGTGAGAGTTAACTATGCAGACCTTCAGACAGATATCAATAGAAACACACTTTCAGGTTTACAAACATTTTTCCTGAGCAGATGAATTTCATGTAGCTGGTTTCAGCTCAAAAGTTACTGCCAATTAGAGCTTTTTGCACATACAAGGGTTGGGATCCAAACTATCCTCCGTATTTTACAACCTTAGCTTTTTAGTACTATCACAGATGACCGACAAGTTCCTGGCGCTTACAAGGTAGATAGTCACAGACATTAGGCATGCTTACAATCTATCTTTCCATTACCTTCTGGCTCTGACCAATTTTTGAAGGGCCACACACTAATGACTCTAGGACCTGACATTATTTCTGCAATCCAAGCAGTGGCTTACAGTCTCTGGATGCTCCTCCATTGCTTTCGTCCCAGAAGTGTCTTCTCCACACTGGGAAAAATGCCTCATTGGCATTTCTCTTAGTTGGTTGCTGGACTTGAACTCAGGGCCTGAGTGTTGTCCCTCAGCTCTACAGTTCAAGGTTAGCACTCTGCCACTTTTGAATCCTAAAGCAACACTGCTTGCTCTTTCAGCTTTCTGCTGGCTGAGTAGAGGTCACATTCTCATAGGGACCTTTTTCTACTCGGGCTGGCTTCAAACCGGTTTGCAGATCAATGAGTTTCTTAAAGGCCACTTTACTCCAATTAAAAGCAACAAGGTGGTCAACATAGAAGTAGCTTTTAAGCATGTTCTTACCTGAAACATATTAAGTGCTAAAGTTACATGTGACAAACTTACAAGAATCCTCCCTCATTTTTGTGGGCCTAATGGGAACTGTTACCAAAAAAACCTATGAGAGCAAACTGAAATGGGAATTAAGCAATTATTTTGGTAATCCTAATTTTTCCTTTTTGCACTTTGAGGCAAATGTTTAGAACAAATTTACTTTTTAACTTTATATACAGAAATCAATTCCTAATTTGTAAGCCTCCTATTAATCTCTGTTTCAATATTCTGTACATTTGGTTGCATTATGAAAAATCCCTTGAACTCTCTATGCTAGGTGTCACTCATTTCCTCTTGGATGCTTGTTTTAAAACAGATACACATTAAAACTTTTAAACTCAAATAACAAATTTTTCTTAATGCAAAAATTACAATCAACATCACTGTACGAAGAAGCTAGACATAACACCTTTATGCCTTAAAAAAATCCAATGGCAGAATATCATTGAGAGCAAATCACATTATACAAATAAACTTTTTAACCCTCTTTTTAGAGCCGCCTTAATTTTAATTTTAACACATCCAAGGGGCAGTTTTAGCAGTGCTAATCAGATCATCACATCAATCATTTTTACCATTAGGTTTCCAGTGTCTATCTGCAGGGAAAAGGGACAGAATAAAGATGGGCCACTTGACCCTTCCTGTGTAATGGGCATGCACCCAGTCCAACTCTTTATGGTTAGATGAACTATGTTGGTGCCAGCTTGCCCTCTTTCGCCATGCATAGAGTCCTCCCAGGGCCTGTTACACCATGCATGACCAGCAGAACTGTACTTGTGCCTGTTCACCCTTCACTCCTAAGAATGAGTCTTCTGTTGGCTTCTAATTTTCTCCTTTTTGTTAATCCAGATATCTTGATTACAGTGTTGATTATGCATTCTAAAATACCAGATTTTCTAATTTTCAAGTTAAAGAATCCTTAAAAAGCCATTAAAAACAATGTGTAAATTCTTCAGAAAATTTTTGGTAATGTCCAAACCTTATAACCTTTTGAATTTTAAACTTAAACTCACCCAATTGTTATAGCATGCTGGCAATTTATATCATGAACATGTTCACAAACACATACAAAACACACTCACACAGATCTTTAAGCATGCAAAAATAAAAATCAGTTATTTGTAGACATTCTAAAGTTTTCAAAGAAAAATTTAAGACAATATTTCTTTTAAACTAAGTAACTTTGTTGAGTTTCATTTTCCCAGGGCTTGCTTGTTTAGCAAGGAATTTTACCAATTGGTATTTTGAATCTCTTCTGTTGGAGGAAGGCTGGGGGTGACGGGGGTCACCTGAAACTGAAGCGGCCTGATTTTTTAAATCAATTTTAGATAAAAGCACTTTACATTTTTGGGACTAGCTGAAAAGAGAAAACCAGCCACACAGCCTTCTCTGTGACTGAGGCCAGCTGGAGGCTGGAACTTTTATTTCCCCAGAGATGTTCAAATAAATAAGAAAAATGCAAAACCAAAAACATACATTTAAAACTAATACCAATTCTAAAACAGAACTAGACAAGACAACAATCAAAGGCTGACTTTGTCTCTACCAGAACTCTGTGGCATTCTCACTCAGCAAACTATATTCAGAGTCTTCTGAGTGAGCCTGCCACTCTCACCCAGAACTTTCCTATCTCAGGAAACATAAAACAGAGAACAGTCATGTCTCAGTGAATGGGGTGACAAATCACCAACATTTGTTTACCCAGGGGCCTTCCAAGGTGGAAAGGAACCCCCAATCATTTTGGAGCAAGGGAAATAAGTCCTTAGTGGCCATCCCCTCTGACTGGCAGATTCTCCCCCATACTCACACCTCCGTGGGCCAAGGCCTAAGGCTAAGATAAACACCTAATGACAAACAGAACAGTCAACACAAAGACACAACTTACAAAGGCACGCTGCAGCATTGTAAATTACCAACCAGAAAGTGCCAGACTATAGATGGAGAGTTTCCCCCAAAACAGAAAACTTCCCAATACAGATGGAAAACTTCCCAAAAAATGTCTGCATGAAAGTGTGAGACTACAAACGGAACATTTCCCAAAAAATGTCTGTACTAAACAGCAATCCACCCAGAGGGGTCTGGGGACGTCTCCTCACAGACCCCGTTGGCAGTCTTATAGTGCATCCACCAAGACTCCTTGCCAATCAGAATACAGACTCTGTGGGAAAACAGAATTACAGATACAGAACCTACAGGCAACCAAATATACAGAACAGCAATGCCTTGACTTAACGGATGGGTTTTTTGGGACTCTGTGGTGGGGCGTCTGGAAGGTCTCATGAGGGGGATTCCAGATGAGCCCCCAGAAATGTTGCATGGACTTGGGAACCCCGAAAGACCACCAGAGACCACGAGCAATGCGAACAGCAAAAGAGTTCTTTATTTGCAAGCTCAAGCTTGTTCCTTCATGCACTCGGTAACTTGTGACAGTAAGAGACCCGAGCACAAAATCAGCACAACTTTTATAGTATTGAACAAACAAGTTTAGGGAATTTCCACACAAGCAGTTACATGATTGGTTTGAGGCCACCCTAACTGCACTGCCCTTTTTATGAACTATTGGTATGTTCTGTTCCTGGAACACTTGGGTAACTGTTCTGCTTTCTTAAGGGTGGGCAGGGTTGGTGGCAACCTGTGTTTTGTCTCTCTCTTGGGGTTAATCTGAGGGCAGCCTCCACAAGATGGTGGCGTTAATCTCAAATTGGAGTTACTTTGGCTCTTTAGCCTGAATAAACTATAGCATACCACATACAAAGCTTTGGTAAAACACAGGTCTGTCTTACAATGTTGGACCAATAAGAGTGTATGTCTAGTGATGTTGCAGTTGTGTCTTAATGTGTGTGGAGTTTTCCATCCTTATGATCTTATAATGATGAAATTGACTAACTACACAATTACCTGGGCAGATCCCTGCTGAGACCTATATATATTAAGTCACAGCTTAAAAAAGAACAATATTTACAATGAAATATGTTGAACAACCAGATATTGTGACCAAAATTATTTTTACCTGATTCAGTGTGTTTTTTAAACTCTATATCACATGTACAACTTCCTCATTCCCTTCTGTCTCATTATGTTGTCTTTCTTTGTTTTGGTTTTGTTTTCAAAACCATGGTGTAACAGGGTATTTCTTATTTTCTTGTCTTCTAGTCTTCAGAAAGTCTGCAGTTAAATAGGCTTAAGTTCCTTTTGTTAGAAAATTAAAAGCAATTGGGTGGGGTCTTCATCATAATTTTGTTATGATCTCAAATACATTTTCATATCTAACATTTTACTAATCTCACTTCAATCTTTTCCAAAGGTCACTGTAGTGGAAGAAGGAAATTCAAAGTGGATTCTGGTAGAGAATTTCTGGTACATATTAAGGTAAGCAACTCCAAAATTATTCATTAGAAAGATGAGTTGAAAGTCATCTTTTTACACACTGATACTCTTTTCTCAACGAAACCAGAGGATTTTAAATAGCTAATATTTTTTTAAGTTAATGGGCCGAAATGTGCACGAATTTTCTAGAAATAAAATGATCACTCATGAAACCTTACTGATACTTCAAAGAATATTTTCCAATAAGAGGAATCACCTTCCGACATTTTCACACAATATGTATCTTCCTGGTAACAGAACACAAAACTAGAATAAGACATCTAATTGATATCTACTTTTTGTTGCCTTTTTGCAATACTTCTTTCTTCTCATATTGGTTAGTATGAAGTCTATGACCATTATAAAATCATATTTGTAATAAAAGTTACTAGATGGGACCTTCATGGATGAGATGGTGTGGGGTTTCTGGTGTAGTCCTGTCTCGTTCAAAGGAGGATTTGGTATTAGCCAACCTCTGTGGTGGAACAGAGCGGGGCTTTGAGGGTGAAAGCCAGTCTGTATAGGGCTTTGAGACAGCAGGGAAGGGACAGGAATGGCTAAACTTGTTAGGGACATGGTCTCTTGTGGAGTAGGCAGGATTTAAGATGGAGGCTGGCAGGGAGACAGGTTTTCAGTTAAAGAAGGCGGGGTCACTGGGGAGGAGTCTATTTGGGGCAGAAGTTTTGGAAGGAAGAACAAGGCTACCAAGGAGGGGCTTACTTAGGGGAGCGTTGCTGGTAGAGCACTGTGAGCCCTTGTGGGATATGTAGGGTGAGGTTTCCCATAAGGCAGGGCAGGGAATGGAGGCAAGAGGCAGACAGAAGGTGGGGATTCTGGTGCAGGAATGTGGAGCTATGAGGGAGATCCTTTTCAGGTTCTAGATTTGAGGGCAGGGTGGTACTAGGAAGACATGGTCTAGTAAGGGGCAGGGTTTCTGATGGAGAATGGCAGGCCTTTGGGAAGTGTGTTAGGGTGAAGGTGGAGTTTTCTACAAAGCAAGATGTAGTAACAATGTATGTAGGACTTTTTCAGGACCAGAGCTTTGTGAGAGCAGTGATAGTATCCAGTGCTCTAGAATAGTTAGGATGGGGTTTCTGGTGTAGCCAGTCAGAACTTGAGAAGAGAAGTTTGGGTGGGGATCTCAGTGTTGCAATCAGGACATGGACTTTGGACAGGGTTTCCAGTAGGGCAAAGCAACCTTCAAAAGGGACTATGGAGGGAGGGATTTACAGTTGAGCCTGGTGAGACTTCCAGAGGGAGGGCAACTGGTGCAGTGTTTTCCAGTGGAGCAATGTGGGTGTTGAGAGATGGGGTAGTGTGGGTTTTCTGGTGGAGTTTTTCTGGACCAGGGCAGGGCTTGGAGCCCTGGGGATAGTTGAAGGAGGAGCTTTGAGAAGGAGTGGAAAGGCTACAATGGTGTAAGATAATTATGGGCAGGGTATCAGATGGAGTAGGGTGTAGATCTTAGGGAAGAGGCAATAGGGGGTGGGTTTATCTGGGGAGCAAGGCAGGGCATTGAGAAGGTAGATGTGGGAGGTGAAGAGTCTTGTGGTGGAACAGGGCTGGCTTTCCAGGCAGTAGATGGGCTGTGTGAGAAGCTTCTGGCCAAGCAAGGTGGGGCTTCAAGGGCAGTTATAGGGAGGTGAAGGGTTTTTGATATAGCACGATGGGCTTTGTGGAAAGAGGTAGGTAGGCCACTTAGAAGTAGGCTAGTTATAGGCAGAGATTCTGATAAAATCAGGAGGAACTCCAGGGAGAAGGTTGGTTGGGGGTGGGGAAGAAAGGGAAGGGAGGATCTTGGAGGTAATAGAATATGGGAACAATAGGACTGTGAGGGACTAGAGTAGTTAGGAACAGGGTATCTGGTGGATGAGGTGGGGCTTCGAGCGAGGAGCCCCATGTAGGCCGGGTTCTTGTTGTAGTATGTTGGGACATGAAAGGAGATATAGATGTGGCCCGGTATCTCGTGGTGCAGAACAGGGATTCCAGGAAGGGGTGGAGTGGAAGAAGGATTTTACTATAGCAGAGAAGGCGTTTCAGTAAAGTGTCTTGTTGCAGTCAAGCCTTTGAAAGTTTATAGCAGGTCTACGAGGGGGTAGGTTAGTCTAGATTAAGCTATTTAAGGAGGAAGCTGCCTGGAAGTGGGTTTCCAGTGGATCCAGTCAAGTTTCATGGGATGGGGGAATAGGTAAGGGGCAAGACAGTGCAGAGTAAGGCTACAAAAATTGAACAGTTACCACTAGTAAATACCATATAAGAACACCATTTTCTGTCAGTGTAGACTTATATTACTTTTATGTATGCAAGAGATGCTGGAGAAAGTAAACAAGTAATAATCCTTCCTAGTGAATTTTTTCTTTATTCCAGTTGATTGAAAATAAAACCACAGGACACATCAGGCTCAGAGGCACACAGGAGACTAAGACACATGAAGGACTAGAATTCATTGCCCAGCACCAACATTAAGTACCACAAATAAAAGTTTAAAATGTTTCACTTGGTCATAATGGACTATATTGTCTTAAAATTGTGAATGAACAGAACTTTTACTCTGACCATTTTAGAAATCCTAAAACTAAGTAAATAGTAATGTTTTAACTTTATACAATATTGGAACATGTACTAAAAATAATTAGGAAAATATAAAACTGTACACAGAATTTCATTTTCCAGTATCAATTCAAATCTAAAAGAATTTAAAACCAGAAAATTGCCATATAGTGAGGTTGCAGTATGGTTTCTTTTCCATCATCAAAATGGTGACTTAAGCAATGTGTCTTTATCATTGGATGCATCGATTTTAAAACATATCTAAGAATATGAAGCACTACTATACAGACACTGAAGAAACTCAGAAGGATCTATGAAATGATGTTGGAATAAAATTAATGACTATTTACAGTAGGAATTGATCTTCACTAGGGCCATAAATACTTTCCAGAAGAAAAGGCTACATTGAAAAATAAACAGTGAAACGGAAACAGGTAGGCAGATCTTGAAGTAAACATTATCCAATGAACAACATCTAATGAGACATGATTGCAATTTTCTTTTACATAAGTTAGAGTTACTGACCTATGTTCTTCCCTAATGCCAAACAACAAAGTCATGAAAATTCAGTAATCATTTTCAGAACATTGGAATTCAATGAATGTATTGCTAGAATGTAAAGATAGATGTCTGATCTAATGCGTGAAGAAAATATCCCCAATCTCTGGCCCCACGCTGTGAGAAGTGTACAAGACAAAGTACAAGGAGAATGGACAGAAGTACAGTAGTGCATACCAGTAGTTCCCAAGATGCATTGATAGATGTAACAGGGGAGAATATCAACAAGATCACCACAGGACTTAGCATGGAGAGTAGAGAGAAAAACAGTGAAAATACAAGGAGAATTGCAAAGGATTTCCTTGCATATTTGGCAGAAGAGTGCATGGCATTGAGGTCTAAACTACGTGGAGGTATTATAGGAAACTACCTGTGCTCATATGGTGCCACCAGAAGTGAAGAACTTATGATTTACAAGACATTCAATAATCATAAAAGTCTTGCTTCAGTAGTGCAGAGTTAAACCTTGATAAATTCTGTTTTGAAACACCTAACAAAGTATAAAACCAAGACAAGAAGAATCAAATTATATATACGTTATTTGACTGTTTGCAACAATAGAGTTCAAAAAAATCAAATCACATAATGTGGATGTAAAAGGATAACATTATTAATGTAATCTTTATACAATACACATTTTATGTGAATAGTCCTGATTATAAATGATTTGTTTTCCTTACAGGTTTTGGATGCACAATACCAACAAAAAACAAAAACAAAACAAAGTAAAAAACACTTGGCATCTAGATGCCTGTGCCTCATCCCTATTCCTATATAGTCATTAGCCTGAGATTGGAAGATCATCGTTCACAGATGGCTGGGGTAGCAATCCATGAAACATTTATGTTCAATTATTCAAAGACAGAGTGAAACCTTGGTTCAAATAGTACAGACTGAATCATTCATGAGTGAAAAAAACAAGCAAGAGTTTGAGGCTCTGAGTCAAGTTTCTTTAGTGTGTGTGTGTGTGCAAACATGTGCGGGTGCGTGCGGGTGCATGCACACACACACACACAAATGGAATGAGAGGAGAAGAGGGAGAGATAAAAGGGAATATTAAGAGTTTAAGGACTATAATAAGCATATATTAATAAAAATGAGGGAAACGATGGATGCTATGTTTCTTTGAGTCTGGCTTCTTTCATGTAATATGATTGTTTTCCAAGTCTTTCCATTTTCTTATGAAAGGGGCTTTGTGAGTCTTTCTGATAGAAGCATAAAATTCCATTGTGTATATATACCACATTGTCTTGATCCATTCATCTATTGAGGGGCATCTTGATTGGTTCCAATAATGCTGCCAGAAACAAAGTTGTAGATTTAGTTTGTTTAACTTGAGATCATTTTGACAAATGCCCAAGAGTGGGATTGCTGGTTCCAGAGCTATGTACATTTGACCTTACAAAATGATGCTAATTGAAATGAACTTCAAGCCATGGAAAAAAGTTGTTTTTTTGTCAGATGTCAACCTTGATGTCAGTAGAGTGTCTAGATCGTATTTTATGTGATTTGTCTTTTGCCATTGTTTATCCCTTGCAATCTCTGTCTTGATTCTGGTACCTTCCACCTTGTATATAGATTTATCTGATTTGTATAAGTAAAGGGAAAAATATAGGGATGAAAGAAGTACAAAGAGTGATGCATTGCAACAATGATATTCATAAGACACTATATCAGAAATGAACTTTACAACTTTGGGGTGGGGAGGAGGTGTACAGGGTGGGAAGGGATAGAAGAACAACAACGGTGTGGGTAACAATATTCAATAAGGAATGTACCTTAATCATGTAACTATAACCACTCTGTATAGTATTTTTGAAATAAATTTAAAAATTGAACCTATCTTTGAAAAATATAGTTTTCAAAATAATACATCTGTCACAGTACTTGTGAGAGATTCTAGAGTCAAGCTGTTAGACTTGGAAAAGGAAAGATTGGGAAGCCATCTCAAACAGCAATCAAAAATCTGAGAACTGTGCTCTGGAAAGGTCGGTCAAGGGAAGACAGGAGTATGAGTCATTACCTCAAGAGTATTTAAGTTAGAGCTGTTGGACACTAAAAGATTAAGCCTTTGGAGACAAGATGGATGTCTGTGCTATGGTTGTAATGACTATTGCTCCTTTGCTCCCTAAAAATAAATGGATTCAATTATCACTATATATCCAAACAATACCTCATGTTAATAGTTGTAACCACAAGCTAGATTGATGTCTTAGTATGTCGACATACCTGTAGCCACTGACCCCCCCCCCACTGTAGTAGAATGAATATAAAACATGTTAAGGAGGATATGGGGATCCAGAAGCTGGCAATGAGGCTTTGGATCCTCTGATGTTATCATTCCTATCACTTCCTGTGAATTCTCAGTTCTTTAGCCAGGTATCCCATCACCTTTGCTGTCCCATGGTTGTGGTAAGTGACAGTACTGATATTCTGAACACCTCAAAACAAACTATGAAAAAACACTTCCTCAAAGAACATTGACATATATATAAGAGCACCTGGAAAGATACGAAACATCAGCAGTCACCCAGTGATCCTCTAGCAAGAATGTACAATTCAGGAGTATCTTTACTTCTGATAATATGAGATGGATAATTGTCCCTTTTGTATATTTGATATTTGATATTGCATACATTTTTAGAAACACATATACATTGTGAAATAATGTGATTTATTTCACAGGTCACAGACCATGTCACTGATTGATGACCCTAATGCCTTATCTCAGTTGCCTGATTCAGATTTAGATGAGTGTGAATTGCCTAATTATGAACATTTCTCCATGAAACTCAACAACACAGAATGAAGTGTCAGGGTCAGGCAATTCTATACTTGCAAGGATTTTTTCATATATTAGAGTAATATACACTAACACTGCTCAGCACTCGTGGCACATTGATGTCTTATACGTTCTTCAGATCAGAAATAGGCTATAGCTTAATGTACAATGATGGGCTATACATTTTCAACGAAAAAGTGATGATTACCTCCTGCAATTATTATCAGTGAAGAATCCTTCCTATACATTTTACTGACTTAGATTCTACTCTGTGCCTTACCATTATCAGGCAGGGTCACACTATATCGAGCTACAACACTCCAGCAACTTTAGCTGCCTTTGAATTGTAAAACCAATATTGATACCAAGGTCAACTCTGCAACTCTAATCACATAGTTAGTGGACACCTGAACTTTTCAAGCCTTGTTAAAAATTCAGCTATTACTGCTCATTGTCAGTATTAAAGATCTCACTCCTTTAGATTTATTGTCTATCTTCTTGTATTTCCAACGCTGCCTTAGATGTTGGTTTTTGAAGTAGATCTTTTAGTTTGCATTTGATTTATGGAGGTGCTAGTGATGTCAGTTGAACTGAATATATAATAATGTAAGTAATTTGATGTTTTCACATATGAATTTAATTTTGGCAATTGAGGAAGTGAATACACATCACTCACAAAAGTTGCTTTATGTGTATTGGTATTGCTATATTGTGAACTTCCTAAAAGCCAGCAATGGGATCACATATCTCAAATCCCATCACTTCTGTCACTAAGACAAGCCTGGAAAGGTCCAGACCAATTGTCTGTTCATAGTGAGAAGCTTTCTACAAAGAAGCAGGAGAGAATAGCAAATAGAGCAAATGAGTCTCCCAACAGTTTTGTTACATATTCTTTACACTTTGCCATTAAGACCAACATAATAGTATTCTTTATGAACTCTTTCCTAATCTTTTCCTGTTCTGAGTAGTTTTATTTATGGATCTCCAAGAAGTCATATAAGAATCATATAAGAAGAGTTCTGGGAAGATGGCAGAGGAGAAGATGGAGGCTAAACAAGCTCTCGCATAAAAAGCAGTTTTAGAGTTCCAGTGAATAGTCCTAGGCCAGAGAATCACACCAAGTGTGCCATCACAGGACAGAGAGTTAAGCCAAAGAGGTAAAATCCAGGCAAGGAGACAGCTCTGAGATGTTGCCAGCAGCCACTGCTGCTGCGGCAGTGGCCACAGTCGCCATACCTACAAAACAGAGAGTCCAGGTCGAAGGAGCCAGACACAGTGGACAAGCAGATTCTCCTCAACACCAGCAGGAACCCACAAGGAGCGGACATTTCATCATGCAGTTCACAAACCAGAGACAACCCAGGAACCAAGACTTGACATGAGTAGAAGCCTGATGTCCTCCTCACTCCTTCTCAGGGAGCAGAGGAGGGAAGGCCACTCCTCCCCACCCCCCAGTTCCAGAGATCTCCATCTTGGATACCTACAAAGCTTGGAGGAGCTGCTAGCTCCAACTCAAGCCTTGGAAGAAAGCTAGAGTCATTTAGCAGGTCACAAGAACCTAAAGAGACCTACCAGACTCAGCTCCACCCAGGGAAATGTCACCCAGCTCAGGTTCCAGCCTCAGGAGTGGCTTTCTTCACTGGGTAATCAGAGCCAGAGGCTGCCCCTCCCTTTTGCAGCCCTGACAATCAATTGAAATTCAGTAAACATAAACCCTGAGAATGGCTCCAGGCTGGGCTCTGTGAGTTCCTCACAAACTAGCCCCAGGGAAAAGCTACTGTTTGCGGAAAGGCCTCAACACTACCCAGAACCTAGCCTCATCACAGCATCTCCAAACTTGAGGAAAAAACCATCTCCCTCTTTTGTGATACTCAGAACAGATCTCCCTCCCATTGAACTAAACTTGGAGGAGGATCGCAAAATCCTGGGTAAAGCAGAGCATTTTTCTGCCTGTTCAAATAAACTGACTTAAGAAACCAACCAAGCCACAGGAAAATCAAACACCACAAACAGACCAGAGACTCCAACCTGTATGCCATGCTCTAAAATCAAACAACAATCACCCAAGAATACTGTACCCAGCTTAACTCTCCTTCATAACTGAAGGCCAAATAAAAACCTTCCATAGAAAAGGAAAATTGAAACAGTACATCTCCACCAAACCAGCCTTACAAAAGATTCTTAAAGATGTCCTACACATAGAAAACCAACAAGACCATAATAAAGGCCAAGAAACTGAACCCAAACTGAGAATCCAAGAACCATAGGAAGAACCCAGTTTTAGCAGCACCCAAGAAGGTGGATAATATGGCAGGACCTCCCAAATACCTCTCAGTCCTATCTCTCAATATTAACGTACTTAACTCTCCAATTAAGCGACATAGACTGTCTAGTTGGATTAAAAACAAGATCCTTCTCTCTGGTGCCTTCAGGAGTCACATCTTGCCCGTAAAATCAAACACATTTTCAATGTTAAAGGCTGGAGCAAAATCTACCAAGCAAACGGCCCCAATAAACAGGCAGGAATTGCAATCCTAATATCAGATAAAATAGACTTCAAATTAAAATTTGTGAGAAGAGATAAAGAAGGTCGCTACATACTAATTAAGGGATCTCTACTTCAGGCGGATATTATAATTCTAAATACCTATTCACCAAACAACAGAGCACTCAAATTCATCCAAGAAACACTATTTCCCTCAAATCCCACATAGATCCAAAGACATTAATTGTAGGGGATTTTATTACACTACTCTCCCCACTAAATAGATCAACTTGGCAAAAACTCATAAGACAAAGAGCAGATATAAACAGCTACCTCAATCAACTAGTTTTAATAGACATCTACTGAATATTTAACCCAGCAGCTTCAGAATACACGTTTTTTGAGCAGCACATGGAACATTTTCTAAAGTAGACCACATTTTAGGTTACAAAGCAAACTTGTCCAAATTCAGAAACAATGAAGTTATACCTTGCATTATCTCTGACCAAAAGGGAATAAAATTAGAACTCACACCAAAAGCCACCAAAGAAAATCCGGTAACACAAGGATGTTGAACAACACACTGCTGAATCACTAGTGGTTCATGGAAGAGATTAGAAAGGAAATTCAGATGTTCATGCTATTCAACAAAAATGAACACAGAAATTACCAGCTCCTCTGGGGCACAACAAAGTCAGTACTCAGAGGCTACTTTGTAGCTCTGAGTTCACACATCAACAAATTGGAGAGATCTGAAACCAACAATTTAATGAGACATCTGAACCTCCTTCAAAGAGAGCAGCAAGATAAACCCCAATCCAGTAGACAGAAAGAAATAATTAAAATTAAATCAGAATTAAATGAATTAGAATCCAAAAAATCTATAGAAAATCAACAAAACAAAGAGTTGGTTCTTCGAAAAAATTGATAAAATTGACAGACCCTTAGCAAATCTTATCAGAAAAAAAAGAGAAAACAACCAAATAAATAAACTCAGAGATGAGAATGGAAACATCACCACAGAAACAACCAAGAATAAGAGCTCAGTTAGAAGATCAAATTTCGGGGTGATAGGTATCAAGAAGGAGAAGAGCAGGAAACAAATGAATGGGAAACATATTACAGAATTCTACCAGAGATCATGCCAAACATCCAAAGAGATAGGCTCATTCAGAGAAGAGAAGCCTTTAGAAACCAAACAGAATTCTATAACTAAACAATCCACCACCACATCATAATCCATTAGAGGATCATTAAAGATCAAGGAAAGCATTATGAAAGCTGCCATAGAGAAAAGATTGATTATTTATAAAGGATATACAGTCAGAATAAATACAGATTTCTTAGCTGATATGGTAAAAAGGAGAGCCTGGCATGATATATTACAAGCAGTAAGGGTAAACAACTACCAACCGTGAATATGGTCCCAAGCCAATCTGTCCTTTACATTTAAAGAATATTTAAACATATTTCATGACAATGAAAACTTGAAAAAATATACCTCCACCAAATCAGCAGGATAGAAGTTAATCAAATGTATCCTACATAGAGAAGATCAAGAAGAGGAACTGGTTATATTAATTTTTTTATTGTTGTTCCAGGGGCTTGAAGTCTGCGCTTGGGCACTGTCTCTGAGCTCTTCAACTCAAGGTGAGTGCTCTATCTTTTGAGCAACAGTGTGACTTCTGTTTTTCTTGTGGGTAAATGGATATAAGAGTCTCAGGGACTTTCCTTCCCAGGCTGTTGTTGAACTGCAGTCCTCAGATCTCAGCTTCCTGAGTAGCTAGGATTACTGCTGTGAGCCAGTGGCACCAGGCTAAAAATGGGGGATTTTTAGAAAAGAAAATCCACCTCTTCACTTGTGTCTAAACGTCAGATATCACTAATAGAACACTTCACCTTCAACTCATTTCATCAGACATTTGTAAATTTTCTCTTTTAGTTCATGTAAGAATACAACAGTCAGTATCAACTCAGCTGTGGGACTGAATCAATTGTATGGAAATTGCTAGTACCTAAATCAAGAACTGTTACATCAAAACAAATTTGACCCACTTTTGTAATAATTATTTTCTCTTTTTATTACAAATCTTTGCTTGATTACTTCCTAATGTGAGTGATGACATTTTCACTCTTCAGCCTCCATCCACATGTGGTCAAATATTTAAGAATTCAAAGATTTCCATTGATAATTTATTAATTAGGCTGACCTCTAAGAAAATGTGGATTTCTGGAATTTGGTCTGCTGTCTTGTTCTTACATGCACAGGCTTTTTATGATTTATTTGTTCTACAAGGAATTCTACTTTTTAATCTTTGTGTAACCAATTTTAGTTTCTTTGTTCAGTCTTTCTGACATTCTCTCTGGAGATTCATTTGAGTCTGCCTCATTAAAAATATATTCATCAGCTAAATGACTTTCAGTTTCTGTTTTTCCCTGACTTCGTGTAGGCTGTGATAGCAGCCCTGACTGGCTGTGCTTACTGGAGTTTTTGTTTATTTGTTTGGTGTAGTATTTTTTTTTAGAGGTGTAGGATTACTATTTAAGGTAGTAGCTTCTCTGGATCCCAGTGGTCCCCTGACCTAGGGTCAATGGGTTTTTCTCCTAAAGATTCAAAAAACAGCTGACTAAATTCCTGTTTAAATTTTCCCAAAATGAGGCAATCTGGCATCCTTGCAAAGGAATCAATAATCCTCTGTAACCACTTACAGAAATGGTCTATCAAGATGGCTTTTCAAGATTGACTGTGAAAAATGTTCATTTCCTATTCAGGACCATAAAACAGCTCACATCCCAGGGAGCAGAATTTTGGAAGGAAGGTCCCCTTCCTTCCTTCTCTTATAGATCAAACCATAATATTCTGCAGTTGTGGCCAGCCTGGAGCACATTTTCCCAAGAATAATATTCTGTAGTGTAAAAGAGGACCAACTATCAAAATAAATGTGAAAATACTTGTCGACTAAAGACTGATTTATCTTGCTTATATCTGTTGTTATTTTCATTACTTCAAACACATAGATAAATTATATTGGGATTAGAAAAGAGGCAAGGGATTAATGAAATAAACATTCAGTTTACTTTCATATATCCAATGTAATACACTTAATCCCTTACGGAAAATTAAAACCAACTGTAGAAACAATGTCAGAAATATAAAATAAGCCTCAATAAGAATAATCTGGCACAGATACATCATCATCTACTCAGAAATTCAGTCTCTCTGTACATATTTATTTGGTACAAAATAATACAAATTTAATTAATGAATATGATGTTTAAGTATAATCTGAAATAGTCCTCGTGTATATGATTGTATATAATTTTTAGATGTCACCTAGCAGGAATTTAACATGCATGTAGAATTCAAATTTCCATAATTTTATCAAGATGAGAGGAGTAATCCCTCCTGTATTGTGTGGTGTGAATTTCACTAAAATGCTGAACTCTTCCACCTAATACTGAGACATGTGCAATAATTTATTATTTCATATTAAAATGAGTGCTGTGTACAATATACGTTGAATTATTATATTAATTCGCAGAAATGAAACAATAATGATATATTATTTGTTTAAATTGTAATGCTTCTAATTTCACAATTCATGAAATATATTATTAAAATAAGTTTCATTTTTTTCTTTTCTATACCTGGCAGAAATTAAAATTATATATTAAATGTTCAATATGAAGTAATCAATAATAACTAATATATTATTTAAAGTATATACTAATAAACTGTGATGTAAATTATCGTTCTAACAAATTGTGATGTAAACTACATTTAATAGAATTAATTTAATATTTATTAAACTTACCATCTTGTTATTGTTTCCTAACTGTGTCATTTGTTATTCTTGTTCCAAGTCATCTCTTCACCTCAATTGTTTAATTTTCTATTTTATCTCTATTGTTTTGTTGATTATGCACTTTGTTTTCCCTTTCTAGTGACTGACATAAGGCTGAAAATCTGTATGCTAGTTTAATACTTCCTATGTTAAAGTTAAATTGCTGCTCTCCACAGTTGTTCTACTCTTCTTTTTGTCGTACAGAATTTCCCCTAGTCCCATCGACTGTATTGCTACTCCCATATATTTTTTATTTAAATTTTATTTTCAAGGTAGTGTACACAGGGGGTATAGTTACATAAGTAAGGTAATGCATTTATTGCTTTTCTAACTTGTTTCTCCTTCCCCCATTTTTCTCCCTCTTCGCTCCCAATGCACCTCCCAAGATTATTTCCAAAATATTGTCTTGTGAGTATCACTGTTGCAGAGGTTCCCATTTTGTCCTTTGTCTCACCATTTTGTTTTTCCCTTTCCCTTCCCCAGTTTAGATCAACATATTTACAATACTAAATGTATCAAAATCAAATACAGTGACTATAGCGGATAACCCATAGGTGGGGAAAACATAAAAAAGATAAAAATAAATCATGTAGTACATTAAGAACAACAACAACAAAGAACATGTCTTGGAGTTCATTTCATTTAGAATCATCTTATATGGTCATATGTACATAGGTATTGAGTTATTTTGCTCATCTACTAAGATTATACTTGATGTACACAATAATGCTCCCCTAGGAAGAACAACTCCTACTTACTTAGCTTCATTCTGATGTAAGGTCAGTGTTGTCCCCTGTATCCTCATGTTGTACATTACAACTCTATACCTGGTCATACTGTATATCCACTATCTTCTACATTGTGAACTAAATGTTCCAGAAATTACACTTTGCTTTAATTAAAAAAAATCCGTCTTAATGTTTGAGGTGTGTGTGTGTGTGTGTGTGTGTGTGTGTGTGTGTGTGTGTGTGTGTGTGTGTGTGTGTGTGTGTGTATGTGTGTGTTTACAAAGATCAGAACACAACATTTTTCTTCATTTAGAATACAACTTTCAGGTCATTGTAAGTTGTGGCTAATGGGAAAATTCTCTTGCTATTTTAAGGATGAAACAGATAAAGATATTTGTGCATGTACCACTTTTGCTTTATTAGTATGTAGTTGAACACTGAACTTTGACTTATATCTTGGCTGTTTTGAATAAGAATTAACTATAGATATATTTACGAATTACCCAGTGAGAAATAATCACATGATTGGTGGGTCAGATGATATTTCAACTTTGAATTTCTTTAGAAACCTGCATACTACTTTCTACAGTGAGAATACTAACCAAGAGTGTAGAAAATTTCCTTTTCTCCCCACTCACCAACATTATTACCTTTTGTTCAAAGGTAATAAAGGGCAGGTTTATACTATTTGCAGTAATCCAAACTGGCCTTAGACTTAAATCCAACCTCCTAAATGCTTGGAATTACAAGCCTTTACCACCACAACTGGTTCCATTGATTTTTTATGAGTTACAATAGTTATGAAGTAGTATCATAGTAATTTTGAATTATATTTATCGAATGACTTCTACTCAGAAAGCATTAAGCCAGCATAGAAGTTGTATTAAACACAACTTTGTAAACCCACAGGCGATTTTCAGGGCTGTATGGAGAACTTGTCTATGCAGCCTTTTGTCCATTTTTAATCCAGTTTCATGTTAATCTCATCTTTAAGCTCTTTAAACCAGATCAATAATTAATTAAAGGTAGAAAAGAAAAAAATGTAGCAACTCCTAACATTTTTCAATTTTCAATAAGATGGTATTGCTTAAATCATTTTCTGTTTACACTTGTGACTATATATCTCAATTTATTTAGACCTTTTACAAGGCTGTAGTTCATTCATTTTACTTTGATTGTTTTTTCCACAGCCTGTTTATCTAATTTCCCTTGGTTTCTTTCAGTCCCAATGGTTCAAATTTCAAACTGAAGAATAAATGGAAGGAAGCAAACAAAAAATACAGTTCCTCTCATCAGATGATGCCTGTATAAGAATGAGGAAAGAGTTCATCCATCTAAGGACTTATGATAGGACAACAAAAAAAGAATTCATTCTTCTAGGTCTTCTTTATCTTTGCGATGTAACTTAATTGTTGTAAAACACAATATACTGCTCAAATACTTTTATGTTTTATCAGTTTTACACATTTTCATATCGATTTCATCTCAGTCTACAACATAACTTCATCGTTCTGTCTCTGGTATTTTTACTCTAACAAGACATAAGATAACCAGTTTGATTTACAGCATGAGAAATTATCCCACTGGCTTGCTTGGAAGCAGAGCATGGTCAATAGATATTAGTTCTGGTTGCTCACTACATGTAATGTTTTCTGTACTACTTATCACATTTTATTTAGTATTTAAAAAAGACTGCTGGCTAAACTCAAAGCTCATCCATAGAAGTTTATATTAATTATTTCACAAGTGTTATTTCCTTTAATTCTTAAGATAACATTTGCTATAATGCTAATGTTATTACCATTTTAGTGTTGGGAAAAATTGTAATTAAAGGCAGTAAGTGTATGGCCCAAAGACACACAGAGTGAGGAAGAAAATGAGTCAAAGTCTCCAAAAGTCTTTCAGCAATATACAAAAAGTAGATAAAATCTCTTCATTCTATGACACCCTCAATTCAATATTCATATTGTCCAAGAAATAATAGCATACAATGTCTTGGTCACATTGGGTTATCATGCACAGAACTTATAAATTGAGGTACAAAGAGAGGCATATTTCTTCTGTCCCACAGTTCCGGTATCCTTTTTAAAAAGTACTAAAACTTTTAAATATTAACACTTACTGTCTTTTAAGAATTCTAAAACGAAATAAATTCACATATAATCAATCCAAAATGTTTTAAAAGTAGGAGATGATAAAACAGGCCCCTGTGAAGTAAATTTTCTTCTACTTTATATGTTATTCTGAAAGCCTTTTGCTGGTTTATCATGCCTGTAATCCTAACTACTGGGGATATCTACTCAGGAGCCTGAGATTTGTGGATAACAGTTGGAAGCCTATCAGGGCGAAATAAATTCATGAGATTATTTTTCAAAACTTTTAATGAACTAGCAAAGGTCCAGGAATGGAGATGTAGCTCATTTAGTAGCTCACCAATAGAGCAAAAAGGCCTAGCAAGACTTTGAAGCCCTGATTTCAAACTCTGAGCATGCCAACACACATGCAAGTGCGTGGGCACACACACATTTATTCAAAATACCTTCATATTAGTGTTGTGCATTAATTTCTTAACGATATTATGAGTAAAATAAAGGAAATAAACTCTTCCATCTCAGAACATTTTTATATGTTTTCATTGCTGAAAGATTAAAAATTAAAAACCTCACTTTACCATTACCATTACTAACTTGCTAACTGCTGATTTTGCTTCTGTAAATATGCTTGCATTCAGACCCCCTTCCCTGGGAAATAAAACTGGGCAGAGTCTCGAGGCCCAGATATCCGGATATCGGCCGGCCCAGATGTCCGGATGTCAGCCCACTCCAGGACAAGGTCAAAGGTTACAGATAGTACATGTTTTTCAGTTTTAGTTTATGTTTTTCAGTTCCAGTTCAGTTCAACAATCCCCGGGATGGACCTTGACAACGACCACCTGGCAAGACCACAAGCTAAGCCAAATGTCAACCAATCATAGGCCTGTAACCATGTAAACCCCCCCTTAGACCAACCATGAGACAATTGTTTTACAAAGAGTGTTTTATGCTAATTTGTGGTTTTTGCCTTTAAAAATGCCTGTAACTCCTGCTCAGGGTTCTCTGACTGCCCGGGGCAGAGAGTCCGTTTGCACAAATGCCAAATAAACTCCTCTTGCTTGTTGCATCTGCTGGTTTGGAGTCTTGGTTTCTGGGGTGCCCTCCCGTTGAGAAAGTATCCCAGTGAGTCTGGGGTCTTTCAATTGCAAAATTACTGTACAGAAGGGTCACACTTACACAAGCAAGGCAATGAGTACATTTCCTAACAAGCATTGTTAACTCCTCCTTTATTATTCCCCTACTATCCCTTCCCTTCCACCTCCACAAGTCCACTCACCTCCTCCCTTCCCCCGCCTCAATTGTAAAGTTCATTTTACAACATAGTGTCTTGTGCATCTAATTGTTACAATGGGTGAACCTGTATTCCTATTTAAGCATTTTCTTTTTCTCCTTCCCATCCAAAAATTAGAAGAGACTATATTCAATATGTAGGTGCACCAACTTCAAATACAGTGAAAATAAGTGATTTAACATGGGGTCCGAACATATAAAGAAACAAAAAAAAAACATACTGAACGTTATACGTATGTGAGAAACAATAGCAAGAAAGAAAAAACCACTTGTGTCACTAACTTCGGTTCATTTACCTTAACATAATCTTTTCTTGTCATATGCACATAGCTTTTGACCTTTTCTGCTTATCCCAGACATATATTAGTTATTGAAAATTAGGGAAACCATGGGACTTATGTTTGTTTGGACTTGGCTTATTACACTTCATAATCTATTTCCCAAGTCTTTCCACTTCCTAACAAATTAGGTAATGGAATGACAGGAATTTGCCTGTCATCCTTAAGCAGGGGCCATGTTAAACTTCTCTGTATCATTCCAAATTTAGTGTATATAATGCTTCCTCAATACTTCTCAGGGAGCAGAGGAGGGAAGGCCATCCCTCACCCTCCAGTACTGGAGATCTCCATCTTGGATACTGACAATGCTCGGTGGAGCTGCTAGCTCCAACTTAAGCCTTGGATGAAAACTAGAGTCATTTAGTAGGTCACAAGAACCTAAGCTGACCTGCCAGACTGAGCTCCACCCAGGGAAAAGTCACCCAGCTCAGGTGCTAGCCCCAGGAGTGGCTTTCTTCACTGGGTAATCAGAGCCAGAGGCTGCCCCTCCTTTAGCAGCCTTGACAATCAATTGAAATTCAGTAAACAGAAACCCTGAGAGTGACTCCAGGCTGGGCTCTCTGAGTTTATCACAAACTAGCCCCTGGGAAAAGCTACTGTTTGCTGAAAGGCTTCAACACTACCCAGAACCTAGCCTCATCACAGCATCTCCAAACTTGAGGAAAAAGCCGTCTCCCTCTTTTGTGATACTCAAAGCAGATCTCCCTTCCATTGAACTAACCTGGGACGAGGATCACAAAATCCTGGGTAAAGCAGAGCATCTTTCTGCCTGTTCAAACAAACTGACTTAAGAAACCAACCAAGCCACAGGAAAATCAAACACCACAAAAAGACCAGAGACTCCAACCTGAGGCTGGTTATGGACACAAGGGAGATACATGATTTTTCCTACCCCTCACAAAAATTTTGTTTTTCTTTTTTTCTTTTTTGGTACCATTTATAAAAAAATGTTTTTGGAAACTTTTTTTTAATTTTTACCTTTTTTGAAAAAAATTTTTCTAGTAACTTTTTTTTCTCTTAGAATTTTTATTTTAGGAGTATATGTGTGTGCGCATGTTTCTTTCTTTACTTTTCTTTTTCTTTTAAAAAATTCTTTTTGTTTTTTGTTTAGCTCTACTGAACTTCTGATCTTTTCTTCTTTTTTCTTATCCTTTTCACCTTTTCTTCTCTTTTGTTCTTCTTTATGTGACTTAATTGTTGTTCTGAACATCCTCAGATAAACCCGTAGTCGATTAGTAGACCTTATCCCCCATTGTGTACACACTTAATCCACAAATTCATTACTCACTTCAAAACCTTAGACTTAAATTCCTTAATAGCACCACTACCTCTTTATACCTATATAATATTTTAGGTATTTTTATTTTTAAGTTTTTCACATCTCCTTTATATTCCTCCCCGTCTCTCATTATATTCACGTTCTTCTCTGAATAGTTTGTATTCCTTTCTGCATCATATTTTTAATTTTTACTTTTCTACATTTTGGTCACTTTTTTCCCTTTCTCTTTCTTCTTTTTTCTCTCTCTCTACTTTCATCCTATCCAACTTATTTCCTACTTTAAGATTAGGACTCAGTTAACTCTCCCTGTACCTTTCCACATCACTCTATTCCTATTGTTTACCCAAATCTCTCCCTAAACCTAATAATTTCTGGTTTACCAAATTCTTCTTTGTGGTTCGCAGCCGATTAATATATAGTTGTTTAATGTTGAATAGATGTATCTGTTGAACTAGATTGTATCTGCAGAATATTGACTGTGCAAATACAGACTTTGGGTGATGCTTTCCTAAGAAAGTGTTCTAGCAAAAAACTGGTGTTATTTTCATCCCAAATGGGCAGAGTAAGTTGGAAAAACACAAGAAAAATGGCAAGTCCGGGTATCTTCACTCCCACTCATGATAATCAGGGGACAGAACAGATAAAGGAAAAATCCACTGCTGGCAAATATGATTAATGAAAATATTGAAAACATACAAAGGACTCTGTATGAGCATGATAGGGAAAGAGAGAAGGCAAACAAAAGGTCAATGCAGGAAAAGATTGAAAACCTACAAAGGACTATGTATTAGTGTGATAGGGAGAGAAAAGAGGCAATCAGAAGATTTATACAGGAATATCATGAGCGTGAGGAAGGTACTCAAAAAAATGATACAGGATTTGCGTGAGCAGATAGAGAATACTCAAAGAGAAAGGAAGGAAAGGCGTGACCAGGCTGAGAACACGCAAAGTGAACAACAGGATGGCATGAACATCAGGAAGCTAAGCAAAGAGTAATACAGGAATTGAGAGAGCAGGATGAGAATACACAAAGATCACTAAAGGCATTCATGGGAGCCATTAAAAAAGAGCTGAAGGAAGTCAGGGAGACCACAAAGGGAATAATGAATGGAACCCAACAGAAGGAATGGAAGTCCAAGGAAACCATAAAAAATCAAATAAGTTATTTCAGAATAAACACTGGACACCCAATTAAGGAATTTAAGACGTTCATTCAAGATCTAAAACAAAGCTGCAACAAAGAATTTGAAGCCATCAAAACTGACTAATTAGAAGGAGAAGAAATTAAAATTAAATTAGAAAGTCTTGACAGCAGGTTAGACCATGCAGAAGATCGAATCTCAGGGATTGAAGACAGCCTAGATATTATAGAGAAAGAACATACATCCATCCAAGGCAAATCCAAGAAATATGATAGATCTATCCAACACTTGGAAGACACCATCAGAAGGCCTAATCTGAGGATAATGGGTGTAGAGGAGCACCTAGAAACAGAAGTTAATGGTCTAGGAAATTTGTTTAACAGGATCCTAGCAGAGAACATCCCAAACATACAAAAAGATAGGCCTACTCAGATATAAGAAGCTTTTAGAACTCCAAATAGACCAGACCAGAATAGAACATCCCACAGTCACATTATAATATACAGGATCAACTCAGACAAAGGAAAAGATCCTTAAAGCTGTGAAGGAGAAAAGATTAATCAGCTATAAAGGGAAACCAATTAGAATCACCTCAGATTACTCAGCAGAGACAATCAAGGCAATAAGAGCCTGTAATGATGTATGCCATGCCCTCATATCAAACAATTACCAAGGAAGAATACTCTACCCAGCTAAACTCTCCTGCACAACTGAAGGCCAAATAAAAAACTTCCAAAGCAAAGAAAAATTGAAACAATACATCTCCACCAAACCAGCCTTACAAAAGATTCTTAAAGATGTCCTACACATAGAAAACCAACAAGACCATAATAAAGGCCAAGAAACTGCACCCAAACTGAGAATCCAAGAACCAAAGGAAGAACCCAGGTTTTGGGGCCCCCAGAAAGGTGGATAACAAGGCAGGAACTCCCAAATACCTCTCAGTCTTATCTCTCAATATTAACGGACTTAAGTCTCCATTTAAGCGACATAGACTGTCTAGTTGGATTAAAAAACAAGATCCTTCTGTCTAGTGCCTTCAGAAGTCACATCTAGCCCGTAAAAACAAACACATTTTCAATGTTAAAGGCTGGACCAAAATCTACCAAGCAAGCGGCCCCTATAAACAGTTGATAGTTACAATCCTAATATCAGATAAAATAACTTCAAATTAAAATTTGTGAGAAGAGCTAAAGAAGGTCGCTACAAGCTATTTAAGAGATCCCTCCTTCAGGAGGATATTACAATTCTAAATATCTATTCACCAAACAATGGAGCACCCAAATTTATCCAATAAACACTACTTTCCCTCAAATCCCACATAGATCCAAAGACATTAATTGTTGAGGATTTTAATGGACCAATCTTCCCAATAGATAGGTCAACTCGGCAAAACCTCAACAGAGAAACCGCAGATCTAAACAACTGCACAGATCAACTAGTTGTTACATCCATCTACTGAATATTTCACACAGCAGCATCAGAAAACATGTTTTTCTCAGCAGCGCAGTGAACATTTTCCAAAATAGACCACATTTTAGGTCACAAAGCAAACTTGTACTAATTCAGAAATATTGAAGTGATATCATGCTTTCTCTCTAACCACAAGGGAATACAATTAGAACTCAACACCGAATGCCACCAAAGAAAGTCCTGTAACACACAAAGGCTGAACAACACACTATTGAATGACGAGTGGGTCATGGAAGAGACTAGAAAGGAAATTCAAATTTTCATGATATTCAACAAAAATGAGCACACAAATTACCAGCTCCTCTGGGACACAGCAAAGGCAGTACTCAGAGGCAACTGTGTAGCTCTGAGTTCCTACATCAACAAATTGGAGTGATCTGAAACCAACAATTTAACGAGACATATGAACCTCCTTGAAAGAGAGCAGCAAGATAAACCCCAATCCAGTAGACGGAAAGAAATAATTAAAATTAAATCAGAAATAAATGAATTAGAATACAAAAAAGTATAGAAAGAATCAAGAAAACAAAGAGTTAGTTCTTCGAAAAAAGTAACTAAATTGACAAACCCTTAGCAAATCTTATGAGAAAAAGAAGAGAACACACCCAAATAAATAAACTCAGAGATGAGAGTGGAAACATCATCACAGAAACAACCAAGATTCAGAACATTATAAGGGAATTCTTCTCAAAATTTTATCTAATAAGTTTGAGAACTTGGCAGAAATGGACATTTTCCTAGCAAATATTGACATGCTAATACTAAACGAAGTTGAGTTAAACCATCTTAACAGGCCCATATCAAGTGTTGAAATAGAAACAGCAATAGGAAACCTCCCATCTAAGAAAAGTCCAGGACCAGATGGTTTTAAAAAGGAATTCTACACAGGCTTCAAATCAGAGCTCACACCAATACACCTCCAACTCTTCAATGAAATTGAAAGAGAAAGTTCACTATCGAACACATTCTATGATGCCATCATAACCCTCATCCCAAAATCAGGCATGGACTCATCAAAGAAATAGTACTATAGACTCATTTCTTTGATGAACATTGATGCAAAACTTCTCAACAAAATTTTGGCCAATCAACATCAACAATTCATCCAAAACATAATACACTATGATCAAACAAGATTCATTTCAGGGATGCAAACCTGGTTCAATATATGCAAATCAATTAATATTATTCATCACATCAACAGGGGCAAGGATAAGAACCACATGGTTATCTCAATAGATGCAGAAAAAGCATTCAACAAGATCCAGCACCCCTTTATTATGAAGGTTTTGGAAAACTTAAGAATCCATGGAACATTCCTCAATACAATAAAAGGTGTACATGACAAACCTATAGCCAGCATTATACTTAATCGTGAAAAACTAAAGCCATTTCCTCTTAACTCAGGAACAAGACAAGGATGTCCACTCTCTCCACTTCTCTTCAATCTAGTTTTAGAATGCCTAGCTACAGCAATAAGACAAGATGCAAACATAAAGGGGATCCAAATAGGGAAAGAAGAGATAAAATTCTCCCTCTTTGCAGATGACATGATCTTGTACTTATAGAATCCCATAGACTCCACGCCCAAAATACTCAAGCTGATTCAAAACTTTGGCAAAGTAGCAGGGTATAAAATTAACCCCCCAAAATCAATGGCTTTTCTGTTTTCCAACAATGATAAAAGTGTGGCTGAAATTAGGAAACTACTCCATTTGTAATAGCCCCACAAAAAATAAAATACCTAGGAATTAACTTAACCAAAGAAGTGAAGGACCTCTATGATGAAATCTTTAAAAACTTGAAAAAGAAGATCAAAACAGAACTTAGAAATGGGAAAAACTTCCACGTTCCTGGATTGCAAAGATTAACATCGTAAAAATTGCAATACTTGCCAAGGCTATCTACAAATTCAATGTGATACATATCAAAATTCAAACCTCCTTTTTCAAGGGAATAGAAGAGGCAATCCAAAAATTCATATGGAACAATAAAAGACCCCGAATAGCAAAAACACTCCTCAACGGAAAGAACACTGATGGAGGAATATCAATAACAAATTTCAAACTCTACTCTAAAGCCATAGTAATCAAAACAGTTTGTCACTGGCACAAGAACAGACCTCAGGACCAATGGAATAGAATTGAAAACCCAGAAATGAACCTACAGATCTATAGCCATCTAATCTTCGATAAGGTAACTAAAAAAATAGAATGGAAGAAAGACAGCCTCTTCAGTATATAGTGCTGGCAAAATTGGTTAACTACTTCTAGAAAACTAAAGTTAGATCCTTACATATCACCCTGCACCAAAATCAACTCGTAATGGATCTAAGACCTCGGAGTCAGAGCAGACTCTCTAAAAACATTAAAGGATGGAATAGGAGAAACCCTAGGTCTCTTTGTCACAGGCCGAAATTTTCTTAATAGCGACACAGAAACACAACAAATCAAAGAAAGGTTGGACAAATGGGATTGCATGAAGTTGCAGAGCTTCTGCATGGCAAAGGACATAGCTAGCAAGATCAATAGAAAGCCCATGGATTGGGAGAACATCTTCACTAGCCATACAAAGGACAAGACTCTCATATCTACAATATACCTGGAACTCAAAAAAGTAAATCTCCCAACAACAAATCCTCAAAGAAACAACGGCCCAATAAATATGTGGGCTAAAGTCTTAAAGAGAAACTTTTGTGAAGAAGAAAGAAGGATGACCAATAGACACATGAAGAAATGCTCAACCTTCCTAGCCATAAAATAAATGCAAATTAAAACATCATTATGATACGACCTCACCCAAGGAAAATAACAACAGATGCTGGAAGGGATGGGGACAGAAGGGAACATTACTTCGTTGTTGGTAGGAGTGTAAACTTGTTCAACCTCTTTTTGAAACTAGTATGGAGGTTCCTCAAAAGACTCCACATAGAGCTCCCCTAATACCCAGCAATCCCACATTTGGGAATTTACCCAAATGTTTACAAACAAGACCACATTAAAGCTACCAGCACAACTATGTTTATTGCAACATTATTTACTATAGCTAAGATATGGAACCAACCCAGATGCCCCTCAGTAGATGAATGGATCAAGAAAATGTGGTATATATACACAATGGAATTCTAACCCTCCATCAGAAAGAATGTGAGTGCCCCATTTGTTAGGAAATGGAAAGACTTGGAAAAAATTATATTGTGTAGTAAGCCAAGCCCAAAGAAACATAGGTCCCATGGTTTCCCTTATTTGCAATATCTAGTATATGTATGAGTCAAGCAGTAACGGTCAGATAAGGTGATGTTAGGAAAATGAACCCTAAGATATGTATTTAAATGTTTTTTTCCTTTCATTCATTTGTTTCTAATGCAGTTATAAGATTATTTCTTAGTTGCTTTGTATGTCCCTCCCCCATAGTATAACCCCTGCTTTCACTGTATTTGATGTTGGTATAATTTGTGGAGGAGAAGGGGAAAAACAAGTCATTTAAACAAGGATACAGATGTACCCGCTGCAACAATGAGAAGTACAAGTTGTCATGTCAAAAACGAACTTTACAACTTTGGTGTGTGGGGGGGTGAGGAGTTAGTGGGGAGGGCGGGGAGAGGCTGGGGAGGGATAGGAAGGGGAAACAATTCTTGATAAAAAATGTACTGAATATCTTGCCCATGTAATTGTAACCCCTCTGTACAGTATGTTCATAATAAAAAATAAATAAAAAATAATTCCGGATATTTATTTTTCAAGAGATGTGTAGGAGACGGAATTCAATTATTCTATACAAGGGACCTGTCATAATGAACAATACAGTAAGTGTTAAGGTTTGTTAAAAGTTTTAATGTTTGAAATGTATTTAATTTGGGGTATTTGCTTATATATGCCCAAACTAGGTCTGTTTGGCAAGTCATAATTCTTTTCTATAAAATAGTTAAGATTCATGGTAGCAGATATATACCACTAAGTATGTACATTTCAGAGTTTAGAAACTTTACTAATGAGACCTTGCAAAGTCTCAGTGTAAAGAACCAGAATAAAGAGTTGACTTTTTTATCTACACAGTTTCTATTAAAACTATAGCACTTCCTTACTTAATATGTTAGCGAGGAACAAATGAAGATATAAAACATATACAAATTACAAGATGAACCACAAATGGTAATCTTAGTGGGTGACTTTAACCACTACTCATAGCCTATAAAATTCTTGTTGAACATCATAATCTTAGCCACTGTTAACTGTAAAGAAATATGACAATAATAAAATCTAATATATAGTACAATTTAAATACTGAAAACACTGGTAATTGTTTTGTTTTTTATTTTATTAATCATTAATACTTAATTTTCGGCTTTCTTTATTTGTAGCATTGTTTTCTTTGTTGTAATAGGATACAACTTTTTGTAAGTTGTCATTAGGAGGTACTTTGAGAAGGTTACTGGGATAGCCAAACCATTTTTTATAGGTGCATGTAAATTTAAAAAGAGGAAAATTAATAACAACATATTTATTTAAAAAATGGTCAAGTAGAATCTGAATCAGGAATACTGATAAATGTCCACACTTAAAATCCTAGACCTAGGCTGTAGCAGAGGTATTACAGTGTTGAGGCCAAAAAAGTGGGAGACTGTGTTTTGTTTTTTTTTTTTTTTTTTTAATTTGGATTTTTTTGGTCATGAGGCTTGAACTCTGGGGCCAGGGTTCTGGCTTTCAGCTCAAGGCTAGTGTTACCACTTGAGCCACAGCACCATTTGCATCTTTTTCTGCTTATGTGAAGCTGAGGAATCAAACCCAAGGCCTCATGCATGCAAGGCAGGCACTCTACCATTGAGCCACCTTCCCAGTACCAGAGAGACTGTATTTTAAAAAATCATCTAAACAACATTTGCTTCTGCTTTGGGTTATATAATGAAATATATGAATATCTTTTTACATTTTGTGCATTGTTGTGCTTCTAAATATATCCTAACTTCATCCACTTTATCCTTTTTAAAGTCATGAAATATTTCTGACAGTTTGCTTCTGTGAAGATTGTTTTGCATTTATAATTTCTTCTGAGTCATTTTTATTTTTTCAAAATCACTTTATATTTAATGCTGATGGGTATTTACACAGAGACAGGGATATAGAGGATTTAGTTTACCAAGTGAACATTAAAATTAGACCTCAAAAACAAAAATCAGCCTTAACACATATTTTCATATCTTTCCCCACATTCTCCCTAAAAGACGACAATATTAAGAATGTCTGAGGGAAGCTTTTAAGCTCCAATTTTCTTGGGCTTCTTAGGTTTAGAATTCTTAAATTACAGGTTGTAATGGAAAAAGATATTTTGGTGCACTTTGCCCTTCAGACTGTATCTTGTTCTTTCCTTTTCTCGATTCCATTATTAGAGATTTTTCTCAGAGATGACTCTATATCAACTTTTCTCTCTTCCTAAATGGACAAATGAATTTGCAGACCAAGACTCTTAGACAGAAAGAGTCTAAGAGCATGAATCTAAGATACTTCTCTCATACACCATCCCTACAAAGACACATGTACCAAAGCAGGATACATAGTTTCATATTTTTCTATCAAGGCCAAGGCATGAGGATGCTTGCTTCTGAGGGTGCCTGTTTGGGGCTCTTCTTGATGTTGCAAATTAACTTTATATCTAGTTCCATTATCAGCTACCATGGATGGCATGTTTATACCATCAGGAGGTTGGCTCAACAGGGAGGCTGGATGTGTCGCCTATGAGGGGCTCCAAGGATCCCTCATGAATGGCACAGATGATCTGTGTTGGAAATACAGTGGGCAATTAAGGTATCCTACAAACACCTTCTCTGCAAAGCAAAGTTTACTTCTGTGGAAGGCATTCTGTCTGTCACACGCTCAAGTTGAATAAACACACTGGACAGGCAGCTCACCACTGGCTCCCATGAATTTGAACTTTAGAATCATCTTTCATATTGGCTCAAATTTTTGACTCCTTTCAAACTAGTCAAAAGTTTTAATAATCAACCAAATCCAGAACACCTGGCCATTTGAAAAATAACCAACTTTTACCCAGCTGGTGTTCTACCACTAGTGCCATGCCTCTAGCCCCTGGTACTTCTCTAAAATAGCATTGGCAGGGTTTTGACTACCTTTACAAGGGAAGTGCTTGTATCAGTGAAGCACTTCAAGATTTAACTTCTACAATTCTCCCATCTGATTTTGCTTTCTTTTCTTCCAACCAATAAGCACTGACTTTCCTATTCAGCAGTATCCAATAAGATATTATGATTTAAAAAATGGTTTGTTTAAGGCAGATTTTCAGTCAGTTACTGAACCAAACCTGTTATACAAGACCTAAAGCAACCATGCACACACTACTATGAAACAATTACTAAAGAGGTAAATATTGACACAATAACTCATTGTTAAAATGCTTGTTCTATCATCAAACTAGTAAAGGGATCTGCCAACACATAAAGACACACAACCTTTTTTAAGTGACTGGGGGCTGGTCTTGGGTTTGATTTCATGCTCTGGGCATTGTCCACTTTAGCCACAACTCAAAGCTACCAAAATGTAGTATCTTTTTTACAGCCTCATTGGAAATAAAAGTCTCATCTTTCCTGCCTGGGTTGGCTTCAAACACAGATCTTCAGAATTCAGCCACCTGAGCATTTAGGAATATACTCAGCATCATCTCAGTTTTTAGGTAATTTTTTGCCAGTATTAAATCCTTGTACGTCTTTCTGTAGCATTGGCCTCCAACCACCACAGAGATTCCCTTTGAAGTATATTTATTCTTTTATTTTTATATGTTTATTGTAAAAATACTGTATAGAGGGGTTAGTTACATGAGCAAGGTAAAGCATACATTTCCCATCAAGCATTGTTACTTCCTCCTTTGTATTTCCCCTACCATCCCTAAGCTCCCAGCTCCAAAACTACCTTATACACTCCTTCCCACACCCCCTAAATTGTAAAGTTTGTTTTTCAACAGTGTCTGGTGCCTCTCATTGTTACAATGGGTCAACCTGTATTCCCATTTAAGCATTCTGTTTTTTCCATTTCTCTCCCCAAACTAGAGAAGTGTATATACAAGATGCAGAGCACCAACATCAAACTCATTGGAAACAGGGGTTATGCTGTTTCGGGGCGGGCAGAATATAAACAAACAAAAATCAAATGGAACATTATACATATGTTAGAACAATAGCAATAAAGAAAAAAACCACTTGTGTCCCAATGTTTGGGCTCATTTCATTTATCACCTTCTTATCTGGTCAAGTATCTGGTCAAGTATCGTATTTAGACCTATTTCTTTCCCAATCAATCCTACCAGTGGCTCCTACTTACTTTTCCATGGTGGCATTTTCAATTAACAAACCCTGCTGATAAATAAAAGCACATATTGGAATAATTTGATTATGGAGATCATAGATTGTGGAGATCAACAGAATAAAACTAATTTGAGTTCCTGTTTCTACTTTCTAGCTTTAAACTCTTTGGAAAATTTTCAGGCGTCCCTAAGTAGCATAGTTATAAATATGAAGTTTGAATGACCTGATAACTAAGAAGTCTCTCCTCAGTAATTTATGGTGTTTGAGAAAGTTCATGTGTGGGTTGGCCAATGGAACCAAAGCACAGATTCTACTCCAGTTGGCCAGTAACATCTCCAATAGTGGTCTCATGAAATACCACCAGACATTTCCCCTGGCTATGATTAGTACTTATTGCTCACCTCAAATGATTGGCCTTCACTACATCCAGGTATTTTTCCCGGAAATGTCCAATTTTCCCCAGGTAATTGACCTGGAAAGAATGGAGCTGGTCAGTTTCAGGGGTTTTTGAAATAGACTCTTGCTTCTGAGAAGAGCAACAGCATGTTCCAAGTTGTCTCTGATCACATTTCCCTGACACACAATCATAGCAGTACTCTGTACGTGCATGAAACATTTTGTGACTTTATACCAACAAACTGAATTTGCCTCTGTCTTAATTTGTAAGCTAAGGTGGAAAATGTAAAGACTCTTCACTTTACTTTTTTGTTTCTCTAGCACTCAACAAATATATTCTTCAATATTTCTGGTAGAGTACATCCATTTACAGATGAGAAATGAAAGGCCAACAGTCAATGTAATGAGTAAATAATGCTACTATAATTTGTGTCTGAGCTCTTCACTCTGTGTGCTTACAAGAACCAGTAATTTGGTGATGGAGAGGACCAATATGAAAAGACTATGGGGAAAAATACTTTGGAAAAGTGGCTTAAATCTAGGTGATCATTGATGATTACATGAAACAGGCTGGTGTCTGGGGCACAAAAAAGGAGTACATAGAAATCATATTAGTGACAGAAACTGAGAAAATGTTGATCATTCATCTTAACTAATGGGCAGGAGTAAAAGGTTAAGAAGAAATCTGAAGTGTTCTATGTCTCTAGCCACGCAACTGTATTAGGGATATTCTTGGCAATAAGGACTACAGGTGGAAATGATGCATTTAGGGGAAAAAAGTCTCTGATAGTTCTAAATTTTATATTAAAAAGATGTAAAGATAGGTCTCTTTAGACATAATAAAATTACCTATGACCAGAAATATGAAAAAAATAGTAAAATCGTGGAGCATTTTTAAAGGGAAGACGAAATGGAAAGTTCTGACAAACTGTGAGCAATGTGAGCACCAGTTAGGACAAGATTCGAAGAATGAGATAAATAAGGAAACAAGAAAGTAATAAACACAGATTTACAGAAGTAAAGAAAGGAAAAAAATGCAGGGAGAAAAGGTCAAAACTGTTACAGAGATATTGTAAGAAATATGCTATTTGGATTTGAAAACTAAAAGGATATACACAAGTTCAATAAGAACAATATTTTTGTAAAATGATAGAGATATGTCATATTGATAAAATTTTGAGATAGGAATGTGAAGCCATAAAATTCTGGATCCAGGAATTCAACAGATCCTGTTGATTTTAAATGTTGGGAACAAATACTTTTATCCTGACCTTAAAAGAATTATACAGATGTAACTGTCATGAACTTTACATAGAGGTACTCTGTGAATATTTTTGAAACCTTTGTTTAGCCATGAGATTGTAGATTGCACTACAGCACAGACAAGTCTAAATTGTCCTACAGTTCCAATGAGTTACCCATGTATCCACATCAGTTTGGGATTTTATTGACATATATTTAGATATGTTTGGGTATCTTATCAGTCTATCCATTATAAATGTAGGAAAAGTAACACCAAATATTAGGTTGAACATACAGCTTCACTGAAATGTCCCTAAGGAGCCTTTCAATTCTAGTATAATGGCTTATTTCAAAATGCTTTAAATTCTACATCCTGTAATGTGAGCATAGGGTTATACTGTGGAACTTTCCCCTTCAGATAGTGAGCACTACCCTATTGCTTAACATGGAGAAAGTACCCACATACATAGACTGGGCGAGGGCAAACAAGAAGTGGTATTTGGACAATGTTCTTAGCAGTTTGTACAGATGAAATGGGAATAGAGTAACTGTGAACTCAAAAGGAACGTGCAAAAAAAAGACAAAGGCACAAAATAGAATGTGCCAAGGAAATGCTGAAGGACAATTTCAGGTGTGAGGGTGTGTTCAAAGTACAGTCAGATGATGTATTTGGAGAACTCGGGAAAAAACTGCTTTAAACCATTCAGGGACAATCATATAAGTAGAAGCCCCTAACTCTGACTCTCTAATCAACACCAACATCATCAATTTAGGGAGTATTTTCAAAGAGCAAAGTGAGAAAAAGAAGACATCACAGTTAGGTGTCACGTTGAAGTAATGACAATCACATAAATGTTCTTATAAATTTTCACTTATTTTGGAGCATTATAGTGGCAAAAAGCCAAGTAAATATCTTGCATGAATCTAAATTAAGTGGGAGGTAGTATATTGGTCTCTTTTTAACTTGGAAGTTATAGATTATATCTTTTTTATTGTGAAAATAAAACAGAGAGAGGTTACAATTGAATGGAAAACATAATGAGTATATTTCATTTTTTCCTAGTTTTTTTTTAATTGTGAATATACTGTACAGAGGGGTTAAATTACATGGGCAAGATAATGAGTACACTTCTTTTCAAGCATTGTAGCTACCTCCTTTGTTTCCCATTCCCATTACTTCTCATCCCACATCCCCCATACTCAGTCCTCCCCCACCTCCTCGATCAAAGTTGTAAAGTTCGTTTTTTGACATAACGACTTGTACAGTTCATTGTTACAATGGGTCCACCTGTATCCCTAGTTAAATGATTTGTTTTTGCCCTTCCTCTCCACAAATTATAACAATATCAAATGCAGTGAAAGTAGGAGTTATACCGTGGGGAATGGATATACAAAGCAACAAATAAATAATCTTATAAATATGTTAGAAACAATCGCATGAAAGAAAAAAAAACATTTGAATACTTATCTTGGGGTTCATTTCCCTAACATCAACTAATCTGACATTTTCTGCTTGACTCAGACATATACTAGATATTGTAAATAAGGGAAACCATAGGACCTATGTTTATTTGGCCCTGGCTTATTTCATTTAATATAAATTTTTCCAAGTCTTTCCATTTCCTAACAAATTTTGCAATGTCATTCTTTCTGATGGAGGCATAGAATTCCATTGTGTATATATATCACATTTTCTTGATCCATTCATCTACTGAGGGGCATCTGGGTTGATTCCATATCTTAGCTATGGTAAATAATGCTTCAATAAACATAGTTGTCCTGGTAGCTTTAGTGTGGCCTTGTTTGTGATCATTTGGGTAAATGCCCCAAAGTGGGATTGCTGGATCATAGGGGAGCTCCATGTGAAGTTTTGGAGGACCGTCCATACTGCTTTCAAAAGTGAGTGAACAAGTTTACACTCTCACCAACAATGCGGTAAGTTTCCCTTCTTTCCACATCCCTTCCACCAAGCGTTTTTTATTAGAGTTCTTGATTACAGCCTTTCTATCTGGGGTGAGGTGGTATTTCAGTGTTGTTTAGATTTGCATTTCTTTTATGGCTAGAGAGGTTGAGCATTTCTTCACGTGTCTATTGGCCATCCTTTACTCTTCAGAGAATTTCTCTTTAAGACTTTAGCCCCCTTATTTATTAGGCAGTTGTTTCTTTTTGGATTGGTTATTGGGAGATTTAATGTTTTGAGTTCCAGGTATATTTTAGATATGAGACTCTTGTCCATTGTGTGGCTAGTGAAGATCTCCTCCCAATCCATGGGCTTTCTATTGATCTTGCTAGCTATGTCATGCAGAAGCTCTGCAATTTTATGCAATCTCATTTGTCCAACCATTCTTTGATTTGTTGTGTGTCTGGGTCTTTATTAAGAAAATTTTGGCCTGTGCCAAGGAGACCTTGGGTTTCTCCTATTCCATCCGGTAATGATTTCAGAATGTCTGCTTCGACTCTGAGGTCTTTGATCCATTTGTAGTTCACTCTGGTGCAGTGTGATATATAAGCATCTAGCTTTAGTTTTCTACAAGTAGTTAACCAGTTTTGTCAGCACCATTTACTGAACAGGCTGTCTTTCTTCCATTCTACTTTTTTATCTCCGTTATTAAAGATTAGATGGCTATAGGTCTGTAGGTTCATTTCTGAGTTTTTAATTCTATTCCAATGTCCTGAAGTCTGTTTTTGTGCCAGTACCAAGCTGTTTTGATTACTATGGCTTTGTAGTAGAGTTTGAAATTTGCTATTGATATTCCGCCAACACTGTTCTTTCTGTTAAGGATCATTTTTGCTATTCAGATTCCTTTATTGTTCCCTATGAATTTTTGGATTTCCTCTTCTATTTCCTTGAAGAATGAGGTTGGAATATTGATAAATATCGCATTGAATTTGCAGATACCCTTGGTAAGTATTGCCATTTTCATGATGTTGATCTTTCCAATCCAGGATCATGGGAGTTTTTGCCACTATCTAAGTTCTGTTTTGATTTCATTTTCAGCGTTTTAAAGTTTTCATAATAGAGGTCCTTCACTTCTTTGGTTAAGTTAATTCCTAGGTATTTTATTTTCTGTTGGTCTATTATGAATGGAGTTGCTTTCCTAATTTCAACCACACTTTTCTCATTGTTGGCATAGAGCAAAGCCATTGATTATGGGGGGGTTAATTATATCCCCTGCTACTTTGTCAAACTTTTGAATCACCTTGAGTAATTTGGGAGTGGAATCCATGGGATTCTTTAAATACAGGATCATGTCATCTGCAAAGAAGAAGAGTTTTACTTCTTTCACTATTTGGATCCCTTTTATGTTTTCATCTTGTCTTATAGCTATAGCTAGGCATTCCAATACTAGATTGAAGAGAAGTGGAGAGAGTGGACATCCTTGTCTCATTCCTGAGTTAAGAGGAAATGGATTTAGTTTTTCACCATTAAGTATAATGCTGGCTGTAAGTTTGTCATATACAGCCTTTATTGTAGTGAGGAATGTTCCATGGATTCTTAATTTTTTCCAGAACCTTCATCCTAAAGGGGCATTGGATCTTGTCAAATGATTTGTTTCTATCTACTGATATAACCATGTGGTTCTTATCCTTGCTCTTGTTGATGTGATGAATTATACTAATTGATTTGAATATATTGAACCAGCTTTGCATCCCTGAAATGAATTCTGTTTGATAGTGGTGTATGATTTTTTGGATAAATTGTTGAAGTCGATAGGCCAAAATTTTTTTGAGAAGTTTTGCATCAATATTCATCAAAGAAATGGGTCTATAGTTCTATTTCTTTGATGAGTCCCTGCCTGGTTTTGGGATGAGGGTTATGATTGATTCATAGAATGAGTTTGGTAGTGAAAGTTCTCATAGAAGAGACATTAAAAATGGAAAAAGAAAAACTTAAATTTAAAAAGTGAAAAATTTAAAATTATTTAAATTTAAAGAAATGATTTTGAAAGAAGAAAAGGATAGGATGACAGGAGGGGAGGAATAGAAGGGAGACATAAAAAAACTAAAAAATAAAAGTTCTTAAAATTAGTTACTTGAAAATTACATAAGTAAAAAGAGATAATTCTGCTATTAAAGAATTTAAGCCTAAGAGGTTGTGAATGGAGTAATAAATATCTGGGTTAAGTGTGTACATAATGGGGGATAAAGTTTAATAATCGAGGAAGGGTATATATCTGGGGATGAGCAGACCAGCAATTATGTCATGCAAAAAATAAAGAGAAAATACATGAAAAAAATCAAAATAAAGGGGGCACTAAATGGTCAGAAGAGATTTAAAAACAAAGCATACATACATATACACCTAAAATAAAATTATGTGATGAAAAATGATTAATAGAAAATAAGTTGAAAAATATAAATTAATAAAAAGTTACAATAAGAGTTCTTTGATTTTTATTGGGGTGGGGGAATGGGAAGGTCCTGAATCTCCAGTGTGTCCATAAAGAGTCTCTTGGTGGAGTCTCTGGTCTGCTTCTGGTGTTTGATTTTCCGTGGCTTGATTGGTTTCTTAAGTCAGTTTCTTTGAGCAGGCAGAAAAATGCTCTGCCTAACCCAGGATTTTATGATCCTCCTCCCACGCTAGTCCAGTGGGAGGTGGAACTGCTTTGAGTATTCCAAAAAAAGGGAGATGGGTCTTTCCTCTAGTTTGGAGATAGTGTGATGAGGCTAGTTTCTAGGTATGGTTGAGGATTCTCAGCAAACAGTAGCTTTTCCCTGATGGGCTAGTTTCTGAGATACTCACAGAGCCCAGCCTAGAGCCATTCTCAGTGTTTATGTTCATTGAATTTCAATTGATTGTCTAGACTACTTTCGGAAGGGGGAGCCTCTAGCTCTATTTACCCAGTGAGGAAAGCCACTCCTCCATGGGCAGATTTCCTCTGCTTGGGATAGGTGACTTTCCCATGGGTGGAGTTGAGCCTGGCTCATCAGGTCAAGTTCCTGTGATCTACTTCCCAAGGCTTCCAAGGCCTTAGTTGGAGCTAGCTTCTCATCTATGCCTTTGTCAGTATCAAAGGTGGAGATCTCTGGTGGTGGGGGAAGGGTGTCCTTCCCTCCTCTGAACCTAAGAAGGAGTGAGGATATCAGGGCTCTACTCACACCAGAGTCTTGTTTCCTGGGCCATCTCTGGTCTGCGATCTGCAGGATGAAGATATCTGCTCCTTATCAGTTCTTGCTGGTGTTGAGTAGAATCTGTGTGCTGTCTGGCATCTTTGTCTTTGACTCTGTAGGTATGGCGGCTCCCGCCTGTGCTGCTCAGATCTGTCTCCTTGCCTGAATTTTCCCTCTCTGGCCTAACTCTCTGTACTGTGCTGGCAAACTGGGTGTGATTCTCTAGCCTAGAACTGTTCACTGGAACATTAAACCTTCTGTCTATGAGAGAGATTGTTTAGCCTCCAACTTCTCTTCTGACATCTTCCTCCAAATTCTAGATTATGTCTTTCTATACTCTAACTTAGGATAATGATCTGCTGTCAGTTATTTTCTTCTCTTCCCCATCTTTTGACCTTGCACTTACATAACTTTCAATTAAATAGACATACTTGAGCTTGCATTTCCAAATTCTTCAAAATTATCTGAATTTCTTCATACTTCTGGCAGCCTCCTATATCTTTCTCAAGGGAATATTTTGTCACTACTATCCTGCCTAATTCAGTTGAATATATACATTACACTCTCATCCATATTTCTCAACACTTGTACCACCAAAAAAATCCTTCCTTACGTAGAATTCATGATTTAAGTATGTCTGGAGAGGTGGCATCTGTCATTTTTGAATGACCCTAAGAGATACTTACATGCAATCATGTTTTAAACCAATATGCCACTCAGTAGATGAATGAATTGACAAAATGTGGTTTGATAGATAGATAGATAGATAGATAGATAGATAGATAGATAGATAGATAGATAGATAGATAGAGGAATTATATGCTTCCAATTCATAAAGAAATGGAAAGACTTGGAAAAAATCCTTCTAAATAAAATAAACAAGACACAAAGAAACAGTTTCCATGGTTTCCCTCATTTGTAATAATAGGAAATGTCTAGGATAGTTCTAGCAGATGAGCAGAATGCCTCAAAAGCTATATATATATAGGACAATATAAGATCTTGTTGAGCAAAATGAACACCTAGATATGGAAATGTAGGTTTTACTTTGTGGTTGTTGTTTTTAATGTACTATGTGATTTCTATTTTCTTTTGTGTATTCCCCTTGGTTTATCCCCTGCTCTATTTGATTTCGGTACTTGTTTATTGTATATATCATTATCTTAATTTAGCAAGGGAAGAAGAACAAAAAAGTGGGGAGACAAAGAACAAAGGGAAAACCAATTCAATAGCAATACTCACAAGACAACATGTTGAAAATTTGCATTACATCTTGTGAGGGGTATTGGGGTAAAGGAAAAGTGTGAGAAACATGAGGGAGTGGGTAAAATTTAGACATGTTATGTATTCACTACTTTATAATTACTGCAACCCCTAAAAATAAGTTACCTAAAATATAATTTCACTGTATTGCTATAGTAAATATTATTCCATGTGTATTACCTTTTTTAAAAATGAACACTATTAGGCATCTAATTTGAATTAATGACTCCTTTCTTTATCAGAGGTTCTCCAACGTGAATGTTATCCAACTATACAATATTTTCACAATATACTTGCCATTATTTTGAAAAAAAAACAATAATTTTAGTTTTGTCTCATAGTGAAACAGAAGACAGTTTAATTCTCTGGAATCTCCTAACTTTTGAAACTGAATAATTGTTAAGAGGACAGAATATATGTGTTCTTCAAAATTCCTACAACTACTAACTTTTCATTTTCAAATTCTGAACCTTCCATACCAGAGATATTAAAAATAGTACCTGTTTGCATGTTATTTAATTCTGCAATAGCTGCAGTTTCCAATGGGGTGTTTCATATTGAGAAATCAACAGAAAAAATAGCCACATTCTAGTAGAGGATATAGCTACGAAGCATGTGTAATAATTACTTCCTCAAGAGTAAACATTTATTCATCAGATTGAGCTATTATGTCTATGACCATCAATCCCAAACTTTTATGCCATGAAGTCATCTTAGCTCAACAGTTTCCAACTTGTAAGGTGCACCATAATATTCCTTAATTTACATCATGAATAGCTTACCTCTATTGTGGAAAAATAGTACACTTCTGCTAATGTGATGCCCTTCCTATTGTGGAAAGAACACTACACTAAACATTGCTGCATCATTTCCCCCCAGTGGTATTCTAGAAATCAGAACACTTGCAAATATTATTTATATTTATATTTTTTATCTATCATAGGTATTCATGAGGTTAAGATCAGAAGATGATGGTTCAAAGCCCACACAGGCAGGAAGATTCTTTACATGCTTCTCTCCAATAAACTGATCAGGAAAAGCCAGACACAAGTGGCATTGATGTTGAAATGGTAGGGAATGAACCTTGACCACAAACAGGCTCAGAGAGAGTGGCCAGACCCAGAGTTCAAGTCTGAGGACAAACCAAAAAACAAAATAAAATAAAAACCAACTCTAACCTTAGCATTTTGCTCATTGTATACAGAGGCATGTAATTAAGGAAATTTCCTCCTGAATTACGAATAGATTGAAGAACCAATTCATCACACAATTATTTTCTTCGTATCATGTTACACCAAAGCCTCAAAAATTGCTTTTTGTAAATTTGTTAATTAATATCATCCAATTGTTGGCAACTCTGTCTAGATTATTCACATTATCAGTTTATTCATGAACTGTTGGATTTATCTATTAACTAAATTCTAATTATACCTCCCTTGAAAGAATATTTTAGGCAAATAGAATGCCAGAATCATAGGTGAATTTGTCAATTATACCCTCTACTTAAAAATAATTTTGTAGTATCCTATAGAATATAAAATTACAAAGAAAACCAAAATATTTATTTTAAATCTAAATTCTAACTTAACAAGTTCTACAGAGTCCTACATTAAATGAACTTTGTTATGTCTCCAGGCTTAAATATTTGTAATCCTTCATCATTTCTTTGGAAGCCAACAGAATCATGATTACTTTCTCAAATTTTTTATCGGAAATCAAGAGCCATTTTGCATCTAGTAATGTTCTGTAATGAAGAGAGCATTTAAAACACAACTGAGGAGTATATATGAAATGCATTTCAATAGGAAACTTGACTACTCAAAACATAATGGAAAAATTAGCCCAAACTTCCTATTGTGTATCCCTTTCTTGTTGTTCGGAATGTTTCATAGAGCCAAAATTATACTATTTGGTCCAGAGAAGGTATCGCTATGTATATGCACTCTCTAATCTCCTGTCTTAGCCTGTGTGCTAGACTACCAGGCTTGTATCACATTGCCTTGCCATAGTTTGTTGGTTTATTTAATCTAGATACAGACTAGCAATTCTGAACTTCTCCGATGATCTTATCCATTAGACTGACTGCTCAGACTGTTTATGCACTATTTTCAAAGACATTCTAACATTTGACACAGGATATGAACATTTTGAGATGCATCTGCAGGGGTCTGTGATTCATTCTTCCATGGATCCGATACCTTTAATAATGATTACTTGACTTTTCTATTATCTCTGATCTCTACCTATGTAACACTGTCAAACATCTTTGAAGAAATTTCACTTGAGGACTTCCAATAATAAAAATTATCACTTGATCTAGTCTTACTCAGGATATATTTTCTATTATTTTCTAACTTTTCTCCACATTCTGAGAGTTGTTTCATTTGTGCAGGTGTTTGCTCATATAAGTGCCTCTATGTGTATGTGTATGTTTGCATGGTGCATGCAAAAGCCTAAGCAACCTTATTCAGAAATCTTGCTCATGACTAATATTACATCACTTGATCTCACGCCTATATCCTAGTTACTCAGGAGGCTGAGATCTGAGGATTGCAGTTCAAATCCAGCACGAATAGGAAATAAATATTCTGAGGCACTTATTTCCAATTAACCACCAGAAAACGGGAAGTGTCACTGCAGCTCAAGAAGTAGAGTGCTAGCCTTGAGCTGAAAAACGGAGAGACATTGTCCAGGCCCAGAGTTCAAGCACCGCCACGATCATCAGAAAGAAAGAAAGAAAGAAAGAAAGAAAGAAAGAAAGAAAGAAAGAAAGAAAGAAAGAAAGAAAGAAAGAAAGAAAGAAAGAAAGAAAGAAAGAAAGAAAGAAAGAAAGAAAGAAAGAAAAAGAAAAAGAAATGAGTTTTTGGTCACCAGTTTATTACTAGTATAATTCGTGCTATCTCAACATAGACTTTTTTTCCAGTAAAATCCATGCTCTTATATCTAACTTGCTTGGGAACCAGAATTATTCTTCCAGTCTATGTTTTACAAATTTGCATGATTAGCAACCATGATTTAGAGATAGAAAATGAAAGAGTGGCCTTTTCCTTCATGTTCCACTTAGTATTAATGCTTTCTCTATGTCACTCCCATAGATCTACATAGTGACTGGCTTTATTGGTTCAATGTTGTCTTATTTGCAGAGTCTTCTATAGTAAATTGAACAATTATACTTAAGCACAGAACTTTTCTTTCTCCTATTATTCCTATTTTTCTTCTCCTGTTAACTTATCTACACTTGGGAAAGAATGCACAACACACACATTCACAAAAAATAAACTTTTCTGAGAATCTTCTTCCCAGTTAAATTTAATTTACAGAGCACTTTTGAAATTTGAACTTAATGTACTCTGGATAATGGTTTCTTTCATGTTTTTATTGTGAAAATAGTGTACAGAGGGGTTAGCGTTACATAAGTAAGGTAATGAGTACATTTCTATTGAGCTTTGTTACATCCTCTTGTTTTTCCTGTGGTATCCCTTCCCTCTTCATCTACACAATTCCCCCTCCACTCCCCAAATTGTAAAGTTCATTTTCTACATAGTGTCTTGTTCATCTGATTGTTCCTATAAGTCATCCTGTATCTTTCTTTCAGCATTTTATTTCCCTTCCCCTCCCCACATTAGAAAAATGTATATACAAGATGCAGGGCACTTACCTCAAATCCAATGAAAACAAGTGTTATACCATGGGAGACATAAAAGAGAAACCAAAAAAAATAACATAGGACATTTTAGATACATTAAAAACAATAGCAAAAAGAAAAAAAAAACAAATTGTGTCCCTATCTTGGGGTTCATTTCACTTAACATCTTCTTTTATGGCCATATATACATGGATAGTGTTTTTATAAGCCATTTAAATTTTATATGTTGTATTTACTAAGTTGTCTCTGAAACTCGTGTTACCTCATGTCCAAAGATGTCTTTGTGCTATTTCAATGAAGCCAGAAAACATTTAGTTTACCTCGAGCAATGCCATAGATTGTTCCTGGAAGTAAGTGGCAGGAACTGTCACTGTAAGTGGAAACTGATCCCAAGAGAGGAATTGAACATAGAGAAATGACAAAGTGCAAGTTAATTTGTGTGTTCCTTTTTACTGTGCAAGAAAAGAATCTAAGGATTGGAGGAAATTCTGTGCCTGACTTTTTCATGTGTGTTCTTTACTCATATACAACTTGTCTCTAAACTTCTAGTTGAGAATATTACAAAAGGAATCAACGTGCCATTTGAATACCAGCATAAAACACAAGCCATTTGAATACCAGCATAAAACACAAGGAAATAACATTGTTTTTAAAAGATAATGAGTACAAATCTTATCAAGCATTGTAGCCTCCTCCTTTGTTTACCCTTCCCATCTGTTCCCAGCCTCCCCCGCCCCCCCAACCACAGTTGTCAAGTTCGTTTTCGACATGACAACTTGTACTTTTCATTGTTGCAAGGGGTCCACCTGTATCCTTATTTAAACGACTTGTTTTCCCTTCCCCTCCACAAATTATACCGACATCAAATAATTGTAACCCCTCTGCACAGTATTTTCACAATAAAAATATTTTAAAAAATAAGTAAGGAAAAAAACAAAAAAAGTGTTCTACTGTAAAGTGCTCTACTACAGGGAGGTTTTAATGTGCCTTATGCATGGATATTTCACTACTGAGATGTTTCTCTTGTTGAATGAGTCAGTTATCAATTCCTTTAGTCTTGTCCTGAGTTCTCCATCACAATAAGGATTACAAAAAAGCAGCATTCAGTGAGTATGATCAGCAAAAGAGCCTCTTCTCAAACCAGTGCTTTAAGGATGGTCCCAAAGTAATATGTGAGTTTTTTTCCTTGTTTGTTTGTTTGTTTGTTTAGTTTGTGCTGATTCTGGCGCTTGAACTCACAGGCTGGACTATGTCCCTGAACAATTGTCTTTCCTGTCCAACTTCCCCGAAAGCTAGTAATCTACTGCCTGAGCCAAAACTTCACTTCTGGCTTTTTTGGTGTTTAATTACAGATAAGAGTATAACAGACTCTCCTGCCTGGGTGGCTTTGAAATGAGAAAGTAAGAAAGCCAAGTGACATCAACTGTATTAAGATTTCTGTTTTGAACCAAGAAATACTAAATGAAGTTTATTATAAAGTTAATATTTGACAATTTTTAAAGGAAGAGAATATGCCCATCAAAGATGCCATAACTTAAATAACTCCACAAAAGTAGGTGCACTGAATCATTTTGGAATTATTTTTCTGCTTGGGAACATAACTCTTGACTTCATAGTTCCTTTTGGGGAAACTTAAAATAATATTTGCATTTTTTGGACAGGGGGCTTGAAATCTGATCCTGAGTACTGTCCCTCAGCTCTTCAGCTGCAGGTGAGCACTCTACCACTTTAGGTACAGCACTACTTCCAGGTTTCTGGTGGTTATTGGAAGATAAGAGTCTCATGTACTTTCCTGATCAGGCTTGCTTTGGACTGCAATCCTCTGGTCTCAACCTCCTTGAGTAGCTAGGATTGTAGGCGTTAGCCACCAGCACCTGGCTCATATTTGTATTTATGTGCACTTCATGACACTATGTAGACAAAAAAAATGGAAATTTGAATCAAATGCTGACATTGTAGCTGTTCAGAAAAATTGAGGTAGCAATAAATATGTCCTCCTTTTCCATGTTGTTACATTAATGAATCATGAGAAATGGGACCCTTACATTAGTACCCTCTGCCATCTGTTTAGGTGTGTTTAGTATCAGGAAATGCTCATAGAGAAATATAGAAAGACTGAGATCTTTAGAAAGCAAAGGAGATCAGGTATGAAAGAACAGCATAGAAGGAGATACAACTTATCACTCAGAGATTAAGAACTAACCAACGAGATTTAGCATGCTAAAGGCAATGAGGAATAAGCCTACTTGATAACTAGTTCTTCAATAACCAAAAATGGTTCCCTAGAACAGTTGCTGGTATAACTTAGTAATTATTATCATTTATTCCTTCCATCTGGAGTTATTCCTTCTCTTCTGTCACAATTGTTAATTAGCCCCTGCTTTTTTGGTGCCATGACTGTCCAAAAAGATTTCTAAATCTCACTTAGACTACCCTTCTCTTTGTGATTAGCAGTGACCACACAAAATCCTGGAATCTTTGAATTTCCAGAATTAATTTTTACCTGATATCTAAGCACACTCCTGGCATTAATAGCCATGACTTATTAACAAAACTTTTTTTTTTCAACACAGTATTCTAATATAGATAAACTACATGAATTAAGGACTATTGTCATGTATCAGCATGGAAGGAGCAATTATATTTTCCAAATATGGGTTCTTTATTTTGCATTTATTAACTAAATGTATTTTTTCCAGTCCTGGAACTTGAACTGAGGGCCAGGGGTCTGTTACTGAGGAGTTTTGTTTTGTTTTGGATTTTTTTGCTCAAGGGTAGCACTCTACCCCTTGAGGCACAGCACCATTTACAGTTTGTCTTTTTCTATTTATTTGGTACTAAAGAATTGATCCCAGGTATTCATGCATGCTAGGCAATAACTGTACAGTGAAGTCACATTTTCAGAGACCTAAATGATTTTCTTAAGATGGCATTAATATTTCATTCCATTACTATGTATTATAATTTCGGCCAAGTGGTAGAGAAGAAGTGGAAACAATACTAAGTCCAGTAAGGCTGACATTCCCATCACATCACTAAGGAAATACACTCTTAAAACCTGCAGGACTGATAGGGCTGTTACATGTGACATTATTATGTAAAACACTCTTAACAGTCATCTCCGACATCCATAATTTTCTGCTTCCACTTTCATGGTCAAGCTCCAAATATCTAAGCCTTTTTATTCATTGGATGTGTTTCCTATGAAGGAAGAAGGAGGATGTGGAAGGTGATGGTTGAAAAATATGTATAATGGTTCCCTGACCACATTGTTTTGCATTTTTAAAAAGTGCTACTGATGAGCTCCCATTTACATCTAATTGACTATGCTATTTGCACAAGATTCAGATAAATGAAGGCATTTATTCTGGTGGATATTCACATATATTAACAAAATCCATTTCTGGGAAAAATGATACTAAGTAACAAAGTATAAAGTATTGTCTTTAAAATGGTTTCTTCTAGCAGAACAAAATGTAGTATTGAAATGATTACTCCAGCTTTCTATGAGATGTTATGGTGTCTCAGTATCAAAATGTTCTCTAATTCCTGTAACATCCGAGCATTAAAGACATGATTTGAAGATCTCAGTAGTTTTAGAAACAAAGATACATAATAACTTCCTTCTTGCAGAGACATGTGATAGCAAGTATGATTGACTGTATTATAGTTCTCATTTTTTTCCCTCTTCATCACAAGTGTTGCATATTTTGGCATACTACCCTATGTCATAAATCAGCTCCCTGTAGTTCAGATTTAACTCTACTCTGCAATGTCAAGATGGGTCATGTGAGCTACTTCAGTTTACAAAAGTTAACCAGAGATGGCGACAGGCTATTTCTAGGGGATTTCTGTCCCATTCTCTGTGTCTAACAGCTGACTTGTTTTCCCTTCAATATAAAAATAGCATATTTCCAGAGGTAATCTTCCTTCATATACTGGAGGAATATACCATGTGAAATTGAGTCAAAAGTCAAATACAGCCACATACATATAAGACAGCAGGAATTAAGCTATTATTAGAATATGATACATGTTATTAGATTCTTACCATCCTTGTATACTTTTATGAGACTTGAGTATGGCACACCAGAATTTAACAAATACTAAACAAGAAATAAGCAAATAGATAACATTTCCTGTTTGATGCGACTACACTTTTTTTTTTATAAAGAAGCGTTCTCCATATGATCACTTTTGTAGTTAGCTTTTTGTATAAATGGGTTTAATCACTCTAGAGCACTGTATTTAATATCCACAATCATTACCCAGACATCGTGATTAAGATGAGGAAAAACAAAATGTTAGATTTCTCATCATTTTTTCATTATTTAGAGAATACTTTATTCGTTTCTGTAATCAAACCCACGTAGATAAGACCTTGCATATTTAATAGAGTGCATTTACCCCTGCACAAATGGAAAAAATTAAGTTTAATATTTTTAGACCAATATGGCTATTAATTTCTGTACAAGACCAACTCCACACGGTAAACTGGGATACTGTTTCCAACTTTGACAGCACAGCTAAAGTTTCCAAAAATTCAAAGCACATATATATATATATATATATATATAGAGAGAGAGAGAGAGAGAGAGAGAGAGAGACAGAGACAGAGAGAGAGAGAGAGAGAGAGAGAGAGAGAGAGAGAGAGAGAGAGAGAGAGAGAGAGAATAATAGCAGTATGTTATGCATCAATAGCAGCAATAGCTTTTCCAGGTTCTGCAGTCATGGGAACAAAACTAGACACCCAGCACATCCATTAATAAAAAGAAAAAAGATAAAAAACAAAACCCCATAAAAATGCGAAGTTCTGTTACTGTTGTGGTACCTGGCACCATGTTTTTTAACTTCTGAATCATCATCTGGAAAGAAAACATTTTTTAAATTTTATTTGTGAACATACTGTAGAGAGGGGTTACAATTACATGGGCAGGATAATGCATGCATTTCTTACCAAGCATTGTAGCCTCCTCCTTTGTTTACCCTTCACATCCCTTCCAACCCTCTCCCCTCCCCCCCAACCATTCTTCCCCCCATCCTCCCCCCCCCCCCCCGCAGAACATACGTACAACTTGTACTTCTCATTGATGCAACAGGTCCACCTGTATCCTTAAAAGCTTGTTTTTCCCCATCTCCTCCACAAGTTATACTGACATCAAATATGTGAAAGCAGGGGTTATACTGTGGGGAAGGGACATAAAAAGCAACAAAGAAATAATCTAATAAATGAGTTAGAAACACATGCATGAAAGAAAAAACATTAAAATACATATCTAAGGGTTCATTTTCCTAACATCACATTATCTGAACTTTTCTGCTTGACTCATACATATACTGGATATTGCAAATAAGGGAAACCATGGGACCTATGTTTCTTTGGGCCTGGCTTACTTCACTTAATATATTTTTTCCAAGTTGTTCCATTTCCTAACAAATGGCGCAATGTCATTCTTTCTGATGGAGGCATAGAATTCCTTTGTGTATATATACCACATTTTCTTGATCCATTCATCTACTGAGGGGCATCTGGGTTGGTTCCATATCTTAGCTTTGGTAAATAATGCTGCAATAAACATAGTTGTGCTGGTAGCTTTAGTGTGGTCTTGTTTGTAAACATTTGGGTAAATGCCCAAAAGTGGGATTGCTGGGTCATAGGGGAGCTCTATGTGAAGTCTTTCGAGGAACCTCCATACTGCTTTCCAAAGTGGTTGAACAAGTTTACAATCCCACCAACAATGAAGTAAGGTTCCCTTCTGTCCACATCACCCCCAGCATCTGTTGTTGTTAGAGTTCTTGATTTTTGCCATTCTAACTGGAGTGAGGTGGTATCTCAATGTTGTTTTGATTTGCATTTCTTTTATGGCTAGGGAGGTTGAGCATTTCTTCATGTGTCTATTGGCCATCCTTTTTCTTCTTCAGAGAAGTTTCTCTTTAAGTAATGAGCCCACTTATTTATTGGGCAATTGTTTCATTGAGGATTTGTTCTTGGGGGATTTAATTTTTTGAGTTTCAAGTATAATTTAGATGAGACCCTTGTCCGTTGTATGGCTAGTGAAGATGTTCTCCCAATCCGTGGGCTTTCTATTGATCTTGCTAGCTATGTCCTTTGCCATGCAGAAGCTCTCCAACTTCATGCAATCCCATTTGTCCAGCCTTTCTTTGATTTGTTGTGTTTCCGGGTCTCTATTCAGAAAATTTTGGCCTGAGCCAAGGAGACCTAGGGTTTCTCCTATTCCATCCTGTAATGCTTTCAGAGTGTCTGCTTTGACTTCGAAGTCTTTGATCCATTTAGAGTTGATTCTTGTGCAGGGTGATATATAAGGTCTAGCTTTAGTTTTCTACAAGTAGTTAACCAATTTTGCCAGCACCATTTACTGAAGAGACTGTCTTTCTTCCATTCTATTGTTTTAGCTCCCTTATCGAACATTAGATGGCTATAGGTCTGTAGGTTCATTTCTGGGTTTTCAATTCTATTCCATTGGTCCTGAGGTCTGTTCTTATGCCAATACCAAGCTGTTTTGATTACTATGGCTTTATAGTAGAGTTTGAAATTTGGTACTGATATTCCTCCAGCAGTGTTCTTTCCGTTGAGGAGCGTTTATGCCATTCAGGTTCTTTTATTGTTCCATATGAATTTTTGGATTGCCACTTCTATTTCCTTGAAGAACAAGGTTGGAATTTTGATGGGTATTGCTTTGAATTTGAACATATCCTTGGGAAGTATTGCCATTTTCATGATGTTAATCTTTCCAATCCAGGAGCATGGGAGGTTTTGCCATTTTCTAAGTTCTGTGTTGATTTCCTTTTTCAAGATTTTAAAGTTTTCATCATAGAGGTCCTTCACTTCTTTGGTTAAGTTGATTCCTAGGTAATTTATTTTTTGTTGGGCTATTACAAATGGAGTCACTTTCCTAATTTCAGCCACACTTTTCTCATTGTTGTCATACAGAAAATCCATTGATTTTGCGGGGTTAGTTTTATACCCTGCTACTTTGCCAAAGTTTTGAATCAGCTTGAGTAATTTGGGAGTGGAATCTATGGGATTCTTTAAATACAAGATCATGTGGTCTGTAAAGAGGGAGAGTTTTATTTCTTATTGGAAAGAAAACATTCTTGAGTAACATCATTAAAAACAGCTCTGATAAAGCACATTCACTACTTCTACGTATCATAAAGCAGGTACAAGGTATTTATATTCACAGAGGGATGATACAGTACTGTCCTACATCTTTAATACTAGAGGATACAATTAAAAAGGCACTATTAAGACTTGTTTCTACTTTTCCAGAGGGCCAAATGATGGTATGACACAGCTTATGAAGAAATGCACTTTCTTAGATAGGAGTTCCTTGATCAGTTTGACAGTTCCAAGTACTCAGTACTTTGTCTCTTAGTACTCAGTACTTAATCCCTTAACATCAGCCACAAACCCTTTGAAAATTGAGGTGCTGGAGAAGGAAGAGGAAATAATCCCCAAACAACAAACAAAAACTATACCCAACATCCACTGGACTCATACGAAGATGACTGAGTGAAGGTAAGCAAGACTCAACTTGTCTGTTGTATGTTTGAATGGCGAGAATCTCACAGAGCCTGATGAGAGTGTAGCCAGGCCCTGGACGTATGGATGCTGTCATAAATAGTTCACCATTTGCTCACTCATCCAGGATATCCTTCTCTTTTTCTCTTCTCTTTTTTTAGTGTGAATTTTCATCCTTTCTCCAAATTCTCCTATTAATAAAGGAAGAATGACACTTTGTGGATATCAAGCAAGAGGCTTCACAGCCAGAATTTCATTCTTTCAGAAATAAGTGAAGTAAAACAGAGTAGCTCGACGAAGAATAAAGATTTTTTCCCCTGTCTGGCTCCCACTATAGTGTCTTAACATGAGTTCATTATCTAATAAAACATTTGCCTTGGCTAATTTTTTTAATATAGATTTTAAATAAAAAATAATTTTTAAAAAATTTTAAAAATACATTTTAAATAAATTGTAATTTGTTGTTTGCTTTTGGCAGGCATGAAATAAGGCTGCATTTTCATTGGGTGAGTTAAGAGATTAAATTTTATGAGAATCTAACATAATGAAAAATAGATGATTTTAAGATAAATAGCTTATAGGTACATTTTTAACATGAAATATCCACAGAGACATCTTTTTTCTTCTTTTCCTCTCCACACTCATTCAACTTCAATAACCAATTCATGTAATTGAAATATCTGTGTTTTGGGGAATAGATTAGACATAAGTTACAGAAAGAGAACCAGTATTAAATGGTGTATTCTTTAAAAATAGCATTCAAATAAATATTAGCCATAATTCCAAAATAATAGCCATCAAATGATATTGAAAAGAGAAGAGTTTTAGCAGAATGTATAAAAACTGATAGTGCCAGAACTGCTTCAGGAGCTGCTGTCTGGGATTTAGGGTTTCTAGAACATTACATTTTAACCAGGATTAATTGCCTTCAAGGACGACATTTTTTAGTTATATTTCATTGAAGAAATATGTGGTTCAAATTTAATGAAAAGATACCAGGTTATCATCTGTATTTCTCTAAGGTGTTTAGTATTGATATTTTTTATTGTGAAAATACCGTACATAGGGTTTACAATTACATGGGCAAGGATATCAGTACATTTCTAATCAAGCATTGATGTTTCCTCCTTTTTTTCTCCTTTTCATCCCTTCCCAATTCCCACCCCCATCAACCCTGCCCCGGCAAAATTTGTAAAGTTCGTTTTTCTACATAACGACTTGTACATCTGATTGTTGCAATGGGTCCACCAGTATCCCTATTTAAACGATTTGTTTTTTCCCTTTCCCTCCATAAATTATACCAACATCAAATACAGTGAAAGCAGGGTTATACCATGGGGGAGGGACATTCAAAGCAACAAAGAAATAGTAACAATCACATGTAAGAAAAAATATTTGAATATTTATCTTGTGGTTCATTGTCCCTAACATCACATTATCTGACCTTTTCTGCTTGTTTCAAACATATACTAGTTATTGCAAATAAGGGAAACCATGGGACCTATGTTTCTTTGAGCCTGGCTTACTTCACTTAATATAATTTTTCCATCTTTCCATTTCTGAACAAATGGTGCAATGTCATTCTTTATAATTTAGCCATAGAATTCCATTGTGAATATATACATTTTCTTGATCCATTCATCTACTGAGGGGTGTCTGGTTGCTTCCATCTTAGCTAAGGTAAATAATGCTGCAGTAAAAATAGTTGTGCTGGTAGCTTTAGTATGGTCTTATTTGTGATCATTTGGGTAAATGCCCAAAAGTGGGATTGTTGGGTCATACGAGAGATCTATGTGGAGTCTTTTGTGGAATCTTCATACTACTTTCCAAAGTGGTTGAACAAGTTTTTCTCTCACCAACAATGCAGTAGGGTTCCCTACTGTCCACATCCCTTCTAGCATATGTTGTTATTAGAGTTCTTAATCATAGCCATTCTATGAGGTGAGGTGGTATCACAATGTTGTTTTTATTTGCATTTCTTTTATGACTAGGGAGGTTGAGCAATTCTTCATGTGTCTATTGGTCATGCTTCTTTCTCCTTCAGAGAAGTTTCTCTTTGAGTCTTTAGCCCACTTATTTATTGGGCAGTTTTTTTTTGAAGACTTGTTGTTGGGGGATTTATTTTTTTGAGTTCCGGGTATATTTTAAATATGAGACCCTTGTACATTGTATGACTATTGAAGATCTTCTCCCAATCCGTGGGCTTTCTATTGATCTTGCTAGCTATGTCCTTTGCCATGCAGAAGTTCTGCAATTTCATGCAATCCCATTTGTCCAACCTTTCTTTGATTTGTTGTGTTTTCTGGGTCTCAATTAAGAAAATTTGGCCTGTGCCAAGTAGTACTAGGGTTTCCCCTATTCTGTCCTGTAATGTTTTCAGAGTGTTTGCTTTGACTCCGAGGTCTTTGATCCATTTGATGTTGGTTCTGGAGCAGGGTCATATATAAGGTTCTATCTTTAGTTTTCTACAAGTGATTAACCAATTTTGTCAGCACCATTTTCTCAAGAGGTTTTCTTTTTTCTATCTTATATTTTTTTAGCTTCCTTATCAAAGATTAGTTGGCTATATGTCTGTAGGTTCATTTCTGATTTTTCACTTCTAATCCATTGATCCTGAGGTTTGTTCTTGTGCCAGTCCCAAGGTGTTTTGATTACTATTGCTTTGTAATATAGTTTGAAATTTGGTATTGATATTCCTCCAGCACTGTTCTTTCTGTTAAGGGTCGTTTTTGCTATTTGAGGTCTTTTGTTGTTCTCTATGAATTTTGGGATTGCCTCTTCTATTTCCTTGAAGAATGAGGTTGGAATATTGATTAGGTATCGGACTGAATTTTTAGATAGCCTTTGGAAATATTGGCATTTTCACGATGTTGATCCTACCAATCCTGGAGCAGGGGAGGTTTTGGCACTTTCTAAGTTTTGTTTGATTTCCTTTTTCATGTTTGTACATAGGCTTTATATGTGTATAAAAATAATAATGCTATTAAAGAATTTATGACTAAGAGTTTTTGAACTGAGTAATACATTTCTGTATTAAGTGTGTACACAATGGGGGATAAGGTCTAATTATTGACAACAGGTATATACCTGAGGAGGATCAGAACAGCAATTAAGTCACACAAAAAAGAATGAAAGAGCAAAAAATGAAAAGAATGAAAAGGATAAAAAAAGAAACAAACCCAAAAAATCAGTACAGATTTTAAAAAATCACACGCACACTTACACACGTATACATCTAAAATAAAAATTATGATGTAAAAAAATTAATAGAAAACAATTTTCAACAAAAATTTTAAAAGGTACAAAAAATATTTCTTTGATTTTTTGGGGGGGAGGGAGTTGATGAGAAGATCCTGTATCTCTCTTGTGCCCATCACGTCTCTTGGTAGAGTCTCTGGTCTGAATGTGCTGTTTGGTTTTCCTGTGGTATGATTGGTTTCTTAAATCAGTCTGATCAAGCAGAAAAATTCTCTGCTTTATCCAGGATTTTGTGCTCTGCCTCCCAGGCTAGTTCAGTGGGAGGGAGATCTGCTTTGAGTATTACAAAAGAGGGAGATGGCTGTTTCTTCTAGTTTGGAGATGCTGTGGTGAGGCTAAGTTCTTGGTAGAGTTGAGGCCTTTCAGAAAACAGTAGCTTTGCCCTAAGGGGCTAGTTTGTGAGAAACTCACAGAGCCCAGCCTGGAGCCATTCTCAGGGTTTATGTTTACTAAAGTTCAATTGTTTTTCTAGGTTGCTTTAGGGAGGGGCAGCTCTGGCTCTGTTTACCCAGTGTAGAAAGTCACTCCTCTGGGGGCAGAGTTTTCACTGCCTGGGCTGGGTGAAGCTGAGCCTGGCAGGTCAGGTGAGGTTCCTGTGGCCTGCTAAATGACTCTTTTGTTTTCTTCCAAGGCCTGAGTTAAAGCTAGCTGCTCAGCCAGGCTTGTCAGTATCAAAGATGGAGATCTCTGGTGGGGGGAGCGGTGGCTTTCCCTCCTCTGCTCTTTGAGAAGCAGTGAGGATGTCACGGTTCTACTCACGCCAGTGTCTTTGTTCCTGAGTCTCTGGCCTGCGATCTGCAGGATGAAGATATCTGCTCCTCTTCAGTTCTTGCTGGTGTTGAGTAGAATCAGCTTCCCAGCCTTGTCTGGTGCCTTAGTCCCTGAATCTCTATGTTGTAGGTATGGCTGCTATGGCCACCACTGCTCTCCCTGCCACAGCCGCGGCTACCTGCAAGTGCTCAGATCTGTCTCCTTGCCTGGATTTTCCCTCTCTGGCTAAAGAAACTCTCTGTATTGTGATGGGACACTTGGTGTAATTCTCTGGCCTAGGAATGTGCACCAGAAAACTAAAACTGCTTTCTCTGCGAGAGGTTGTTTAGCATGCAGTTTCTTCTCTGCCATCTTCTTCCGAATGCCCTAATAATGCCTTTTATTTTAACATTAAAGTTGTAAGTAACACATTTGAAGTCCTAGTGAAATTTGAAGGTTCAGATTTAAAGTTAAATTTTCAAAATTCCCAAATATTGCATTTTTGCAACCAATATGGAAAACAGGCATGTTTTATCCTCAAGAATGTCATTATTTCATATGCAAAAAGTTAAATAAATATAATATTAATTCAGTGTAATTCAGTGGAAATAAGAAATCATATACTTACGTAATGCATCAATTCCATAGATTATAAGGTCTATCGATCAAAATACTATACTTGTTTTAAGTAGATTACTTAAGACATAAAGCAAGTGATAATTTTCTTTAATCAGTGAAGTTGATATAGAAGTTCTGTGTGCTTGATACATGTCAATTTACACATATGCTTGGCTCATCTCAATGTTATTTGAGGATAACTGAGAAAAGAACAAGAAAAAAATCACTCAAATGTTTAGCTTTATTTTGTGGCTAAATATGTCTTTTCTATATCTCTTTATTTTATTTGAAAAATCTGGTAAATTTATTTAAGTTACATCAACAATAATGAGAAATAAACAGCCCATAACTCCTTAAAAGACAATTAATAAGAAAACAAAGAAATGATAAAGAAAGAAATAGAATGTCATTTTGCATGTGGTCATTGTATATTGTGGTGCTTTGTAATTGTTTATTGTGTGACTATCCCATTAATCTGGCTCAAATCACTAGGGCTACTAGATGAAAATTTCAAAATCTAGAGCAGCTAACACAGCTGTGCAGTTATTTGTGGGTTTCTCTATAGTAGTAGCTGGGCATAAACACTAAAAAGGAAATAATTCTAGTTCTCTGTAGGTAAGAATGTGATAAAAAGCATACTTTTATATTCCTAGATGAAATAAGAAGAACACACCTTCAAAGCTTACTATACCATTAGCCCTTTAAATAACAGTGCCATTTTTAAGACAATACAGAGAATTAAAGTCTTTCATCTCCCCCATCCATTACTGCCACTCACAAATCATTGCCAAGGTAAATTTCTAGTTCTTTTTTACATTTAATTGGCTTAGGAGTAACATAAAAAATAATTCAAGTTGTTGACAAAATTTAATTTAGAATAAGCAAGCAAACGAGATTCAACTCCATAGTATAACCTTTAGTAAAAGTGAATTAAGGAATATGGCATGTCCTTTGTAATGTAATATTAGAAATTAGGGCAAAATTCCAGAAAGAGACTCTGGAAGAAGGAAAAAGAAGTCTTTGATAAGATATATTAAAGATTACCTAGGGACAAGTAATTTTGCCTACCTTTTCTATTATATGATAATGTAACATATTTTTCTTTGCTAATCAGTGAAACTCAAAGAGATTTTTAAATATAATAGGAAAAATGCATAGTCATGAATGAATGAAATTAGGGAGTAGATGGCTCAGGAGCTAGGTGATTCTGTAAAATATTCTCATTATTTTGAATAATCTAGTGTTTATGTGTGTGTGGATTTATGAATGTATTTATGTCTGGGCAGGAAAGTTTGATTATTAGATCATTGCAGGTACACAATGTCTGGAACTTAACCTGAGTCAGAGTGGTAAATACGTGTGTGTGTGTGTGTGTGTTTGTGTGTGTGTGTGTGTGTGTGTGTGTGTGTGTGTGTGTGTGTGTGTGTGTATGGGTGTGCCTGCAAGTCTGTATTTAGAAGGAAGAATCTTATTTCCCTCAGGGTATACAATTAATTATATTAGGTATACTACATTAATGACAGCAGATAAAAGTAATTAACATTTCATGCCATATGTTTTTGTTCATATGATTGCATGAACAATCTAAAAAGTTATGTTTGGGGATTGAGTTTTGTGGAAGGTCAACTGAAAGTATAAACTTTTGGAATCTTGAGAAAGATATCAATGGCACACATTTCAGTGTAGATCAAGTTTAGACAACACTTGTAAAGGATATATAACCCTATTTGAAAATGCAATATTTATTCATTTTTCCATAGCTACATTATTCATAAATCTGTAGGAAAACAAGTTCAATTATGGAAACATAATATAATGTCATTATTTACTGCATTCAGTTTAACACTTTAGTTTCGTCAAGTCGAAATACCATTTATTTCTTCTGTATAGGAAGGTAAATGCTAAATATTACAATTTGTGCCATAGTTCACATTAGGAAGCTTTGTCCGTATCAATAAGTTTATTTCTTTTGTTTCTGTTTTCCTATTTATAATTCTGTTTTTAAGGACTTTTTCTTTCTCCAAATTTGAGGCTTGAATATACATCATGCTCTCAGTTTTTGGTAACAGTAGTCAGTGTAACATTAGAACCATGCCTCCAGCCCAGAAATTTTTGTAGTTAAATGGAGGTAGAACCTCATGAAATTCCCTACCAGCCTGAGAACCATTATCTCACAAGTGCCATCCTTCTTATTCACTAGAATCATACGGATGAGTCACGGACTCCAAGAGTCAATGACTTTTCATGTCTTATAGATTCCACATTTGCTAGTAATTGTAATAATAAACTACCACAGATTGGGTAGCATTAACACTGTAGATACATTGCCTCTAAGTTTGTGGAACTAGAACTCCAAGATCAGAGTTGGCTTCTTCTGAATCCTCTTTCCTTGGCATACCCATGGCCTTCTGCTTTTCTTGCAGGCGACTTCGACTTAAATGCTGCCTTTGAGATTCTGTTTCCAAATGCATTCATTTTCTAAGGCAATGGGTTGTTGAAGTTTAGTATGATTTCAGTGGGACAGTATCGAACAGATAACATATTACTTAACGGATAGAAGAAAATCTAGAGTTAGAAATTATTTGAATTGGGCATGGAAGTTATGGTTATACCTTAAAAAATAGGAAAAGAGATAAAGATTTTATTAGAGCTTGTAAAACCAGTATGAAGTCTTTACCTTAGACAAGCCAAATTCTTACCCTGTCACACTTAAATTCCTAGTGATACTGGGGGATTGAACCCAAAACCCTATACTTGTAAAACAGCATCTCTAGTACTGCCATACCTGCATATTGTAATTGGATTGTTTATTTTGAAGTAGTATCACTATGCCTGGGCCTGCTTAGACTGCAGTACTCCTAACACAAACATAATTCATTGCATCCAGAAAATGGTTAGAATTTCTGAAACTTCTTTTTTTGTCTGTGCTTTCCTGGAACTGAAATTCTGTAATCTCTGTTTCCCAAGTAGATAAGATTACAGGTTTGAGCCACTTTATAGAGTAAAAGTATACAATTTAGGGCTGGGAAGGTGGCTCAGTGGTTAAAGCGGTTGCCTTGCATGCCTGAGGCCCTGGGTTCAATTCCTCAGCACCACATAAGCAAAAAGAAAAAAGCCGGAAGTGGCGCTGTGGCTCAAGTGGTAGAGCACTAGCTTTGAGCTGAAGAGCTGAGGGACAGTGCCCAGGCCCAGAGTTCAGGCCCCATGACCGGACCCCCCCCCCAAAAAAAAAAACCTTGATATTGCCTTTATTTGTGCTTAATGTATATAGTCTACCTTAATTTTTGTTTAGTACTCTGAATTGAAAACATTGATTTTCTTGGTATGCATGGCTTTGTTTTGGATGGAATCCCATAACAATAAAAAAAATCTCCCAAAAGTCTATGTCAAAAATCATGGAAAGGAAGGCTTCAGTTGGAAACAAAACACTGATCCTTAAGTTATAAATGCAATATATTTATTATGTTAGTCAATGCTTTCTTAAATATTAGAAGAGAAGGAAGGCAGAAATGTGAAATATGTAAGGTATAATTTTGATAACTTACTGGGCATCTGTAGAAATTCTGTAGTTTTCACTTTATGTTATCTTCCTTTCTTAAAGCTTGCTTTATTACAACCCTCTGGGTGGATCATGGTTGGACTGATTGGTAAACTTCTCCAGGAAATTAAGATGATTTTAGAAGGCTGATGGTGCGGTAAATAAAGGAATGATCAGAATGAGCACAGATATTGTCACAGAATGAGCCAACCAGGTTCAACTGCTGAACAGCAAAACATAGCAAAGGTTCAAGTCTGATGATTCACATTGGAAAATATATAGATAAACATACATATACATATACATATACATGTACATATACATACAAATATATATATACATATGCAAATACATATAATACACATACATACTTGAAAAAGTAAGTATCTGGTATAATATAGGGAATCTTGGCCTGACAAGTATAAAATTATATCAAACTGGTTGCACGAAAGCTACAGTAAAATATCAAAAGTTTAATATAGGTTTTGCATAGATTTTGTAAAGGATGAAAATTCTTCTTTCATTTTATATTTTACAAATATCCATAGTTTGTTTTACGTTTTTTTACATTGGACTAGGAGCATCTATACAATAGTGAGAATTGGAATTACACGAAATATGCAACATGTTGGTTCAAGGATGTAATGTTAGCTAGTTAAGAAACGATCAGATAAGTTTATGTTAGGCGAAATGAACCCCAATATAAGAATTCAATTTGTTTTTCTTTCTTGCGATTGTTTCTAACATATTTATAAGATGATTTATTTGTTGCTTTGTATGTCCCTCCCCCATGGTATAAGCCGTGTTTTCTTTTTTTTAATTTAATTTAATATTATTTGTGAAAATACTGTACAGAGGAGTTACAATTACATGGGCAGGATAATGCGTACATTTCTTACCAAGCATTGCAGCCTCCTCCTTTGTTTACCCTTCACATCCCTTCCCAGAATCCTCCCTTCCCCCCCAATCCCAATCCTTCTCCTTTCCCCCCTTCCAACCCCCCCGCACCGACATTGTAAAGCTCGTTTTGGACATGACAACTTGTACTTCTCATTGTGGCAACAGGTCCACCTGTATAGATAAACAACTGGTTTTTCCCATCTCCTCCACAAGTTATACTGACATCAAATATAGTGAAAACAGGGGTTATACTGTGGGGGAGGGACATACAAAGCAACAAAGAGATAATCTTATAAATGTGTTAGAAACACATGCATGAAAGAAAAAAACATTAAAATACAAATCTAAGGGTTCATTTTCCTGACATCACATTATCTGACCTGTTCCGCTTGACTCATACATCTACTAGATATTACAAATGAGGGAAACCATGGGACCTATGTTTCTATGGGCCTGGCTGACTTCACTTAATATAATTTTTTCCAAGTTTTTCCATTTCCTAAAAAATGGGGCAATGTCATTCTTTCTGATGGAGGCATAGAATTCCATTGTGTATATATACCACATTTTCTTGATCCAATCATCTACTGAGGGGCATCAGGGTAGGTTCCATATCTTAGCTATGGTAAATAATGCTGCAATAAACATAATTGTGCTGGTAGCTTTAGTGTGGTCTTGTTTGTAAACATTTGGGTAAATGCCCAAAAGTGGGATTGCTGAGTCATAGGGGAGCTCTATGTGAAGTCTTTTGAGGAACCTCCATACTGCTTTCCAAAGTGGTTGAACAAATTTACATTCCCACCAAAAATGAAGTAAGTTTCCTTTCTGTCCACATCCCCTCCAGCATCTGTTGTTGTTAGAGTTCTTGATTTTTGCCGTTCTAACTGGGGTGAGGTGATATCTCAATGTTGTTTTGATTTGCATTTCTTTTATGGCTAGGGAGGTTGAGCATTTCTTCATGTGTCTATTGGACATCCTTCTTTCTTCTTCAAAAAAGTTACTCTAAGTCTTTCGCACACTTATTTATTGGGCAGTTGTTTCTTTGAGGATTTGTTGTTGGGGGGTTTAATTTTTTGAGTTCCAAGTATATTTTAGACATGAGACCCTTGTCCGTTGTATGGCTAGTAAAGATATTCTCCCAATCCATGGGCTTTCTATTGATCTTGCTAGCTATGTCATTTGCCCTGCAGAAGCTCTGCAACTTTATGCAATCCCATTTGTCCAACCTTTCTTTGATTTGTTGTGTTTCCGGGTCTCTATTCAGAAAGTTTCGGCCTGAGCCAAGGAGACCTAGGGTTTCTCCTATTCCATCCTTTAATGTTTTCAGAGTGTCTGCTTTGAGTTCAAGGTCTTTGATCCACTTGGAGTTGATTCTGGTGCAGGGTGATACAAAAGGATCTAGATTTGTTTTTCTACATGTAGTTAACCAATTTTGCCAGCACCATTTACTGAAGAGGCTGTCTTTCTTCCATTCTATTGTTTTAGCTCCCTTATCGAACATTAGATGGCTATAGGTCTGTAGGTTCATTTCTGGGATTTCAATTGTATTCCATTGGTCCTGAGGTCTGTTCTTATGCCGATACCAAGCTGTTTTGATTACTATGGCTTTAGAGTAGAGTTTGAAATTTGGTATTGATATTCCTCCAAGAGTGTTCTTTCCGTTGTGGAGCGTTTTTGCTATTCGGGGTCTTTTATTGTTCCATATGAATTTTTGGATTACCTCTTCTATTTTCTTGAAGAAAGAGGTTGGAATTTTGATAGGTATTGCATTGAATTTGTAGATAGCCTTGGGAAGTATTGCCATTTTCACGATGTTAATCTTTCCAATCCAGGAGCATGGGAGGTTTTGGCATTTCTTAAGTTCTGTGGTGATTTCCTTTTTTAAGATTTTATAGTTTTCATCATAGAGGTCCTTCACTTTTTTAGTTAATTCCTACTTATTTTATTTTTAGTGTGGCTATTGTAAATGGAGTTGATTTCCTAATTTCAGCCACACTTTTCTCATTGTTGGCATACAGAAAAGCCATTGATTTTGGGGGGTTAATTTTATAACCTGCTACTTTGCCAAAGTTTTGAATCAGCTTGAGTAATTTGGGAGTGGAGTCTAATAGATTCTTTAAGTACAAGACCATGTCATCTGCAAGAGGGAGAGTTTTATTTCTTCCTTCCTTATTTGGATCCCCTATATGTCTCCATCTTGTCTTATTGCTGTAGCTAGGGCATTCTAATACTAGATTGAAGAGAAGAGGAGAGAGTGGGCATCCTTGTCTTGTTCCTGAGTTAAGAGGAAATGGCTTCAGTTTTTCAACATTGAGTATAATGCTGGCTGTAAGTTTGTCATATACAGCCTTTATTGTATTGAGGAATGTTCTATGGATTCCTAACTTTTCCAAAACCTTCATCATAAAGGGGTGTTGGATCTTGTCGAATGCTTTTTCTGCATCTATTGAGATAACCATGTGGTTTTTATTCTTGCTCCTGTTGATGTGATGAATAATATTAATTGATTTGCGTATATTGAACCAGCTTTGCATCCCTGAAATGAATCCTGTTTGATTCTGGTGTATGATTTTTTGGATGAGTTGTTGAAGTCGATTGGCCAAAATTTCGTTGAGAAGTTTTGCATCAATGTTCATCAAAGAAATGGGTGTATAGTTCTCTTTCTTTGATGAATCCCTGCCTGGTTTTGGTATAAGGGTTATGATGGCTTCATAGAATGTGTTCGGTAGTGAGCTTTCTCTTTCAATTCCATTGAAGAGTTGGAGGAGTATTGGTGTGAGCTCTGCATTGAAGGTCTTGTAAAATTCCGCTGTAACACCATCTGGTCCTGGACTTTTCATAGCTGGGAGGTCTCTTATTGCTGTTTCTATTTCAATGCTTGATATGGGCCTGTTAAGATAGTTTAACTCATCTTGGTTTAGTTTTGGCATGTCAATATTTGCTAGGAAAAGGTCCATTTCTGTCAAGTTTTCAAATTTATTAGCATAAAGTTTTGAGAAGTATTCCCTTATAATGTTCTGAATCTTGGTTGTTTCTGTGGTGATGTTTCCATTCTAATCTCTGAGTTTATTAATTTCGGTGTGTTCTCTTCTTTTTCTGATAAAATTTGCTAAGGGTCTGTCAATTTGTTAAGTTTTTCGAAGAACCAACTCTTTGTTTTTTTTATTCTTTATATAGATTTTTTGGATTCTAATTCATTTAATTCTGATTTAATTTTGATTATTTCTTCCCGTCTACTGGATTGGGGTTTATCTTGCTGCTCTTTTTACAGGAGGTTTAGATGTGTCATTAAATTGCTAGTTTCAGATCTCTCCAATTTGTTGATGTAGGAGCTCAGAGCTATAAACTTTCCTCTGAGTACTGCCTTTGCTGTGTCCCAGAGAAGCTGGTAATTTGTGGGTTCATTTTTGTTGAATAGCATGAACATTTGAATTTCCTTTCTAATCTCTTCCATGACCCACCCATGATTCAGCAGTGTGTTGTTCAGCCTCCATGTGATACCGGACTTTCTTAGGTGGATTTTGGTGTTGAGTTCTAATTTTATTCCCTTGTTGTCAGAGAGAATGCAAGGTATAACTTCAATGTTTCTGAATTTAGACAAGTTTGCTTTGTGACCTAAAATGTGGTCTATTTTAGAAAACGTTCCATGTGCTGCAGAGAAAAACGTGTATTCTGATGCTGCTGGGTGAAATGTTCTGTAGATGTCTGTTAAGTCTAGTTGCTCTATGCAGCTGTTTAGATCTGCCGTTTCTCTGTTGAGTTTTTGCCAAGTTGATCTATCTAGTGGGGAAAGTGGTATGGTAAAATCCCCAACAATTAATGTCTTTGGATCTATATGGGATTTGAGCGAAAGTTGGGTTTCTTTGATAAATTTGGGTGCTCCATTGTTTGGCGAATAGATATTTAGAATTGAAATATCCTCGTGAAGGAGAGATACTTTAATTAGTATGTAGCGATCTTCATTATCTCTTCTCACGAATTTTACTTTGAAGTCCATTTTATCTGATATTAGGATTGCAACTCCTGCCTGTTTATGGGGGCCGTTTGCTTTGTAGATTTTGTTCCAGCCTTTAACATTGAAAATGTGTTTGTTTTTACGGGCAAGATATGACTCCTGCAGGCAGCAGATAGAAAGGTTTTGTTTTTTAATCCAACTAGACAGTCTATGTCGCTTAATTGGAGAGTTCAGTCTGTTAACGTTAAGAGATAGGACTGAGATGTATTTGGAAGTTCCTGCCATGTTATCCACCTTCTGGGGGCTGCGAAAACTGGGTTCTTCCTATGGTTCTTGGATTCTTAGTTTGGGTGCAATTTCTTGGCCTTTGTTGCAGTCTTGTTGGTTTTCTATGTGTAGGACATCTTTAAGAATCTTTTGTAGGGCTGGTTTGGTGGAGATGTATTGTTTCAATTTTTCTTTGCTATGGAAGGTTTTTATTTGGCCTTCAGTTATGAAGGAGAGTTTAGCTGGGTACAGTATTCTTGGTTGATTGTTGTTTGTTTTTAGGGCATGGCATACATCATTCCAAGCTCTTCTTGCTTTGATTGTCTCTGCTGAGAAATCTGAGTTGATTCTAATTGGTTTCCTTTCATAGGTGATTAACCTTTTCTCCTTAACAGCCTTAAGGATCATTTCCTTGGTCTGAGTTGATCCTGTGTGTATTATAATGTGATGGTGGGATGTCCTATTCTGGTCTGGTCTATTTGGGGTTCTAAAAGCTTCTTGTATCTGAATAGGCCTATCTTTTTGTATGTTTGTGATGTTCTCTGCTAGGATCCTGTTAAACAAATTTCCTAGACCATTAACTTCTGTTTCTAGGTGCTCCTCTACACCCATTATTCTTAGATTAGGCCTTCTGATGGTGTCTTCCAGGTGTTGGATAGATCTATCATATTTCTTGGACGTGTCTTCGATGGTTGTATGTTCTTTCTCTATAATATCTAGGCTGTCTTCAATCCCTGAGATTCGATCTTCTGCATGGTCTAACCTGCTGTCAAGACTCTCTACTTTGTTTTTTATCTTTTTTCCTTCTAATTGGTCAGCTTTGATGGCTTCAAGTTCTTTGTTGAAACTCTGTTTTAGGTCTTGTATGAATCTCTTTACTTCCTTAATTTGGTGTTCAGTGTTTGTCCTCAAATCACTTAGTTGATTGGATATGCTTTCTTTGGACTCCCATTCCTTCTGTTGGGTTCCATTCAGCATTCCCTTTGTGGTCTCCCTGACTTACTTCAGCTCTTTCTTAATGGATTCCATGAATGCGTTTATTGATCTTTGTGTATTCTCTACCTGGTCTCTCAATTCCTGTATTACTCTTGATTAGCTTCCTCCCGTTCGTGGGATTCCTGCAGTTCTCTTTGAGTGTGATCAGCCTGCTCATGCCATTCCTCACTTTCTCTTTGAGTACTCTCAAGTTGTTCACGCAATTCCTGTATCAGTTTTTGAGTAGCTTCCTCACCCTTATGATATTCCTGTATAAATTTTGGGGATGCCTCCTCTCTCTCCCTATCACACTCAGAGAGAGTCCTTTGTAAGTTGTCAAACTTCTCATTTATCATGTTTGCCACCAGTGTTTGTAGGGCTATTTTGGAACTCTCTTCTGGATTATTCATTATCTCTTCTGACCCCTGATTATCAAGATTGGGAATTGAGATACCCGGATTTGCCATTTTTCTTGTGTTTTTTCCGGCTTACTCTGCCCATTTGAGATGAAAATAGCACCAGTTTTGTGCTAGAATACTATCTTAAGGCAACCATCAACCAAAGTTTGCATTTGTACAGTCAATAGTCTACAGATACAATCTAGTTCAACAGATACATGTATTCAACATCAAACAAGTATATGTTAATGGTCTTTGAACCGCAGAGAAAAATTTGGAAAACCAGAAATTTTTAGGGTTAGGGAGAGATGTGGGTAAAAAATAGGAATAGATTGGTGTGTTGAGGCACAGGGAGAGTTAACTATGTCCTAATCTCAATGCAGGAAATAGGTTGGGTAGGATGCAAGTAGAGAGAGAAAGAAAAAGAAGAAAGGGAAAGGGACATGAAAAGAGACCAGAAAAAAATAGAAACGTAAAAGTTAATATAATTATGGAGATTAAAAAACCATCTATTTAGAGAGGAATGTGAATATATTGGGAGAAGGGGAGGGACATTGAGGAGATGTAAAAAATTTTAAAAAAATTCTTAAAATATTATATAGGTATAAAGAGGTAGTACTGCTATTAAGGAATTTAAGTCTCAGAGGTTTTGAATTGAGTTATAAATTTGTGGATTAAGTGTGTACACAATAGGGGATAGGGTCTACTAGTTAACTACGGGTTTATCTGAGGATGTGCAGGACAAAAGTTAAGTCACATAAAGAAAAAAAGAGAGGAAAAGGTGAAAAGGATACGAAAGGGAGAAAAAAAGATCAGAAGTTCAGTAGAGCTAGACAAAAAACAAAAAGATAATTAAGAAATAAAGAAAGAGAGAAGACAAGAAAAAAAAAGTTAAATGCACATTCACATATTCCTCAAATAAAAATTATGAGAGAAAAAAATAGTTACTGGAAAACAGTTTTTTTTCAAAAAAGGCAAAAATTACAGATTAATAAAAGTTTTAGAAAAGGAAAAACAATTTATATATATATATACATATATATATATATATATGTATATATATATATATATATATAAGGTACCAAAAAAAAAAAAGAAAAAAAGGAGAAGAAAAAAGAAAAAAAAAGTTCTTTGATTTTTTTTTGATTTTTTTGGGAGGGGTTGGAAGAATCCTGTATCTCCCTTTTGTCTGTAACCAGCCTCTTGTTGGAGTCTCTGGTCAGCTTGACATCCTGTGGCTTGATTGGTTTCTTAAGTAGGTTTGTTCGCACAGGCAGAAAAATGCTCTTCTTTACCCAAGATTTTGAGATCCCCCTTCCAGGTTAGTTTAATGGGAGGGTGATCTGCTTTGAGAATCACAAAAGAGGGGGATGCAGTGATGAGGCTAGGTTCTGGGTAGAGTTGAGGCCTTTTAGCAAACAGTAGCTTTTCCCTGGGGCTATTTTGTGAAACACTCACAGAGCCCAGCCTGGAGCCATTTTCAGGGTTTCAGTTTTTCAATTGATTGTGGAGGCTGCTAGAGGGAGGGGCAGCCTCTGGCTCTGGTTACCCTTTGAGGAAAGCCACTCCAATGGCTGGCGCCTGAGCTGGGTGACTTTTCCCTGGATGGAGCTGAGTCTGGCACGTCACTTCACCATTAAGTTCTTGTGACCTGCTAAATGACTCATTTTATTCCAAGGCCTGAGTTGGAGCTGGCAGCTCCTCCGAGCTTTGTCGGTATCCAAGATGGAGTTCAGCAGTGCTGGGGGGGAGGGGTCACCTTCCCTGGGAAGGAGTGAGGACATCAGTCTTCTACTCATGCCGAGTCTTGGATCCTGGGTCGTCTCTGGTCTGCAAACTGTAAGATGAAGATGTCCGCTCCTTGTCAGTTCTTGCTGGTGTTGAGTAGAATCCGCTCACGCTCTGCATCTGGCTCCTTTGTCCTGGAATCTGTGGCTCAGGTATGGCTGCGGTCTCAGCCGCGACCCATCGCAGCAGCTGCTGGCAAGCCTTCAGTTGTATCTCCTTGCCTTGGCTTCCCCTCTCTTGTCTAACTCTCTGTCCTGTGATGGCACACTTGGTGTGATTCTCTGGCTTAGGACTGCTCACTGGAACTCTAAAACTGCTTTCTATGCGAGAGCTTGTTCAGATTCCAGCTTCTCCTCCGCCATCTTCCCGGAACTCCTAAGCCTTGTTTTCGCTGTATTTGATGTTGGTATAATTTGTGGAGGGGAAGGGAAAAAACAGATTGTTTAAATAGGGATACAGGTGGACTCATTGCAACAATGAGATGTACAAGAGGTTATGTCGAAAAACTAACTTCACAATTATGGCGGGAGGTGGGGGCTTGGAAGAGCGGGAGGATGGGAAGGGATGGGAAGGGGAAACAAAGGAGGAGGCAACAATGCTTGATAAGTAATGTACTCATTACCTTCCCCGTGTAATTGTAACCCCTCTGAAAGTATATTGACAATTTTAAAAATGAGAGAAACGGGAAAAAAAGAGATTGAGATCTGAAGATCACAGTTCAAAGCCAGCCTGAGTAAGAAAGTTCATTAGATTCTTATCTCCAATTAACTACCACTTCAAATTGTATGTAAAGCACTGGGCTTGGCCACAAAAGCACCAAACAGGCCCTGAGATTAAGCTCTATGATCAACAGAAAAAAACACAAAAAACAACATGGAATTAGATATTTTATAAGGAAGCACATTTTAGTATACTCTATGAAAGACCCTAGTCCCCTAGGATACTTTCGTCAACAGGAGGGCACCCCAGAAAACTCAGACTCCAGGCCGGGAGATGCAATAAGCAAGAGGAGTTTATTTGACGTTTGCGCAAACGGACTCTCTGTCCCGAGCAGACAGGGAGCCCCGAGCAGCGGTTACAAGCCTTCTTTTAAAGGCAAAAACCACAAGATTAATGCATAACACAAAGCATCCCATGATTGGTCCATTTTAAGGTCACCATATACACCCACAATCACTTTGCCACGTGGGAAATTTTGTAACACTCTTTGTAAAATGACTGGCCCATGGTTGGTTTAAGGGGGGGTTTACATGGTTACAGGCCTATGATTGGTTGACACTTGGCTTAGCTTGTGGTCTTGCCAGGTGGTCGTTATCTCAAGGTCCTGTCTGGGGAATTTCTAAATGCGAACTGAGGAACACGTACTGTCTGTTCTTTATCTATGACCACTGACCTTGTCCTGGGGCAGACATCTGGGCTTTGAGACTTTACCCAATTCCTTATTTCCGGGGGGGGGGGGGGAGGTTGGTGTTACCTCAAGCAAGCAAGTTTACAGAAGCAGAGTCAGCAGTTAGTAAATTGTAAAATGGATGCAGCCCTAATTTTTCTAATTCTTCACTCTACATTGTTAGAAAGACTAGACTCCTGAGTTAGAGTTATAACCTACCATACTAAGTGATATTGTCCATTTATTAAGCAGAAAGGCTTTTTCAGATTTACAAGTTTGAAGGTTTCAGTGTGTGTTCATTCAGTTGCTTATGTTGCTTTGGGGGCCTACGACAAGGCAATGTGGATGTGTGGGGTGTGTCAAAGAGAAATGATTTTGACCTAGAATGATCAAAAGATAAAATAAGAAAGAAGATGAGAGTCTATGTTCTCATGGGTTTCACTCTGAAGAACTTAATCTCCAGAAGAACTATTCAGGAATTCTCTTCAGTCTGGGAGGAAATCGAAAGTCATTTTTCTTTTACACATAGCTCTTTCTGGGGCATTCTAAATCAAATGGCAACATCTTCTCCAATGATAATGACTTGTCCACGGGTGGACGCATATAGATATTTCTATAAATTCTAATCAGATCACAGCAGACTAAATATTTTATGGAATTTCTATTAAAACATTTTCCTTGCACACTGACTGGGTCTTCTTTCTACATGATTGTGTATCTGTGTGTTTGTGTGTAAATTTGTGTTTGAATAAACTAATATAACAACGTAGAGATAAAAGTATTAGTATGGCCTTTTGTTTTTCTTCTCATATCATGAAAACCTGCCACAATTCCCAAAAAATTCCCATCCAACATTCAAACATTAATGCTGTCCCAAAAGTTCTGGTACATCCACCTCATTTAAAACATCCATGCTATATGAAAAATTTAAGTCTTCCAATTACATTGTCAACAAAGAAACAACGTACAATATTTGTTTTAAAAATAGCTAGATTGTAGAACACGTTAGCCAGAAAATTGAAGGAATATATATTATGGGATTTCATTTAAATATTTAGTCACTTAAATGGATATTCTATATGTACTACTCAAAACCCTTTTGAGCTACATAATTCAAAACTCATCTATTACCATCTTCTATGAAGACAGTCCTTGCTGAAAACAATCCAAATGTGGTAAACAAATTTACACGTATGCCATTGTCAAACGCTGCAGTTCTAAATCATGGAACTGACAGAACAATTAATGCCTGTGAAAAGCTAGTTCTAAGGAGTATGGAAAGGGAATACATTGCATCATAAGTGGAAAAATCCACAGATGTTTCAGGTTGGGCTTCGTTATTGGCATTTGTGAGATATATTTTGGAAAGCACAATGAATGAAAGCATGCCGTTTGTAAAACTTTGCTGGGAAAGAAAACTTTTTGAAATGTTTGAAATGAGAATACAGACAATAGAGTGGCTAAGATGTTGGATGCAGCTTTAAATACAGACTGAAACAAGGCAAAGAATGGGAATAAAGTTTTTCCTTATCAAATGTTTTCTGGGTATATTGTGCGATACACTATAATAATGAAATGATCATTTCTTTAAAAAAAAGGAAAAATTACTGTCACCTGTTGAATTTCTTTTTTTAAATTTAATTTAATTTAATGTTTTTATTGGGAAAATACCATACAGAGGGTTTACAATTACATGGGCAAGATAATGAGTACATTTCTTATCAAGCACTGTAGCCTCCTCTTTGTTTCCCCTTCCCATCCCTGCCCATCCTCCCCTCGCCCCCCAACATATATCTCCCCCCGCACAAAAGTTGTAAAGTTCGTTTTCGACATAAAGTCTTGTACATCTCATTGTTGCAATGGATGCACCTATATCCCTATTTAAACGATTTCTTTTTCCCCTTCTCCTCCAGAAATTACACCGACATCAAATACAGTGAAAGCAGGGGTTATACTGTGGGGGGGGGGACATACAAAGCAACAAAGAAATACTCATAAATGTGTTAGAAACAATCATATGAAAGAAAAAACATTTGAATACATATCTTAAGGTTCATTTCCCTAACATCAACTTATCTGACCTTTTCTGCTTGACTCAGACATACACTAGATATTGCAAATAAGGGAAACCATGGGACTTATGTTTCTTTGGACCTGGCTTACTTCACTTAATATAGTTTTTTCCAAACCTTTCCATTCCCGAACAAATGGGGCAATGTCATTCTTTCTGATGGAGGCATAGAATTCCATTGTGTATATATACCACATTTTCTTGATCCATTCATCTACTGAGGGGCATCTGGGTTGGTTCCATATCTTCTTATCAAGCATTGTTGCCTCCTCCTTTGTTTCCCATTCCCATCTCTTCCCATCTCTCTCCCCCCTCCCCCGCCCCCTTCCTCTCTCCCCTCCCCTCTGCCAAAGTTGTAAAGTTCATTTTTCGACATGTAAATATTCAAATATTTTTGCTTTTATGCAATGTTTCTAACATATTTATCAGATGAATTCATTGTTGCTTTGTATATCCCTCCCCCACAGTATAACCCCTGCTTTCACTGTATTTGATGTTAATATAATTTGTGGAGGGGAAGGGAAAAACAAATCGTTTAAATAGGGATACAGGTGGATCCATTGCAACAATGAGATGGACCTGTTGAATTTCTTTTTAAAGTGAATTTTAAATGAAAAGAATGAAGAAATTTAGATGGTTAATAAAATATTATCAAGAATTTTTTTTATTTTTTCTTAAAAGTTAAACTGAAAGACTAATACTCCATTAAGACTATTATATAGTAAGTTTCCTGTCATTTATTTTCCTTTTGTCCCTCCTTTTTGGAGGTGATATAAATTTGTTTTTTCAGAAAGACAATCTGGTCTTAACCACTACACACAAAATTTATGCTGTCCTAGAATCAGAGAGAATTTTTTAAAATTAAATTAAGACAATAGTAGGCTCATTTTATGCTAACAGAAAATATAAACACCAATGACATTTTTCACTGAACAACCACTCATAAATAATCATGAAACAATAAAGTTAAAATCCATGTAATTTTTTTTTGTCAGTCGTGGGGCTTGAACTGTTGGCCTGGGCACTGTCTCTCAGTTCTTCTGCTCAAGACTACCACTGTATCACTCAGCCACAATGACAATTCTGGTTTTCAGATGTTTTATGGGAGATGAGTCCGGTGTCGTTTTCTGCCCTGGCTGGCTTTGAATCACTATCCTCAGATCTCAGATTCCTGAGTAGCTAGATCCAAGCCCAGAACCAAGTCCATTTTAAAAAAGCAAGTTTATTGAAATTTCAGCCTTTTTTTCCAATAAACAATGTTATTTTCAGCATTAATTTACAGCTATGAGTTATTTTTAGGTGTAAATTTCATTTTTTAAATATAATTTTTACTATTTCTCATTTTCTCACAAAATACACTGTAATTGACTTTCCAAAAAGTCAATTATTACATATTATTTTACACACTATCATTATTACACTGTATATTACATATAGTGTGAAGTGAAAATAGTTTGGCCCATTTCATATAAATGTGTAGATTTTATTTTATTTAATTTTAGCATTATAAATTCACATCTGTGTTTTAAAACTGAGGAAAGAAGAATTTAGAGTTAAAATCAAATATGAATGTGTAGTGTGTCTCAATTGAACCAAAAATTCTGAGTTCACACAGACAAAATTATTTTCTTTCCACTAAAGAGTTTGAAGTAATACCATTGGAAACAGAGAGGCAAGAGGAAGAAGAATTCAAATCATGTCAAACATTGTCTCTGTTATTCTGCTACTCCCTCCATTAAGAAGACCTGCTCATTCCCAGTTATCATAAAACTTCAAATATCTTAGAATTCTATTTGGAAAAGATCTGAATCACTGATGCTTTTTGTGCTTTATGTTATATGAAAAAAAAAGACACAAAACAATTAAAATAAAATGCACACATGTGTTGAAGTCACCACAGCTGAAAAAACAACCAACAAAGTAGAACTCCAGCAGGAACAAACATATGTTGTGCCCCCCTTTTTTGTAAATACTAAAACCTAAAATACATATTAATTTGAGTAGAGCCAACACCTGAGCACACTAGTTACCCTGGCTGGGTTGGAGCATAAAGACAAATCTTCACTAGAATGGAGAGGTACCTGTCTCCATTCACCCAGTGCACTGTCAATGGTTTCTGCCCTTACTATCCTCCATTTCAATGCACTTTCCAGCCTGTGTGATTTCTCTCTAAATCTCATCATTATCCCAACATAAAACCATCATCCAAGAATCTTTTCTTTCAGAGTTGTTTATTTGCTCACAATCAAAGACACCCTATTACCTAGACAGGTTGTTTTGAATTGCAACTCCTCCCGTGAGCCCCCATTTTCTCTAAGGGGAACCAGAAGGCTGGGTTAGGTGAGTTTCAAATGAGAACAGTCTGACCAGTCTCTGTCTCAGAAATAAGGTTGTGTTAATTTGTAATTAAATTCATCTAGATGAACCTAATATATCAAATCCCTTGAATGGATCGAATTGTTTAAAACAAATGTAACTATGTGAAGTATGATCTGCACATATTTAGAAGAATAAAATGTGACAATATCAAATCACAAAAATCATGACATACTTAGAAATTCAGAAATTCAATGAATAAGTCCAATATTATCCATATTGAGAACTAAATACTACTGATTTAAGAAGAACAAAATATCCAAAAAATAGAATTTGAGCAGTGTACATGACTGTACATAATTTAAACTACTCCAAATTACATGATTGTAGAAGACTGGATGTGGATTATGTAAAGGAAAACATCAGCACATTATATAAATGAAATTAAAATTTCATGAAAGGAGAGAAGTACTTTCTAGAAAATAATATTTTAAGAAATGGTGGTCAAAATCTTTCTAGTACTGACAATATTGCATACCTTTTAGTTAGATACAAAAAAGACCCAAGTTACATGAGCTGATTTGAAACTTTGGCAAAGTAGCAGGATACAACTGTAACAATATTATGGATATTTAGTATGGCATGGAATTCATTTCCTCTTTGATCTGACAAATGAATATATGAAAGAACATAATTTCTCCAACTAAATATCAAGATCTAACTAAACGTATAATCAGAAAACTCATCATGCAAGCCATAGTACAACTGGGGTAAAAGAAAAATCAGTCATACAGATTCTGTATTTATTTTCAATGTTGATTTTTCATAAATTATTTCCATTAGTTTGCATTTTAAAAACATTGTATTAAATGATGTATACCTTGGTAATTTTGGATGGCTCCTTAAATTTTGTTCTGAATATAATGTATCACTTTAGTTCCTAACCCATGAAATGATGTTGATTACAAAACAAATGCTAATAACCAATGTTTATAACACACAAAATCTCATAAGCATGATACCAGTAAGCATGGGTTAACTTTGTGATATCATGGTCTCATGACTGATGAGCTCTATCTGCATGAGTATTGTTGTACCTAGATTCCTCAGCCTAAATTTAGCCACTGTTAAATATGTTTATATCTATTTATCTATATATACGGATATATATATACTATATATATATATATATATATATATATATATATATATATATATGTAGGTATGTCTGGCACTATCAGATATTAAACCTGAGTATAAAGCCTAAGGAAAATGATAAGGTAAAAATTTAGCTTTTCTGGATATATACAAAAATGCATTGTTTTAAAGTCAACCTATTTCTCCAAAACATTTTCAGCCTTTCCTTTCTATATGTATTATTCTCAAGAAGGGAATGGGGAATGTGAGAAGAGGACTAAAAAAGCATTGTCTTCAAATATACATAATTTGGAATTACCTCTTTATATTGTTATAGGCATTTTTGATAAAAAATTTTGTGTAATCGATTTCCTGGTCAGGTATAATATATCCTAATTGCATACACCAAAATACATTCAGAAAATGGAATATAGAAATTAAGTAAAGAAAATATATTCAATAAATATCAAAACGTATATGCCTATAGAGATAATATTTTTAAGATTACAATGGAAATATTCTAATATAATAATTAATTTGATTGAACAATTAAATATTGACAGTATTTAACTAGAATACTTTAATGCTACTTGGACAAGATTGTCCTTCTAAATTAGCAAAACCAGTTTCTCCTTTTAATTCATCACGGAAATATCTGAACAAATGAACTCATAACAACTAGAATGAATTTTGTCTTTTTATTAGCAAATATTAATTTCCCAAAGTATTTTTATTGTGTTATACACATATGTCTACATAATATAGCTTGCTAAATTTTATTCTTTTCATTAATTTGATTATCCTGTTTTTATATGTTTTATTATGTCATCATACTAACTTATACAGTATTTGAATATATTTACTGCACACTATTTCTCTTCATGTCCTCACTCATTTCCCAAACTTAAATAGTTCCATCTTTTACACCTGGCTCAGGCATTTTATTTTCTGGGTCTAGTGTCTGCACATGAGAAATCTAGTATTTGATTTTCAGGGTATAGCTTATTGCTTTAATGTGAAGTTTTCCAGTTCCTTCTCTTTTGTTGAATATGGTATGATTTCATTATTATGTGTGGCTAAATAATACATCATTGTGTATATATGTATTTATATATATTTATATATATATATTACAATTTATTCAGTCAGTGATTAAGGAACATGTAGGTGAATTCTGTAGTTTTTTAAATTTTTATGGGGAGAAAGAAGGATGTAAATAATGATGCTTGGAAAGAGAAACATGCTCTTTAGGAGGGCACATTAGTATTTCCTCTCAGCTGCTCTTTCAACAGTATTTCAATAATACATTATATTTAAAATATAAATTACATTTGCAAAGGTGTTCTTTTTCAGTATCTATAATATTTTTATTACAGTGTTACATTTAGTATGTCATGTGAGTATGGAAATGATGTGAGCATGACTATGTATGCATGTTTGTATATGTAGCTGACTCTAAGAAAACTGAGTATATGTGAGATACAGGATTCAAATAATAGTTTCAGACCTATACATTGCTAAATTGATGTACATGTCCTGTTCGTGGAGTGTGATTTCAAGATCACATTTTGGTAGGTTTCATACCAAGTAAGTAGATGTTTCTAATCCAAAATTATAAGGAATAAAACAACTACTCTGTTTCATAATCATTTAGTCTTAGTACTCAAGACAATGTAATAAGTGTAAAAAATTATTGAGAGTATGATGGGTCAGTGGTAAGTCTTTAGAAACTCTACATTTTTCCCCAAAATCTTCAGATGTACTCTTTGGATATAAATTACAAATACATTTCGAAACATACAGATACAATGTGAACATATTATATATGAAAATATATGTACATGATGTAAATATATTTTATATTTTGTTATATTTTGAAGGTGAATCATATATATCTATTTATATTTAAATGTAATTCCTCTCATCATATACATATACATATATATATACACACACACACACACACACACACACACATACACACATATTGTTTTCTTGTTTTGTTTTTTTTTTTGTCAGTCTTGGACCTTAAACTCTCAGCTTTGGTGCTGTCCCTGTGCTCTTCAGCTCAAGGTGAGGGCTCTACCGCTTGAGACATAGCCCCACTTCTGGTTTTCTGATGGTGTATTGTAGATAACAATCTCATGGACTTTCCAGCCAGGGCTGGCACTGAACCGTGATCCTCAGATCTCAGCCTTCTGAGTTGCTGGGATTACAGGCATGAGCCACCAGCACCTGGCTATATTTATATGTAAGATTTGTCAGTGGAACAAAGGGTACAGAAACTATTATTCTTATCATGAAAGGACTTCATATTGGCAGGTATAATTACAAGAAGGCAAATGATGAATATTCACAGTGGCACAAAAATCCCTTAGGTGCCTAGTAAGACAGCACCTTTTTCAAGACACTTTATGTAGTATGAGAGGTTTGCAAGCTAAGCAACTGTAGACGAGAGTGAACCCTAAGCATAACTGACCATTGCAGGAACCCAGTCTTCGGTGACAGATTTAGCAAGGTCTCTCTTGGAGATTCTTGTTAGGGACATGATGAACAATTTATAGTTTAGTTTTGATTACAGGACTCTTTTACATCTGTCACTCAGATATTAACTTAGATATAACTTAGATATTAACTCAGATATAAATTTAATATAGTTCCTTTTGCTCTAACTTATATTTTCATGGCTCAGGAAAGTGTGTTTGTTTGTGAAAACTTGGTTGTTCACAACATAGGCATGGGTTTTTAATCCTTTTGAAATTACTTTTTGCAGAGTATTCTCTGAGATGAGCTTCTCTTTATCATATCATAGGAATAAACTTACTCTGATTCAAGCTAGCTTGTTCTCTTCCATTTGAAAAGACTTCTTTACATGTCAACAAACCCTCATTTACTTGCAAAAGTCTGTCAGTGAGTCAAACCTAGCTCACCCAAGTGAGGTGAATTCCTCTCCCATGTTTCCTTTACATTGAAAAATGGTAAGAACTGTTTAGCAATGCTCATACTTTATAATGTGAAGTGTGACTCCTATTTTCCATAAGGTTAATCAAGCAGAGAAATGGATTAATATGTAAAAAATAGCCTTTGAAATAGTCTTGAACCTTGAAAATTGTCCTGGGAATGACTTTTTGGAGAAATCTCCCTATTCAAAGATGAACGACTCATTTTTTTTTATTGGGCTCGTATTGGGGTTTTGACTCCAGGCCTTGAATTCTATCTAGGCTTTAAATCTCAATGTTTGCACTATACCACCAGAGACACACCTTCACTTCTTCCTTTTTACTACAAGTGTAGAAAAGAATCTCTTAGGTTTATCTACTTCAAATAGCTTCGAATTGCAGTTGTCAAATCTGAACCTAACTAGTAGCTAGGTGTAAGTCATTGGTGCTCTTCTAGAACTCACTTCTTAAGAATAAACTCAAAAAAAAGTGAATAAATTGTTCAATTATTCATGTATCGTCTGATAATCCAAATCACTTGCTACTGAAAGATAAAAAGAGAGAAGTTACAGATGAATATTGAGGAGAGAGACACAAAAAAAGAAGGAGGTATGGGAGGATATATGCGGGGAGGGAAAAGGAGGAGAAGAAAGGTGGGGCGAGCTGAATGGAATTGCCTATTCCTCACTAAGGTATTGTTGGACAGTCAGTGCCTTTGCATTTATGTAGCCAAAGCTTTATATTTTTTGTAGTAGTAAGTTGAGATATAAAATACCAATTTCCAAGTAATAACCTATTAGTGTGTTTCCTCCTGCACCCAGGGCACCACAGTTAGGTTACTGTTACAAGGAAGACAAGAGTAATCAGTTTAAATGATTCTAAGAAACAATAATTGACATGCCAGGAATGCTCCCTTGTAAGATGAAGTCAAGCATCACTCTTGTTCCCTGCTCCAGTCTTCCTCTCAAGAGAATAGGAGAAACAGAAGAGGAAGGAGATATCTGAGTAATGATCATGTCTCTGTTTACCCTCTTCCCTTGGACTCTCAAACCATAAATCCAAAGGAGACATAACCTGAACTAGTGGGGGAAAGAGGGGGAAAATTCAGTCTAGCTAAACATGAAAATTTTAAAATAATTGGGGCAGCATTTCAAATACTGAAATAAAACTTTTTAAATTATTAATAAAAAGTAACTAAATTTAGTTAAAAATTTAGAAGACTACAAAGCTTACTATATAATGGAATCTGCATAATTAAACTGAATCCTGATTCTATCATCTGAAATTAAAACCATTCCTAAAATTCCAATACTAGATAAATTACCCTTGATATTCACTTAAACTGTGTAAATATGATGCAGAAAACATGACTTTAAATTCAGACTGCTGAAAAAGTAAGTGATGGAAATTCATGAAGGATAGCATCATGGTGAGAGCATGGAAAAGATTTTCCTTCCATCTTCAGTGTGTAGAGAAGAAAAAAGCTGTAGTGGATGGTCCTGAAGGTCCAATTCTGAATTTAGGACAGAAGGTGAATAGTAAGAATACCTATCTCAGCCACTTAGAGATTAGAAATGTGGAGAAATATCCTCATTAATGTAGGTGAAACATAGAAGAGAAAATGTGGCAATACCAAAGCCAAGTGCCAAAACCAGAGATATTGAACAAAATACCATGAACTTGAAACAAATCTTAAAAGGGAGGTCTGGGCTTAAGGGGAGTAGGACAGAAGAATAGAGAGGGAGATGGTGGATTAATACAGTCAAAACACTCAAATATATATGCCAGAGTTTAAATAGGAAACTTGAAGGGATAAGAAGGAAGCAAAATGGAAAGTTGGACAATGATCCAGATGTATAGTAGTTTGAAATGTACATACACTCTATTCAACACTGATGTGATGAAGTGAAACCCCTTTGCACAACTATCTAAACACTACATTTTTTGAAGTTTAAATAGTAAGAGACCAGAAGCACAAACCTTTACAGATAAATAAGAGGACAGCATTGACACATTTTTGAGGATTTTGTTCCTTTCAATATACAAAATTTAATGTGTCAAGTCTGCTGCAAGTGTAAATTTTATTTTGTACATTCTTTTTGCAAATTGCTTAAAATATACAGAACCATATTCAACTATCAAGCACATCAATTCCAATAAAAAATATTACAAACTTTTAGGTTTCTCAGTTGTTTCTAAATATCTTAATGTAATTCATTGGAACTAATTTCATTCTAAATTTAAGTTTAAATTTTAAAATCCTTTTAATGGGACACAGGTATGGCTAGATAACTGATGTTAGCAGAATCAGAATTATTCAGAAGGCTGTAAATGGATGTTTACCTAATTTTCTCTCTTCTGGATCATGGAATACAGATTGTCCTTGTTAGGAAAAGGGAGGAGAATTGAAAAGGAATAGGCTGGAGTGGATCATCAACAGGTGAGGACTGTTTATTGAGGAACAGCGAGGGGCAGAACCCTTCCAGTGGGTTTGGAGCTTGTGTAAGGGAGCTGGGACAGGATCTGGGTTTTTTAGGAAGTATGAACAAGGAGGTAGAGGTTAATGAAAAGCCCCTAGGTCAAGGAAGGTGGGGGGCCTTTCAGTTGGGCCCCAAATGGGATGTTTACAGCTGGGCTTAGGTGGATTGCCCTGCCTGCACTTCAAAAGAGTTTACACATACCTGGGATTTTGCCTGCAGTCTGTATGGGCCTGGGACAACAGAGTGGGGGTCAACCCTTCATACTCCACCCTTAGATACATGAAATGAGAGGGCCAAAAAGGGAGAGGGAAGTTCTTCTTATAGGATCTTTGGGTACATAAAAATAATTGGGCTGAGATGGAAGTAGCATGGTGTTATGAGAAGAAAGCAGATTCCCATCATTTAGAACCCTGAAGGAGTATAAAGTAGGAGGGGCCTCGTGGTCTTTTCTGGTTACTTCCTGCTGGCATTGGGATGTGGAGAAGTCAATGGGGCTTGGGTTTTCAGTTCCCGGTCTGTGCTGGGTCCAGGGCAGTGTATGCAAACCCTCTGGTTGCCTGTAGTAATAGGATGGCCTTGGCTTGGTCACAGGTCCTGATTGAGGGCTTTTATCCTGTTAGAGAGAAACTTGTAAATGCTGAGATCAGGCAAAAGACTGCAAGGTGGAAGGAGTTGTTGATGTCAGTGACACAGGAAAACACAACCTGAGCACAATCCAGAACATTTCCAATTAGGTCATGAGCCCATAACTAGTCAGAAGCTAGGGCTATATTGAAATAGTTAAGGGCTTGGTGAGAAACCTTGATCATTTCCTATAATAGCAGGTAACAAAGGCAAGAATATAAATACTGTCCAGTTAGAAGTTAGACAGATATCGATATTAGATGGACAAGCTTCTCAACTTATTTCTATTGACCTCCTGGCTCTGGTTAAATTTGAAAGGGCAGACAAAGAGTAGCTGATGTGACATCATCTCCTCTTACTCTTTTCCACCTTTTCCTGGGGGTCTAGGTGCTTGTGCATGGCATATGGGCTTTGAACTCAAGGACTGAGCACTTTCCCTGAGCACTTCTGCTCGAGGCTAGTGCCCTACCACTTTGAATCATGGAGCGACTTTTAGCATTTGGCTGGTTAATTTTTGAGCCAACTTCCAGCCTGGCTCTTTGGTGGTGGTTAGTTGGGAGATAGAGTCTCAGAGCGATTTTTCTTCCCTGCCTGGCTTTGAACTGCAATCTTTGCCACAAAAACCCTTTATTACATCCAATTAAATCAACAAGGAGATCTATGGGATCAAGTAGAGCTTACATTCACACTATCAAGAATTGATCAAAAATACATTCTAGAACTGATGACAAAACTCAATAGATGGGATGAGAGTTTGAGCACAGCTTGGCTGCCTGGAAAACCTGATAACCAAAATTTACAGGAGCACTCCTGGCCTTCACATGCTTCAATAGCATAACAACATAGCTGACTTTTTCAGATCTAGCTGGGTAAGGTTGATAGAGAGCGTCCCGCAAGAGTCTTTGTTTTTGTAAATCTGAAGAAGTCTTTTACCAAGAATCATCTGTGTGTGATGGAGTCAAACAGGAGTCCAGTGTACCATGATGGAGGTAGGATGGTCCCAGGCAGGATCAGGGCTAGACTACATTCCTCGGATGAATTGTCAAATCTCCTGTTTAGTTGCTTACAAATTTATACACAGACTTGTTAAAGACACTTAAATTTAGATGGACATATAGAATTACATGCTAGTTTTAATGTAAATCACAGCCAACTATTACATAATGACTTAAAAGCTGTCTTTTTTATATTATTTTATTTTATTTTATTTGTGAACATACTGTACAGAGGAGTAAAAGCTGTCTTTTAAGGCATACTCATACCATCTGCTACATACTCAAACTTTCTGAAGACAGAAACAAATATGTGGAACAAATATTTTAAGACAATTCTTAACTCTTTACTGGTGTTTTTTCCTCACAGCTGGCTAGGATCTGAGCTGGGTTTCATTCCTTTTACTACTACCTCGATAAAAATGTTTTCTTTTAACAAATGGCACATTTGATAGGAAATATCAGTACTAAGAAATAGAAGAAGATTACTTTTTACACAGTTTTTATGTACTATGAGATTATATTGAACATGCTCACACACACACACACACACACACACACACACACACACGCACTTAAACCAATGTTTTTGTTTAAAAAATCGGCCATAAGTTTTATGGAATTCCAGTGGCAAAGTGATATTGTTTTGCCCAATATGATAAAACTTCGTGGTCAATGTCAGAAAAGTAGGCAATACCAAAAACTGCAGGGCAAATTTTGACAAATAATTTCCACCCTTAAATAAACATTGAAAAAAGCAGAAAATCTTTAAATCAATTTTGGTGATGAGGCAGATTAGTATATGAATTGAATATATTAACCCCTAGAAGAGTGAAGAGGAGAGAGCAGTAAGGTTGATGGAAGAGTGGGGGTTATAGAAAAACCCATCATTTGGCCTTAGTCTCTTCCTAGGTGTCAGCTTCCAGGGCTTGTAGACAGAATTGGGGGAGGGGGTGACTGAACAGGTTTGTAAGGAGAATAGGTAGAACTTTTAACCTGAAGACATTTAAAGGAATATGTGGCTTCATCATGAAGGTATTGAAATGTGTGTTTGAGTAATTGAATAGAGAGAGTTATTGGAAGAAGTGAGAGGGTGGGATTTCTCTTCTGAAGTCTCCTTGAGGAGAAATCAAGAATCTAGACTTTGAACTGAGTTGTCTCAGGAAAGAGAAAAGGATTGGATTATTGTTTAAGTCCCCAAAAGTACAAGGACTGGTTTGTTCCGATTATGGGATTTCAAGGTGGTAAATGGAGAGAGGAGTGTCCTCAGTGTGTTTGCCAGCTATCCACTGTCAGTGACAATTAGCTAAAGGTCCAGAGTAGCGGACCCATTTAATTAGGGTCTGGAAGGGAAAAAGGTGTATTAGATATAGAAAAGGGTTGAGAAATGTATACATATGGAGTAGTTTGTTTACAGTGATATTTAACAGGGCTGGTAGCTTGTTGTTTTACCTTTGGAGGCCTAAGTCCACCCCTACCTTGTGTCAGCTACACAGGCAGGCAGACAGGCGAGCAGAGGGACAGGGATTAGCAGAAGGAGTTTGCTTGAAACAGATAGTTTTAGCCTAGAAAATCTGGACCAACTGCAAATAGCAAGAGTGTAGTTAGAAGAGCAGGGAAGGAGATAAGGATCTTTGGTGCTGGAGGTCATCAAAGAAAAGAGATAGAGAGAAAGGGAGGGGGTGAGAGAAGTGGGTGAGAGACAGACTGAGCTGCGATAAGATAAGGAGTTACATTTTTAGAGGAGATGATTGCGAGGCCATTGGCAGAGAAGTGCTGGGTTAGTAAGGCAGGAGAGCAGGGAGGGGGACCTCTGGAGTAGAGGTCAGAGAAGGACTTGGTGGACAGAACAGAACAAGCAGAGGGCAAGTTTTCTGGAGCAGAGGTAGAGGAGGGCTTATGTTTAAGGTACCTTGGATTCCTCATCATTTCGTTGGAGAATTGTTTAAATCATTAAAATTAAAACCTAAAGTTACAAATTTAGGCCAGTGGTGGCCATGGTAAGAAGACCAGATTTTGGTAGAAAAACAAGTCATTTAAAAAAAATAATTTTTATTGTGAAATTAACATACAGAGGGGTTAAAATTAAATGAGAAAGGTAATGAGTATATTTCTTACCTAGCATAGTTGCCTCTTCCTTTTTTCCCCCCTACAATCCCTGCCCTCCCAAATCCATGTTTCTCCCACCCCCTCCGCAAAGTTGTAAAGTTCATTTTTTTGACATAGCATTTTGTACATGTCATTGTGCAATGGGTACACATGTATTCTTATTAAAATTATTTCCCTTCCCCTGCCCAAATTACACCAACATCAAATGCAGTGAAAACAGTGGTTATACCATGGGGGAGGGATATATGAAGCATTTTTTTTACTGTAAATTAGTCAGCCCAGAGTCTTAAGATTAAACTGCAGGCATGCTAATGAGGTGTCTCTGGGAGACTATTTGGAAAATTTGGTATGATTTTGGAGCCTGTCCCACTTCTCCAGGCATCCTTGGTGTTTTGAGAAGGCAGACGGATGGAACCCAATAATTAATAGAGTGCATATCCAAAGGTCCTAATTAATGGTGGTCAGTCAGGGAGTCAGGAAGGTGGAGACTCCTGGAGTCTCCACAGACAGGAAGAGATCCCCACAGACAGGAAGGAAGGGAGGGATTCCTGGAGTCCTGCAGTCCTTGTCGGGGCCCCTGTTCCACAGACTAGGCTGGTTACTTTGTCCTGAAGGCTTTCAGGTGGTGGGTGAAGTTGGTCAAGTGGCATAAAGCCTCCTGCCTAGAGATCAGAGTCCAGTGACAGGGTAAAGGAGAGAGAATAGGGGGTTTATGCAGGGGTCAATAATACTGCAAGCCACAGCAGAATGGCCCTCCCCTGCTTGCACCAATTACAAAGGCCAAGGCCAAGAGGTCTTTCATGAGGCTGTTTAGCCCAAAGTAAACTCATAGGGCTCTGAACTCCCGATGCAGAAAGGCCTTGGAAGGAGGAGGAAAATAGCAGAGAAGCTCCATGAGAGGTGACAAAGAGGTGGGTTGCCCCTCCGTAGAGGGCATCCAGTTTATTCCTCGCACTTTTCCATTCCTGGATGTAGGAACCATATGTTAGAAAAATGGAGTAGAATGGAAAAGGAATAGGCCAGACTCGATCAGACTCAACAGGCGAGAACTGTTCATTGACAGACAGCGAGGGGCACAGCCCTTCCTGAAGGATTGAGGTTGTGTGAGGAGCTGGGACAGGATCTGGTTTTTTATAGGAGGTCTGAACAAGAAGGTAGAGTTTAATGAAAAGCTCCTGGGTCAAGGAAGGTGGGGGACTTTCACGTGGGCCCATAATGGAATATTTACAGCTGGGCTTAGGTGGATTGTCCTGCCTGTACTTCAATGGAGTTCACACATTACCTGGGATTTTGCCTGGAGTCTGTATGGGCCTGGGACAATAGGATGGGGGTCAATCTTTAAGTCTTAATTGGAAAAAGATAGTCTTCCCAGCTTTTCTGCATATAAACACTCCATCATCGTTTTCTTATTAGAGGATTATTCCACATTAGCTATATGTTGATTTATAATGACTGAGCCTGACATAAAGGTGAGGGAAACTGTCTACACTTCAGTGAGGTTCTGACTTGTGTTTCACAAAGTGTTATGAAAGCTCTCCATGAGAAATCTAGGAGCATTTCTAAAAAGTCCTTGCGTGCTTCTACTTTCTGATAATATCTCAATTCAAGTATTTCTCCTCAGAGTTCCATACCTTTCAATAATGCTGTATTAGATCCCTGTTGTATTTTGCAGACAGATCTTGGTGATGAAATTTGTGCTTTTCAAAATTACTCTCCCAATTCCATCCACAAAATGAATACAAAAATTATGTGAAAAAATTTGTATATGTTGATAGTGCATATAATTTTTTAAAGTATTATTTTATTTTGTTAAATTTTTAATTGTGAAAATACCATACATAGGGGTTACAATTACATGGGCAAGGTACTGAGTATATTTCTTATCAAGTATTGTTGTCTCCTCCTTTGTTTCCCCTTCCCATCTCTATCCATCTCCCCCCCACGCCCTCTCCTACCCCCACCAAATTTGTAAAGTTCATTTTTCGTCATAATGACTTGTACATCTCATTGTTGCAATGGGTTCACCTCTATCCCTATTTAAACTATTTGTTTTTCCCTTCACCTCCACAAATTATACCAACATCAAATACAGTGAAAACGGGTTATACCATGGGGAGGGACATAGAAAGCAACAAATATATCATCTTATAAATATATTAGAAATGATTGCAAGAAAGAAAAAACATTTGAATCTTTATCTTGTGGTTCATTTTGCCTAACATCAACTTATCTGACTGTTTCTGCTTATCTCAAACACATGCAAGTTATTGCAAATAAGGGAAACCATGGGACCTATGTTTCTTTGGACCTGGCTTACTTCACTTAATATAATTCTTTCCAAGTTTTTCCATTTCCATGTAGACAGAAGGGAACCCTCCTGCATTGTTGGTGGGAGTGCATATACTTTTATTTTCTATTACAAACATAGAATGTAGCAAAATTTTTCATAGCAATTACACTGCACTAGGTGCTGGGCATATTCTAATGTAAATAAAATACTGTGTTTATGCAGAGATTTTGAGCATCCAAAATTTTAATATGCCTGTGGTCCTAATACCATTACCTTACTGATATTGAGTGACAAATACAACTTCTTATAAGTACAGAAGTTTTCCTTGTATCTTTTTAATATATATGTTTTTACTGTGAAGATACTATACAGAGGGGTTACAGTTACGTAAGTTAATGAGTACATTTCTTATTGAGCACTGTTACCCCCCTCCTTTGTTTTTCCCCTATCAACCCTTCCCCTCACACCTCCCCACCTCCTCCCTCCACCCTGCCTCTGATAGAGTGTTTTGTACATCTTGTATCTTAAATGAAAAAATGCTGGCTTGTTTCATGCTGATTCTACTTGTGTAGACACACCTAAAGTCACCCACCAAGCCCAAAAGCACATAAATGAAAGGCATATCATCTTTTGTCAGTTGGTATAATTGTGTTCTACACATTTATTAACAGGTTGCAAATTATTTTCAAACTTTAATGCATTAAAATGTTTTCTGCTGCGGAAGGGCTCTGTCAGGACGACGGAGGACACCTTGTGGAGGTAACTGGAATAGGTGGGGAGATGGCAAACAGACAACTCACACACAAGAGGAGTGAATTCTGAGTGTGATTTATTGCAGAGGATAACATGCTTTTATAGAAAAAGTCTCCATGAGAAAGGGCAAAAGGTTACACAAAGCTGCAAGGCTTTGTTCTGGGGTGGTCACCAGCTGGTCACCTGATCTTGTTTTTTGGATGACGAGCTATGATGATAGGCACTTGTTTTCGGCTTTACCTCTATTTTTAAGAAATACAATTGGTTTCGATATTTATCACCTATTAACCATTAACCAGAGCATATGGGCAAGGTGCTGAACAGAAAGGCATGAACTCTACTACTTCATAGTTACTTTTGTTTAGTTTTGTACTTCATGCATTTCAAATCTTTTCTAAGCAATTGTACTTCTTTGCCATTCTTTAGAGGGTCCCCAATTTGTGGCCCAAAATCATGATAGTCAGTATACTTAGTTAAATCTGGCCATATATCAAATTCAAGCTCATAGTGTCTTTTCTGTAACCCTTTCACATAATCGTTTACTCTTCTCCATAGAGGCCTTAACTGTCTCATAAGATCTTTCTTGTTCCTTCTTTGATAGTAAGCACAAAGGAGGCCTAGATCTAGCAAGTCTCTCAGTAAATGAAAGATAGTAATAGGAAGTTCTTTCTTCTAAGTTGTTTTCCCAATGTTTGCCATCCTTATCGTACACACCTGTAAAAGGCTATGGATCTGGGGGAAGTCTTTGGGGTCCTCTAGATAATGGAGGATCCCACCATTTTTTTCTGATAAGCTATTGCCACCTTCCATCTGCCAACTTTTAAGAATCTTATTTAGCTTTTGGTCTATATATCCCTCTACATCTTTTTTATCCACACGATGTCTATATGAGTCTATTTGCGGCGAACGCCTTCTCGGCCAGCGAGAAAAAACGACCACCAAACCAGGAGTCTTCTCAGATCACGCTTTATTGGAGAGCCTTTCAATTGATGGGAGAGCTTGAGCGCGAGAGAGCGTGCACCCAAAACATGGCCGCTTATATAGGGAATAGGAACACGGGTCTTTCTATCATTGGTCATCTGCCTTTCACCATCACCAGGTGCCACGGGATTGGCTGGGGACTCTACGTGGCTCGCGCACATGCAAAGCCCAGGACCCACCGTCCCGCCAAGCACTGTCTAATATGGACCTCAAAGCTGCAAGGGAGTGGGCGGCACCTAGTAATGGCGTTCGCCCCGGCTCCCTGCAGTTCCCCCTTTTTGTTTTTGGCAACAGGTAAGAGTAGAGGTTGGGCCTCTGTCTAAAACATTAGGACATTGCACTGGCCTTCACCTGAGGGGCGCGCCTTCCCCAGTGATGACCAGGCCCGTCCGATGCCTTTTTTGCAGAGGTGGGATCTTGGGCATCAACCCACTTGCAACCCAGCATGCTCTTCTTGAGGAGATGGTCCTCCTCAAGTGCAGTGCACTTGCCTCGCACCCTGTCCCAAATTGCAAGTTGCATACCTGTCCCGGTGCAATGGGATTCCCTGATCCCTCGGGGTGCTAAGGCTATGCAGAATGGTAAGGCTTAATTGCCTCTCATGGCCAACAGCCAGATCTGGGGTGAGGATCCACTCTCCAAAGCGGCTAATGCTTGCGAGATAACAACCTTGTCCCTTCTGGTTTGGGCTCGAAGGCGACAGACCAACCATAGGCAGACCACGCATCCTCCCAGGCAGCAGGCTAAAAACATCCCGACTCCCACCCGCTCTTTGAAAAAGGACACCGCAGAGGCCCAGTCAGTAAATTGTAACAGCCCACAGCATCATTGGTTTAAGATCAGCTGCATCAGGAGACGAGTGGATGGCATCTTCAAGAGGGGGTTCTTCTGCAGTCTCCACCGGCCTGGTCAGTCTCGTTGGCACCCAGTGAGGTACTTCTTGACTCTGTGGAAAAACACAAACAGCTCCCCTGGATCTCATTATTACCGGATCCGGTCCATACCATTTATTATTAATAACATCCTTCCACATAACCATGTCTTTAGTATCCATGGGGTCTCTTGTCATATGCCGATCTGCGGCAGGCTGATAGTTGTCATTTAGAATTAAAAAATTAAGGGTAAAGAGCGCAAGAGAAAGTCTTTCCCTGGGGGACGCTGACTCAGCAATTCCCCCTTTTTGTTTTTGAAGCATTTCTTTTATGCTTTTATTAGCTCTTTCCACTATACCTTGTCCTTGAGGATTGTAGGGCAATCCGGTGGTGTGGGCAACCTGCATTTGTGCGCAAAAGGCGCGAAAACCATGGGAAGTATAAGCAGGGCCATTATCCATCTTAAGTCTAAGGGGCTTTCCCCAAGCTGCCCAAGCTTCTAAGCAGTGTATTTTGACATGAGACACCTTTTCTCCTGCCAAAGGTGTGGCATGAATGACACCAGAAAAGGTGTCCACAGACACATGTAAATATTTTAACTTACCAAATTCTGTCAGATGAGTAACATCCATTTGCCATAGGGCGTTTGGTCTCAACCCCCTGGGGTTTACCCCCACATGGGGAGGATGAAGAAAGGTAACACAGGATTTACAGGCTTTAACAATATCTCTTGCCACATGCCTGGACAAATTATATCTTTTCCTAAGGGTATTAGCAGGTACATGATACAATCTATGAAAGTCTTTTGCCAATTTTACAGGATCAGCAGCGACCAGAGCCACAGCCCGAGTTGCCTGGTCCACCAAATCATTACACCTTGCCATCGGGCCCGGCAACATAGAGTGGGCACGAATATGTCCAATATAGAAAGAGTGTTTTTTGTTTAAGATAAGGGACTGAATCTGTAACAAAACATTAGAAATTGTACTGGCATGCTTAATTGAAGCAGCAACTTTAAGAGAAGCAATGGCATTTACAACATATAATGAATCAGAAAATAAATTAAAAGGTTGATCAAATCTTTTAAAAACTTCAAGCACAATTACACATTCAACAGCCTGTGGGGCATTCAGCCGAAAATTAAAGACCACAGGCTGTTTGTGTCCTTGAACAAAAAAGGCACCTTGTCCAGATTTTGATCCATCCGTAAAGATGGTCAGAGCATCAACCAAGGGCTCCTTTGAAGTGACAACAGGAAAATACACTAAATTTTTGTTAATTATGGCAAGTAGAGGATGCTTAGGATAATGGTTATCAATTACATTGGGAAACGAGCAAACAAGAATTGCCCACATATCCACTGTGGCTGCTAAAATTTCAACTTGCTCACGGGTGTATGGAATAATTAATTTATCTGGAAATTTTGCAAAGTGCATCAAACAATACTTTATACCCAAAATTGCCTGCTTAGCCACTAATTCAGGAAAATATTGAACAGTTTTTGCTCCCACAGAATTGCCGTGGAGCCACCATAAGGGGCCATTTTGCCAAAGAACCCCCGTGGGATAATTTTTTGTTTTTAATATACATAAATCGATAGGTAATTTTAAATCAACCCGTGAAAGTTGAGCCCTAGACAAAGCTGCCTCAACCTTTTGTAGGGAATTTAGTGCTAAAGGTGTTAGGGATCTAGAGGAGGTGACTTCAGGGTCGCCCTCCAAAATGGCAAATAAAGGTAACAACTCTGACCGAGGGAGATTAAGAAACCCCCTTATCCAATTAATATCTCCTGCCAATTGCTGAAAATCATTAAGTGTTTTGAGATGACCAGTTCGAATGGAAAGTTTTTGTGGTTTAATCTCAGTAGGAGAAACAATGGTTCCCAGAAATTGAACAACACTAGTCTGTTGAACCTTTTCAGGGGCAATAATCAGTCCTTTATCAGCTAAGGTCTCCGTTATCCGCTCAAACACTTTATGAAGAGTCTCTACCGAGGGAGGAGCCAACAAGATATCATCCATATAATGGACAATCCATACTTTTGGAAATTTTTTCCTGACAGGGGTTAATACAGCCCCTACGAACAATTGACAAATTGTTGGGCTATTAGCCATCCCTTGGGGGAGAACTTTCCACTGATAGCGAGCATCCGGGGTTTCATGATTAACAGAGGGCAAAGTAAAGGCAAAGCGCTCCCTATCCTTTTCATAAAGAGGTATGGAAAAAAAGCAATCCTTAATATCTAAAGCTAAAACAGGCCCCTCTCGAGGTAACATAGAGAGCAATGGAAGTCCCCTTTGGATGGGTCCCATAATTTGCATCTGGGCATTTACTGCTCTAAGGTCACGTAATAATCTCTATTTTCCGGAGGCCTTTCTAATCACAAAATTGGGGTATTCCAAGATGACACTGAAAGCTCAACATGCCCCAGCTGCAGCTGTTCCTGGACAAGAGTTTGAGCCACTTCCAATTTTTCTCGAGAGAGGGGCCACTGAGGAACCCACACCGCCTTTTGTGTTAACCAAGGTATGGGTACCGCACCTTCAGTGGAAGCTTTGTTTTCAGAGGCCCCTAAGAAAAACCCAAACCCTTCCTGTCCTGTTTAGGAAGTGGCTCAATCGGCTCCTTGCGTCCTTGGAGACGGTGACCAAGCCCCAAGGCTGGCACAAATCCTTGCTGTTTCATCATATTCTGACTGGCCTCAGAATAATCATTAGTTAAAGTTAGCTTTAGCTGTTGCTGCACATCTCTTCCCCAAAGATTGACAGGGACGTCTACCACAAATGGCTGCATTTTTCCAACTTGGCCTTCGTCTGTTCTCCAAGTCAATTCTTTTGCACTTAACTGTGGGGCATCGGCATAGCCCAGCCCTTGTAAGGTCTGGGAGGATTTCTGAGTTGGCCATTGCTTTGGCCACTCCCCTCTTTGGATGATGCTTCGATCTGCCCCTGTATCCACCAGTCCCTCAAATCTTCTCCCTTCCACTTGGAGAGTTAGCATGGGTCTTTGGTCTAAAGTTATGGACAGGCATGTAAGGTCGACTCCAGTGGAGCCTAGCCCTTTATCTTCTCTCTCTATCTCCTTAGCAGGGAAGTTGCCATGAAGAGAAGGCAAAAGCAGGAGCTGTGCGATTCTATCCCCGGGAGAAATGGACACCACTCCATGGGGGACATGGCAGAGGACTATCCCCGTATAGTCAGGGTCAATCACTCCCGGGAAAATTATTAATCCTCTCATTGTGGAGGAGGAGCGTCCTAAAACTATTCCTACAGTGCCTTCATCTAGGGGTCCTCTCATGTCTGTCTCCACAATCTGTACACCCATCTGCTGTGTTAATACCCGTCCGGAGGTGGCACAGAGGTCCAACCCTGTGGAGCCTGAGGTTGTTCTCTTTGGCTGGGGGGTTGTTGCGTGTGCTGTCCGGGACCCAGAGTCTGAAATGCCCCATAAATTTTTGGGCCCTGGGGACGAGGGCCCTCCTTCCCGCTTTTTGGCTCTGGTTCAGAATCAGCGTTTTGAGTAATTTGGGGGATAAAATGTCCATTGATGTCTCTAACTGACCTGCACTCGTTGACCCAATGCTTTCCCTTTTTACAAAGAGGACACACTCCTGGAGTCCTTGGCGGCCTGGGTATGTTTTGCGCAGGACCACCATTTTGTGGGCAATGTTGTCTAAAATGTCCCAACTGACCACACCGGAAACACCCTTTCCCTTTACTATCTTTTGTGGCCCCGGCAGCCGACAAGACAGCAGCCGCCAGCCCCGCATTGGTCAGGGGGCCACCTACTTCTCTGCAGGCTTTTAACCAAGCTTCTAGGCTTTGAGTTCTTACTGGGGTAATTGCCCTCTGACATTCCTTGGTGCTTTGTTCAAAAATGATTTGCTGTACAAATGGCATGGCTGTTTCCAGATTTCCTAACACCTGCTCGGCTGTCTCTAGCATACGGGCAACAAAATCAGAAAATGGCTCATTAGAGGCCTGCATGATTTTTGTTAGATTGCCAGCCATCTCTCCCTTGTTTGGGAGGGCCCGCCAGGACTTGTAAAAGATCTCGTTTACCTGGCGGTATACTTCAAAGGGATATCCTGTCTGGTCTACCGTGTAGGGTCCCTGCCCGAGAAGCATATCTACGGTCCAGTCCGGGTACCCGTCACGGACATTTTGTCTGTATTGGGCTTGAGCCTTGTCTTGAACAATAGACCGGAAATCGAGGAACTGCCCATGATTGAGACAGGTACGGGCTACCTCAAACCAGTCCGTGGGCATCATAGCATTGACGGTCAGTCTTCGGAGCAGGGCAGTGGTATAATTAGCCGTCACTCCATAAGTCCGGACTGCCTCAACTAAATCCTTAAGCTGGAAGTAGGAAACCGGCTCAAAATTTCTTTCATTAGTAACTGGATTTTCAAAAACTGGAAAAGCGGCTGCTAACCGCGACCAGGTGCTTCCTTTTATAAAGTGACTCCGCACCGCCGGCGGGCACGGCGGAGGGACCGACGGGTAAGGGCCAGCTCCGTTTCCTCTTCCTGGCTGCTGCGGTACTCCCACCCCTAGGGGGCACCACCCCCCATATCTGTCTGCCTCATACTCAAGCCGCAGCCTCTTCTAAGTCTTCACTATCAGTTGGATCGAGCTGCTCTCCCTCCTCCTCTAACATTTCTTCCTCTGAGTCACTCACAAGATCACTGCATTCTTGGTCCCGCCCTTCCACATGTAGGGCTGAGAACCGGTTTGCTTTTAAAGAAGGGCATAGGGGTCTCCTTGAGACCCCCTCTTCCCTAAGACCCTTCTCCTTTTGTGAGGGCTGCAGTCCCTCCTGCTTTAATTCTTTAGGATCCTTTTGTCTTTTTTCCCTTTTTCTTTTAGGCCTATTTTCCTCCCCTTTACTGGATGCTGACTCTGATAGACTATCCTGATGCCGTGTTAGTACTTTGCATCCTTCCTGGATTAAATCAAACCCTACCTCCTCGAGGCAAGTGCGCATCATCAAAAAGACAAGCCACAAGGGAAGAAGCAATGCAAGCAAACAATAAATATCTAAATCTACAGTGAACAGCATACCGGGGGATACTTACCGATGTCCCCTCTCCGCGTTTTGAGTTCTGGCTCCTGTTCGGCCTCTCGCGCGGGTCCCGGGTTTTGGCACCACTTGCGGTGAACGCCTTCTCGGCCAGCGAGAAAAAAAGACCACCACACCAGGAGTCTTCTCAGATCACGCTTTATTGGAGAGCCTTTCAATTGATGGGAGAGCTTGAGCGGGAGAGAGTGTGCACCCAAAACATGGCCGCTTATATAGGGAATAGGAACACGGGTCTTTCTATCATTGGTCATCTGCCTTTCACCGTCACCAGGTGCCACGGGATTGGCTGGGGACTCTACGTGGCTCGCGCATGCGCAAAGCCCAGGACCCACCGTCCCGCCAAGCACTGTCTAATATGGACCTCAAAGCTGCAAGGGAGTGGGTGGCGCCTTGTAATGGCGTTCGCCCCGGCTCCCTGCATCTATTGTATATGCTTTAGGATTAAAGGGAAGTCTCCAATAGCCATACACACTTTCTGCTCTAGCCGTGCCTACAGCTTCTTGTAAATCTCTTACAAACAATTCCTTCTGCTGAAGTGACGTCATGAAACCCCCAATACGTTTATATTTCCATATGACTTGTCTAATAGCATACATAAGAGGGGCTTTTAGGGTAGCACTTAACTCTGGTGAGTTAGTCATGTTCTCAGGACACTCATCAGATGTTGGAGTCGTCAACACTTCCAAGAAAGAGCCTTGAATAAAGGAACGTTGAGCATGAGTAAGTAGAACAAGCAGCAGGAACAGTAAAATATTAATAGGCACTCCTATACAGCAAAGAAAAGAAAAACAGGAACACATCTTTCCCAGGGGCTTGCCAGTCTTTTCAGGACGTAGGCCTCTTTGAAGCCCAATTCTCAGATCTGAAAGCAGGTTTCCCATGCTAAGCAGACTCCACCGGAGTACGTGTGGCAGTTTTCTTTCTTATTTTCTTGACCAATAAATCAGCAAGACCTCAGTCAGCATTTCTCACATAGGACTTTTCAAATGGGTTGGTTAAATAATGACATGAGCTCCAGTCTTCTGAGGACTCACTCATCTGCTTAGGAATTGATGCAAGCTGTTGGAAAATAGCTCAAAGAAGGATGCCATTTAAAGCCTTATAACGTTATTCTTTACCAGAGTATTCTCCAGCTACTTTGGTTGTTGAGAATGTCTACAAGAGCAAGCATTCTGTGGGAAACAGGGAGACACCTTATGACCATTACTTAATGAGATTTCCAAGTGGCTTGCTATCACTTGTACTGCATTTTGCAAGTCGAATCTGTCAAAACCTATCAGTTTTAAGAGATAAGAGGAGTGGTAAAAATACTTCTAGAGAAAAATGCATCTTCAACATATTTGGTTCCAAGCATTCCGTCTAAGGCATATTCATCAAGTAGTGAAACTTTTGTTGGCTGTAACTATGTGTCTTTCTCCAGGTATACATGTGTGTATGTATGTGTGTATTCATGTGTATAGGAGCATACATGTGTACATATATAAGGGCATATACACACATATATGCAAATATAAAAAATATACATACATAATATATGTGCGTATATATCAGCTGTTCAGTGATTTAATCTATAGTTCCTGCACATTGTCATTCACACAAAGTGTACATGATAAACTGCTCTGAGGATCTTTGCTCTATGATGGTTATCCTTTGTACTCACTTCTGCCACTACTTTGTTTTTCATCCCTGTGAACAGGGATGAAAATCTATCCATAGGATAGCTTTATTTTCATTACATGTATTTACTTACTGATAATAAAAGAAATGGGTTATTTATAAAAGAAAAATATCTTTTAGGTAAAAGGATAAAGTATCTTATCCATCCCCATGATTCCTATGAGATAAAATTTATAATAATAGTAAAAGTGAAAAGGAATTTTTAGATCTGTTGTTTTGCCATTTAGCATTGCAAAGAATAATATCACATCACTGCTATAACTCTTAAAGAATGCCATTGTAACTGATGGTCCCTATCATGTTCTCCCAAAACCAGTGGATCCTGAAAGATAATAGTACACCAGCAGAAATGCTAAGTAGCAGACATGGAGCATGAACCAGAAAGCAAGTGAATGAGATAGAGTGAAAGATAGAGAGAAATATCATAATACTGAAAGTGCATAACAGATAAATAAGAGCTGTATGAGAATATTCATACAGCTATTTTTAGATTCTACATGTACATTTGAAGGTATTTAATGTACAATAACCCACCAACATAAAATATAAAGTGCTTTTGATAAAAAACTAAAAATTACTCAAGAAATTATAACTGCAAAAACAATTTTCACAGATGCAATCTCTCAGAGATATTTCATGACTTTGAGAATAATAAAGTGGCTGAAGTTAATATAAATTTAGTAGTATGATAATTCACAAAAATATAAAAAGATATTCATATATTTCAATATATAACCCAAAGATAAAACAAATGTTATTTAGATGATTTTTTAAAACACAGTTTCTCAGGAACTGGGAAAGTGGCTCAATGGTATAGTGCTTGCCTTGCATGCATGAGGCCCTGAGTTTGATTCCTCTGTACCACATATCAGAAAAAGATGGAAGTGGTGCTGTGACAAAAGCGGTAACGCTAGCCTTGAGCTGAGTAGCTGAGGGACAGCACACATGCTCTAGATTTCAAACCTCATGACCAACAAAAACAGAAACAAAACAAAATACAGTCTCTCATTTTTGTAGCCTCAACTCTGTAATACGTCTGATTCACCCTAGGGCTAAGATTTTAGGTGTGGACATTTATCAACACTCCTGATTCAGATTCTACTTGATAAAATTTTTAATCAATATTTTGTTCTTAAATTTGCTATTTGTAAACTCACATGCACCTATAAAAATGGTTGACCATCCCAGTAACTTTCTCAAAGTACCTCCAAAAGACAATTTACAAAACTTTGTATTATATTACTACAAGGAAAACAATGCTACAAATAAATAAAAACAACAATTAAATATTCATGATTAATAAAATGAAAAATAAACCAGTTACGTGTTTCCAGTATTTGAAGTGTACTACATATTAGATTTTACTATATTCTCATATTCCTGTACATTTAAAACTGGCTAAGATTATGATGTTCAACAAGAGTTTTATAGGCTATGAGTAGTCTTTAAAGTTACCCACTAAGATGACTATTTATGGCTCATCTCGTCATTTGTATATGGCTTATATCATCACTTGTTGCTCGCTAACATATAAAGTAAGGAAGCTCTAAATTGTAGTTAACAAATTCTTAACTCTTTACTGTGCTTCTTTAAACAAAGACTTTGCAACTTCTCATTAGTAAAGTTTCTATAAATTCTGAAATATAAATACTTAGTAATATATGTCTGCTACCATAAATCTTAACTACTTCATGGAAAATTTTTATGACCTGCCAAACAGTCCCTATTTTGGCATATTTAAGCAAATTCCCAAAATTAAACCCATTTAAAGCATTAGAACTTTAACAACCTTAACCCTTGCTGCAATGTTCATTATGACAGGTGCCTTGTAGAGAATAATTGAACTCCTCCTTCTACACATCTCTTGAACCACAAATATTTGGAATTACTTTGTTTTTGACATATCAATTTTGAGTTTCTTCTTAAATATGTGCTTATGTAAGAAATAAATATTTCATGACCATTCTTTTGCATTTACTTTTTGTTGAAGTGTCTAATTTAAGAAAATCAATTACACTTTATATATAAAAAAAAGTTCTGTGCTCAATTTGGCAGCACATACCCTAAACCTGGAATGATACAGAGATGATGAGCATAGCTCCTTCGAAGGATGACACACAAATTCCTGAAGCGTTCAATATTTTTACAATGACAGACGCTGGAGGGAATGTGGCCAGAAGTAAACACTACTGAATTCTTGGTGAGAGTGTAAACTTGTCAACCCCTTTGAAAAGCAGAACGGAGGTTCTTCAAAAGATTCCACATAGAGATCCTCTATGACGCAGCAATCCTTCTTTTGGGCATTCACCCAAATGATCAGAAACAAGACCATACTAAAACTACAAGCACAACTATGTTTATTGAAGCATTATTTACCATAGGTAAGATATGGAACCAACCCGATGCCCCTCAGTACATGAATGGATCAAGAAAATGTGTGTGTGTGTGTTTGTGTGTGTGTGTGTGTGTGTGTGTGTAACTGTGACCCCTCTGTACAGTACTTTTACAACTAAAAACATATAAAAATGTTCTGAGATGGAAGAGTTTATTCCCCCAATTTTATCCATATAATATTGTTAACAAAGCAGATTTTTAAATACTACGTAGAATGTGATATGTATTACAGAAACCATTACATGTAATGAGCAACCAGAAATAATGTTATCAATTGAATATGCACTGCTTCCAAGGAAGCCAGATGGATAATTTCTCATGCTCTAAATCAAACTGGTGATCTTATGTCTTGATAGTGTAAAAATATCAGGTACAGAATAATGAAGGAATTACAACTGAGGTGAAATCCATATGAAAATATACAAACCTGATAAAACATATAAGTATCTGAGCAGTATATTGTGTTTTAAATCATTTACGCTACATTGTAAAGATAATGAAGACCTATTAGAATGAATTAACTTTTTGATATCCTATCGTAGCTCCTTAGAAGGATGAACTCTTTCCTCATTCTTGTAGAGGCTTCATCAGATGAGAGGAACTGTATTTTTTTGTTTGCTTCCTTCCATTTATTCTTCACTCTGAAATATGAGCTACATGATACTGAAATACACCAAGGAAAATTAAACACACAGGCTTTGGAAATATCAATCAATGTAAAATAAATAAAATACGTATAACCTTGTAAAAGGTCTAAATAAATTAATTTATATAATCTCAAGTGTAAACAGAAAATGATTTAAGCAATGTCACGTAATTGAAAAATGATAATTTTTAGGAGATACTTAATTTTTTCTTTTCTACTACATTGAATTAATTATTGATTTTGTATAGAGAGATTAAAGATGAGATTAACAAGAAACTTGTTTAAAACTGGGCACAAATTCTGAATAGACATATATTCCAAAATCCATGAAAATCGCCAGTGGGTTTACAAAGTTGTGTTTAATGCTACTTCTATGCTGGCTTAAGCTTTGGGAACAGAAGTCATTAGAGAAATGCAATTCAAAATTACTATGATACTCCTTCATAACTATTACAACTCTTATTTTAAAAAAATCAAAGGAACCAGTTGTGGTGGGACTCAATTTGTCCTAGAAACCTTCTAAGGAGAGAGCAAGATGAGGCATTAGCTTAAGTGAGCTGCTCAATGTCTGCCATCCCCAAAAGAAAAACATTGGAGTGAAGCTCAAGGCCATAATGCCTTTGGGCTTGGGTCCTTCCCTTGACGATAGCATCTGCAAGTTGATCTGCCTGAGATTATACCTGAGGTGTGTCCCCAGGGGCGTGTGAACCCACTCTAATGGGTCCCCCCTTTGAATTAAAACTGCAGAAATCAATGTAACACCTCCAAACCACCAAAGGGAAATGGGCTCAAAAATAGAATTCCTCTTCAGGAAAACTTCATCCAGGGCTTTTTGGAACTGCAAAAATATTGCCCAATGGCTGTCTGTAATTGTAATAACTTCTTGGTGCATCCTGCCTTTTAGTAGGGCAAATAAGGCACCCATGGCAACAGCCAATTGATTTCCCCTAAAAGGCTCTGAAGTTGGGTTAAGGTCAGAGAGGTTGGAATATCCAGCAAAGGCTTAAGGAGACTGTCCTGAGTCAAGGTAAGGTGGAACCAGAGCACCTTAAAAGGAGGTAACTTTTGAATCATATTGAGTGCTATGGTGAAGCCCCCCTTTCTTAATATGGTGCGAACCTGGGCCAGAAGGCCCTCCAGTTGTCCTAGGTCTTGGTGCCCCACGATTATATCATCCGGGTAGGCAAACACAAGGGAGGTATCTGAACCCAACACAGGCCCTAGAAGTGTGGACAAGTATTGTTGGCAAAAGGCCAGGTTATTTGCCATTCCCTCTGGCAGCACCGTCCATTCAAACCTCCAATCAGGCAGGGAAAACTTAAGAGAAGGGATGGAGAAAGCAAACTTTTTGCAGTCATCCGGATGCAGGAGGATTGAAAAAAACAATCTTTAATATCAATCACACCGAGGTATATTCTGAAGGTATAGCAGGAGTCCAGGGCATACCTCTTAGGGATGCCTACTAGCTCCATCCTTTCATTTACCTTTCATAGATCTTGGAGCACACACCTAGCCCCAGAGGCCTTTTGAATAACAAATATGGGTGTGTTCCAAGGACTCATAGAAGGGCATATGTACCCAAGGTTTATCTCCACCAGAAGGTGGAGGGCTACAAGTTTAGGTTTTATCAATGGCCACCACTCCACCCAGGTAGGGCTTCCTATCTAAATCAAACTTGGATCCACAATTCTTTTTCCAATGGTATCCCTTAGTGCCCCTGGGTCAGGGTGTAGGGGGAGGTTAGGACCCCTCGGGCCAGTTGGCAGAGGATTGTTGTGAATAGTCCCTCTTAAAGTGCCTCTCCTGCCCACATTTAAAACAAGTCCCTCTCCCCGATGGTCTTGGGGTTCCTTGGCCCTGGGCTGCCAGTGCCTGAGTAATAGCCACAGTCATTGCAGATGTCTGAGCATGTAAAGCTAAAGCTTATGATTGGGACTGGTGCTGTTGCATTCCCACATTCTGTGAGGCCACCAGCCATCTTCTCAGAAAACACTCTCTCAATCCCATGCAGGCCATGTGGTGGTCTGCATTCATCTCTTCCCAGACCAGCAGCTTTACAAACTGATCTTGGAGGTTCCCTGCTGGCAGCTTGTGGTTAATACTCTGTTCAACTCCAACTACAAACTCAACTAGAGGCTCACCAGGTTTTTGTGTAACTCCTGCTATGAGGGACTCAGTGGGCCCATCATCCATTTTGAACCATGTGGCAAGTCCTGCCTGCATCACCTGATCACGGTATGGGCCAGGTATTGCGGCATGTTGGATGCCAGTGGAGTACCATTCCCCATCCCTTTTAACATGGTATAAGTAATAGGTATCACAGATTGAGCCTGCCAATTATTCTCCACTCGCACTCTGCATTCCTCCTTAAAGAAAGCTCACCATTTAATAAACTGAGAACAAGTGAAAGTGAAGAAGGCTTTGGCCACATCCAGCCAGTCCTTGGGGACACATGGGTGATAAGCAATGTCCTGTAATAAAGTCTGGGCCCAAGGAGAGTTTGGACCATCCTCCGGCACTGCCTTGTGGAGCTCTTTAAGATCTTTAGCTTCCCATGGATACCATTCCATGGGCCAGATTTACCAGATACACTTGGGGAAGCAAATCCTGTGGCCCAGGGTCCGGGGTCCTGGGTGGCCCTTCCTTTCCAGGGTAGGCCTCCAATTAGGTTACTTCCCCACCCCTCAACCCCTCCATGGAAGGTTGGTAGGGGTCCGAGTCTTGCAGGTCCTTCTCACAGGTTGCGTAGGACGCTGTACCTCTCCCTCAATCGGGGAAATAGGGTGGGGACCTAGGACCATCCGGGGAACCTGAGTCAGAGGGGGTAACTTTCACCCTCATTTTGATTTCCACTGTGCATGTTTCAGTGCATTCTTGGATGAATTTTACCCATTCCTTTTCCTTCTCACTTCTCAAGTCCTCCTTTATGCCTGCTAGGCCTAATGCTGCCTCTTCCTCTTACTTCTGTGAAATAGCATTACCCATACTAAGGGTTTCACTTACCCTGTGAGACTGCTTAGCCTCTGCCGGTATCTTTTCCTTTCAAGCCCCACGTTGGGTGACAGATGTTGGGTCTTCGTCCATCCCACAAAAGACGGATGGGGTCCAAGGAAAGGTAAGTGCGGCTGCTCCCCTGTTCCGTGGCCTCACTTAGCCAGGGAGACAAACAGACACAGCAGTGAGTCAATTGAAGCAGGAAATTCATTTATTAACTCAGAGCAAGCTCTTTTTTAAAGCAAAAAAGACCAGGTGTGCATGGGAGGGGAGGAAGAGGAACCTTATCATGCACCTAAGCTTCCACGGGATGGTTAGTCATGGAATGCAAAGCAAATTGGGCTCTTCCCACACAACTCCCCCTCAGCGCCATCTTTACTGCCCATGTGCTCCACAATCAAAGACCTCGGAGTCAAAGCTGACACTCTAAAAAATTCAAAGGATGAAATAAGTGAAACCCTAGGTCTCCTTGGCACAGGCCAAAATTTTCTTAAAAGAGACACAGAAACACAACAAATTAAAGAAAGGTTGGACAAATGGGATTGCATAGAATTGCAGAGCTTCTGCATGGCAAAGGACATAGCTAGCAAGATCACCAGAAAGCCCACAGATTGGGAGAAGATCTTTACTAAACATACAATGGACAAGGGTCTCATATCTACAATATACCTGGAACTAAGAAAATTAAATGCCCCAACAATAAATCGTCAAAGAAACAACTGCCCAATAAATAAGTGGGCTATAGACTAACAGAGGAACTTTGCTGAAGAAGAAAGAAGGATGGCCAATAGACACATGAAGAAATGCTCAACTTCCCTAACCATAAGAGAAATGCCAAACAACATTGTGATACCACCTCACTCCAATTAGAATGGCTATAATGAAGAACTCTAATAACAACAGATGCTAGAGGGGATGTGGTCAGAAGGGAACCCTACTGCATTTTTGGTGGGAATGTAAACTTGTTCAGCCACTTTGGATAGTAGTATGGAGGGTCCTCAAAAGACTCCACATAGTGCTCCCCTATGACCCACCAATCCCACTTTTGGGTATTTACCCAAATGATCACAAACAAGAGCACACTAATGGTACCAGCAAAGCTATGTTTATTGCAGCATTGTTTACCATAGCTCTAAGATTTGGAACCAACCCAGATGTCCCAACATAGATGAATGGACCAAGAAAATGTGGTATATATACACAATGGAATTCTATGCCTTCATCAGAAAGAATGGCATTGCCCATTTGTTAAGAAATGGAAAGACTTGGAAAAATTATATTAAGTGAAGTAAGCTGTGCCCAAACAAACATAGGTACCATGGTTTCCTTTATTTGCATAAACTAGTATGCCTGACACAAGCAGAAAAGGTCAGATAAGTTGATGGTAGGCGAAATAAACTCCAAGATAAGGAATCAAATGGTTTTTCTTTCTTGCAATTGTTTCTAGCATACTTATGAGATGATTTCTTTGTTGCTTTGTATGTCCTTCCCCCACGGTAAAACCCCTGCTTTCATTGTATTTGAGGTTGATATAATTTGTGGAGGGCTAAGGCAAAAACAAACTGTTTAAATAGGGATACAGCTGGACCCATTGCAACAATAAGATGTACAAGATGTTACATCAAAAAATCAACTTTACAATTTTGGCTGGGAGGTGGATTAGGAAGGAGGGTGATTTGAAGGGATTCGAAGGGGAAACAAAGGAGCAGGCCACAATGCTTGATAAGAAATATACTCATGAATGTTGAATGAAGACTGTGGAAATGAAGCTGGAGGTTGTCAATTTTTCGTATAGATAGCAGTTTAGTGTTCCAGTGAACAGTCTTAGCCTAGAGAATCACACCAAGTGTGCTATCACTGTACAGAGAGTTTGGCCAGAGAGTAAAAATTGAGTCAATGAGACAGACCTGAGCACTTGCTTGCAGCTGTGCCAAGGCGGTGGTGGTGGCGGCCATAGCCACACTACATAAACACAGAGAGTCCGGGACAAAGGCACCAGACCCAGAGAGCTAGTGGATTCTACTCAACACCAGCAAGAACTGACAAGGAGCAAATATCTTCATCCTGCAGATCACAGACTAAAGATGACCACGGAACCAACACTCCAGCGTGAGTAGAACCCTGACATCCTCACTCCTTCTCAGGAAGTAAAGGAGGGAAGTCCACCTCTCCCCACCCCCAGCAGCAGAGATCTCCATTTTTGATACTGACAGAGGCCTGGCTGAGGAGCTACCAACAACTCAGGCCTTGGAAGAAAACTGGAGTCATTTAGCAGGTCACAGGAACCTGACCTAACATTCCAGGCGTAGCTCCACCCAAGGGAAAGTCACCAAGCCCAAGCAGAGGATCCTTGGCCCCTACAGGTGTGGCTTTCTTCTGGGTAAACAGAGCCAGAGGCTGCCCCTCCCTACAGCAGCCTAGAAAAACAATTGAAATTCAGTATACATAAACCCTGAGAATGGCTGTAGGCTGGGCTTTGTGAGTATATCAGAAGCTATCCCCTCAGGGAAAAGCTACTGTTTGGTGAAAGGCCTCAACTCTACCCAGAACCTAGCCTCATCACACCATCTCCAAACTAGAAGAAACAGCCATCTCCTTCTTTGCCATCTCCTTCTTTTGTGATAATCAAAGCAGATCTCTCTCCCACTGAACTAGCAAGAAGGAGGATCACAAAATCCTGGGTAAAGCAGAGCATTTTTCTGCCTGCTCAAACAAACTGACTTAAGTAACCAATCAAGACAGACCAGACAGTAACCACAAGCAGACCTGAGACTCCACAAAGAGATTCGTTAGGACACAAGGGAGATAAAAGATCTTCCCATGCACGCAGCCCCCCCCCTCCCCAATCAAAGAACTCTTTTTTATACCTTTTTTAATTTTTAATTTTTAAAAGTTTTAAAATTATATTTTAAAAATTGTTTTCTATTAATCTTTTTTGTCCTCGCATAATTTTTATTTTAGGTATGTGTGTGTGTGTGTGTGTGTGTGTGTGTGTGTGTGTGTGTGTGTGTGTGTGTCTGTGTGTCTGTGTGTGTTTGTGTGTCTGTGTGTGTCTGTGTGTGTTTTAATCTCTACTGAGTTTTTGGTCATTTTTTTCTTTTTTCTTTTTCTCTTCTTTTTTTTTCTTTTTCATTTTTTTCTTCCCTTTCTTCTTTTTGGGTGACTGAGTTGCTGTTTTGCTCATCCTCAGATACATACCTGTCATTGATTATTAGACTTTATCTCCCCTGTGTACATATTTAACCCAGAAATTTATTACTCAATTCAAAACCTCTTAGGCTTAAATTCTTTAAAAGTAGTATTATCTCCTTCTACCTTTATAATTTTAAGAACTTTTAATCATAATTTTTGTGTTTCACTTTTTGTATTTAAATTTTTGTTTTTTCATTTTCTCTTGTTTTTTTAAGTCTCTCAAATAATTCTGCCCAAGCTATTTCCCTCTCTGAAATTAGGACTTGGTCAAATACACTCTCTTTTTACCTACCACATCCCTCTAATCCTTCTTTTCCCCACATTTCTCTCTAAACCTAATAACTGCTCGTTTGCAAAATTCTTCTTTTCTGTTCTTAACCCATTAGTACATAGTTGTTTGATGTTGAATAGATTGTATCTATTGAAGTATGGAGGTTCCTCTAATGACTTCACATTGATCTCCCCCATGACCCAGCAATCCCAATTTTTGGCATTTACCCAAATGGTAACAAACAAGACTATACTAAAGCTACCAACATAACTGTTTATTGCAGCATTCTTTAAGAGAGCTATGATGTGGAACCAATCCAGATGCCCCTCCGCAGATGAATGGATTAAGAAAATGTGGTATATATACACAATGGAATTAATTCTATGCCTCCATCAGAAAGGATGACATTGACCCATTTGTTAAGAACTGGAAATACTTGGAAAAAAGTATATTAAGTGAAGAAAGCCAGGCCCAAAGAAACATAGGTCCCATGGTTTCCCTTATTTGCAATAACTAGTGTATGTCTGAAACAAGCAGAAAAGGTCAGATAAGTTGATTTTACGTGAAATGAACCCCAATATAGATATTCGTATTTTTTTCCTTCTTGCATTTGTTTCAAACATATTCAAAAGATGATTGCTTTTTTGTGTTCTATGTCCCTCCCCCACGGTATAACCCCGGCTTTCATTGTATTTGATATTGATATAGTTTGTGGATGGGAAGGGCAAAAGCAAATAGGGATACCGGTGGACCCATTTCAGCCATGAGATGTACAAGTCGTTATGCTGAAATTCGAACTTTACAACTTTGGGCAGGTCGGGGAGGGGCTGGGGGGTGGTGGAAGATATGAAGGGAAGGGGAAACCAAGGAGGAAGAAATAATGCTTGATAAAAATGTACTCATTACCTTTCCTCTGTAATTGTAACAACTCTGTATGGTATTTTCATGATAAAAAATTTTTAAAAAGGATGTAAAATATTTTGATTTTAAAACATTATATATATATGTATATGTATATATGTATGTATATATGTATATATATGAATATACATATATGTATATATATTCATTACCTTGCCCATGTAATAAAATCCTCTCTGTACGATATTTTCACAATAAATAAATTATCTGAAAAAGATGGTATCAGTCAATAGTGCATATAATTTTATTTTTCATTACAAACATAGAATGTAGTAAAAATTTTCTTAGCAATTACCCTGCACTAGGTTGTGGGCAGATTCTAATGGAAATAATATACTGTGTTTATGTAGAGAATTTGAGCATCCAAAATTTTAATATGCTTGTGGTCCTAAAACCAATACCTTGCTGATATTGTGTGACAAATACAACTTCCTATAAGTACAGAAGTTTTCCTTGTATCTTTTCAATTTATATTTTTATTGTAAAGTCCCTGTGCAGAGGGGTTACAGTTACGTAAGTAAGGTAATTAGTCCATTTCTTATTGAGCATTGTTACCCCCTCCTTTGTCTTTCCCCTACCATTCCGCCCCTTCATACCTCCCCAACATGTCGCTTCACCCCCCCCATAGAGTGTCTTGTATATTTCATTGTTACAATGTGGCAACCTGTGTCCTTTCCTTGTATCTTCAATGAAGAAATGCTGGCTTGATTTATGCTGATTCTACTGTTGTAGACACACCTAAAATCACTCGCCAAGTTCAGGAGTACAAAATGAAATGCATAGCAGAAACATTGGAACATTTCAGAGAAGATTAGCGTGGCTCATGTACAAGGATGACAGACAAATTTCTGAAGCATTCCATACTTTTACAACAGATGCTGGAGGGGATGTGGCCACCAGGGAACCATACTGCATTCTTGGTGGGAGTACAAAACTTGTTCTACCACTTTGGAAAGTAGTATGGAGGTTCCTCAAAAAACTCCACATAGAGCTCCCCTATGACCCAGCAATCCCACTTTGGGACATTTACCCAAATGATCACAAACAAGACCATACTAAAGCTACCAGCACAACTATGTTTATTGCTGCATTCTTTAAGATAGCTAATATATGGAACCAACCCCAATACCTTAGCAGATGAATGGATCAAGAAAATGTGGTATATATACACAATGGAATTCTATGCCTCCATCAGAAAGAATAACGTTGCCCCATTTGTTAGTAACTGGAAAGTTTTGGAAAAACTTATATTAAGTGAAGTAAGCCACGTCCAAATTAACATTGGTCCCATGGTTTCCCAAATTTTCAATAACTAATATTTGTCTGGGTTAAGAAGAAAAGGTCAAAAGCTATCTGCATATGACGAGATAGGATGATGTTAAGGGACATGAACCCCAAGATAGGGACACAAGTGGTTTTTTCTTTCTTGCTATTGTTTCTAACATACGTATAATGTGCGATGTGATTTTTTTGTTTCTTTATATGTTCCTGTCTCTTGCTATAACTCCTGTTTTCACTGTATTTGAAGTTGGTGCGCCTACATCTTCTATATACGCTCCTCTAATTTGTGGAGGGGAAAGAAAGAAAACAAAATGCTTAAATAGGGGTACAGGTTGACACATTGTAACCATGAAATACACAAGACACTATGTTGAAAAATGAACTTTACAATTTAGGTGGGGTAAGGGAGGAGGGTTGTGTACTTATGGAGCTGGGAGGGAAAGGATGGTAGGGGAAAAATAAAGGAGGAGGTAACAATTTTTTTTACCTTGCTCATTACCTTGCTCACGCAAATGTGACTCCTCTGTACATTATTTAGCTAATAACTAATATTATGAGGCAGACTGAAATGAGACTCCAGAGAAAGAGTCAGAAAGACTGATCAGAGAGACTAAAATTGGTCACACAAAGATTGGAAAATAGAATTCCTTGTAGAACATACAAATCATTGAAACCCTGCATATGTAAGGACAAGAGAGCAAAGTCCACAAATGCACATTTTCTTAGAGGTCAGCTATTGAATTATCAATGGAAATATTTGTATTCTTAAATATTTGACCACATGTGAGAGAAGGCTGAAGAGAAATAAAATGCCATCACTCTGGACGTCCAATATCACACTAGGAAGTAATCAATCACTGATTTGTAATAAAAAGAGAAAACAATTATTCCAAATGAGGGTTTCATTTCTTTTCCTGTAACAGTTCTTGATTTAGATGCTAGCAATTACCATACAATTGATCCAGTACCACAGCTGAAATGATATTGACCGCAGTATTCTCACATGAAGGAAAAGAGAAAATTAACAGATATCTGAAAAAATGACTTGAGGATGAAATGTTCTAATAGTGATATCTGAGGTTTTGACACAGGTGAAGAAGTGGATTTTCTTTTCTAAAAAATCTCCATTTTTAGCCTGGTGACAGTGGCTTACATCTGTAATCCTAGCTACTCAGGAAGCTGAGATCTGAGGACTGCTATTCAAAGCCAGCCTGGGCAGGAAAGTCTGTGAGACTCTTATGTCCAGTTAACCACCAGAAAACCAGAAGTGGCATTGTGGCTCAAGAAGTAGAGCACTCACCTTGAGTTGAAGAGCTCAGGGACAGTGTCCAAGCCCAGACTTCAAACCCCTCGACCAACAACAACGAAAAATCTCCCTTTTCTTGGATTGCCTACATCTTTTCCTATCATTCAACAAAGAAGCCATTTTATCACCCACTAAATTTAAGTCCTAACCTAGCTACTGCTAATAGAATGATTTGGTATCTTTTTTTTTTTTTTCTGTCCATCATGCGACTTGAACTCTGGGCTTGGGCTCTGTCGTTGTCAACTACAAGACAAGGCGAGTGTTCTCCTGCTTGAGCCACAGTGCCACGTCCGGTTTTCTAGCAGTTTATTTGAGATGAGAGGCTCACAGACATTCCTGCCAACGCTGGCTTTGAACAGTGATTCTCAGATCTTAGTCCCCTGAGTAGCTATGATTACTGGCCTGAGTCACTAGCACCCGGCATGTTTTGGTATCTTATGGCAAATGGTTCATATTTGGGGGAAAAAAAACAACTATGGTAACATTTTTTCCAGTCCTTAAACTCTGGGCCTGTGCCCTGAACATGGTTATGCTGGTAGCTTTCATGTGAGCTTGTTGGATTACTGCCCATGAGGGGAATTACTGAGTCTTAAAAGAGATCTCTGTTTAGTCTTTTCAGGAAACTCAGTACTGCATTCCACAGTGGTTGAACAAGTTTAATTTCCCACCAACAGTGTAATAGAGTTCCCAATTGGCTACATCCATGCCAGCATTTACTATTGTTAGTTTCTTGATAAACGTCATTCTATCTGGGACGAGGAATAATCTGTCTTGTTTACTTGTAGATTTGTGGGCACCTTCTAGCTACTATGAATGAATCCATGAAACCTATATTGCTCGGAGTCTGCATTCCTTTCTCTTTTCTCTTAGTATCATTTTCCCCAACCTTTCATTTTCCTTAAGACTAGTGAAAAGTCATCTTTTCAGATGAGTGAATAGAATTCCATTATGTGTGTGTGTGTGTGTGTGTGTGTGTGTGTGTAAGATGAATATAGGCCCATGAGTTCATTTCTAAGTCTTCTGTTTCATCTGTAATTTAGTAGTTCCATACTAAAGTTGAATTGTTTTCTCTACTGAATTGAAGAATATTGTTGGGATTTTGATGAGTATTGCATTTTCAATTTTTGTGGTTCAGTATTGCAGTTTTTGCCATGTTAATTTTTTTTCAGACTTCATGATCATATGTATATTATGTTCGGAAAACACACATTGCAATTTTGAACAAACAGAAGGAAAAGTGTCTGGCAGTAGTTCCAGAAAATTTACCCTCTTAGGCTGCAGGAAGCCTGTCTCCCCCTAGGCCTTTTACTATTATTATTACTACTAATTATTATTATTATTATCTTTAAGTAGTTGTTCAAAGCAGTTTATGAATACAACACATCTTGATTAATGTCACTGCTTTTTAAACTAGAAATATTCTTTTTTATTTAGTTACAAGAGTTTTCAGATTCAATTCTTTTTAAGAATCTTAACAACTAGGTTATGAATAGCCTTTTATAATTACCAAGTCTATTTTTGTCCTTGGCCTAGGCAAGTTCGATATAAGTCATCCAGCCCCCACCTCATCATTAGAGAATGAATGATATTTCCAAATGCCTGAGAAGTATAGCATGCTTTTATTTTCTTACTTTTTAAAATAGGACTTGAATCAAGGACCAGGGCATTCTCCCTTTGCTTCTTCACTCAAGACTATAATTCTAACACTGGAGTTACACCTCCACTTATGCTTTCTGGTGGTTAACCAGAAATAAGTTTCCTGAACTTTCCTGCCCCAGCTGGCTTCAAACTATGAGCCTCAGATCTCAGGCTTCTGAGTAGCTAAGATTATAGGCATGAACAACTTTGTTTATGTTTTTTTATTGTGATTAAGTGATTACATAATTTCCCAAATTTCAAACTATTGTGGGATCGTGATGCTCAGTTAAACTCACAAACACATTCTATCTTTCCTGGAGCAAATTGTCTATCATGGTCTATAACATTTATGAGTTCTATGAGCTTTGCAATACAGTTATTTCTTCCACATTGGGTGGTATGTACATTTCTTTTGTTTTGCATAGCATCAGCTGTTCCCTCTTTCTCATTTGTTCCCTCCCTCCCATTGCTGCCATTAAGTTGCTTAGTTCATTTTGGTCAATGTCCTGTGCAGCTAATTGGTCCCGTTGTTGTATGTTTTTCCCTGATTCACTCTAGTTCTGTGTTGTCTTCCTGGATCCCCTTCAGTGTACATATATATACCATACATGTGATCAGCAGCATGGAGTTATTTACTTGTGATTCAACCAGATTAGTGGAAGCTCTCTGTTTCTTAAGTCCTGTTAATTTTGTCATATCACTTAACATTTTGGATTTAACATCCACTTATCAGGGAGACCATGTACCATTTGTCTCTTTGATCTTGGCTTACCTCGCTCAACATGATTTCTTCTAACTCCATCCATTTCCATGCAAATGCCATTATTATTTTGTCATTTCTAATGTCTGCATAATATTCCATTGTGTATAGATACCACAATTTTTGGATCCATTCATCTATGATGGGACATCTGGGTTTTTTCCATATCCTGGCTATTGTGAACAATGCTGCAATAAACATGGAGGTGCATGTGTCCTTGTATACTGGTTCCTGTTGTTCAGGATAGATGCCTAGAAGTGGTATGACTGGGTCCTATAGGAGGTCAATAATTAGCTTTTTGAGGAACCTCCAGACTGCTTTCCAAAGAGGTTGTATAAGTGTACATTCCTACCAGCAGTGTAATAGGGTTCCTCTTTCTCTGTATCTCCTCCAGCATTTGTCGTTGGCTGACTTGTGGGCCATTCTGACTGGGGTAAGGTAGTATCTCAGGGTTGTCTTTATTTGCATTTCCTTCACAACCAGGGATGCTGAACATTTCCTCATGTGTTTCTTTGTCATTTTTATCTCCTCATCTGAGAAGTCTCTTTAGTTCCCTTGCCCATTTAGTAATTTTTTTGTTAGTCTTGGGAGAGATCAGTTTCTTGAATTCCCTGTATATACTGGATATTAACCCATTGTCTGTTATATTGCTGGTAAATATTTTATCTCAATTAGTTGGTTGTCTTTCTAGCACGGTTGTGATAGCTTTAGCTGTTCAGAAGCTTTTTATTTTAAGGTAGTCCCATTTGAAGAGTCTCTCTCCAATTTGTTGTGACCCTGGGACCCTGTGCAGGAAGTTCCTTCCTGTGCCTATAAGTTCAAGTGTCCCTTTTACTCTGTCCTGCAGTAGTTTCACAGATTCAGGTTTGATGTTAAGGTCTTTAATACATTTTGAGTTGATGTTGGTGCATGGTGATAGGCTGGGGCCCACTTTTAGTCTTCTGCATGTGGCCGCCCATTTTTCCCAGCACAAGTGGTTGAAGAGGCTGTGTTTCTTCCATTGTATGTCTTTTGTTCCTTTGTCAAATATCAGCTGACTGTAGGCATGTGTATTTATTTCTGGATCTTCTATTCTATTCTACTTGTCTTCAGGTTTTTGTGCCAGTAACATGCAGTCTTTGTTATTATAATTCTATAGTTATGTTTGAAGTTCGGCATGGATATCTCTCCCATGTTGTCTTTATTTCCTAGAACTGTTTTGGCTATTCTAGTTCTTTTGTTATTCCATAAGAAATTTGGGACTGTTTTCTGTATTTCACAGATGTACATCTTTGGTATTTTAATAGGAATTGCATTGAATTTGTATATAAATTTTTGCAGTATTGCCATTTTCACTATATTAAGTCTGTCTATCCAAGAGCATAGGAAGTTTTTCCATTTCCTAGTGTCTTCTGTAATTTTTTTCTATAACTTTTCATACTTTTCATTAAATAGTTCTTTTACATCTTTGGTTAGGTTAATTCCTAAATATTTAATTTTTCGGGAGGTTATTGTGAATGGGGTTGCTTCCTTTATTTCCTTTTCTGCTTGTACATTGTAAGTGGACAGGAAGGCAACTGATTTTGTGAGTTGATTTTGTATCCTGCTTCTTTGCCGAAGTGATATATGATTTCTAAGAGTTTGGGGATGGAGTTTTGGGATATTGAAGGTATACTATCATGTCATCTGCAAAAAGGGATAGTTTAACTTCTTCTTTCCCTATGCGGATCCCGTTAATGTCTTTTTCTTGCCTTGTTGCCCTGGCTAAAGATTCCAGAACTATGTTGAAGAGGAGTGGAGACAGTGGGAATCCTTGACTTTTTCTGGATTTTAAGAGAATTGGTTGTAGCTTTTCCCCATTAAATATAATATTGGCTATTGGTCTGTCATAAATGGATTTTATTATTTAAAGAAATGTTCCTTCTATTCCTATTTTCTCTGGAACTTTTAGCATGAATGAATGTTGAATTTTATCAAAAGGCCTTTTCTGAATCTGTGGAGATAATCATGTGATTCTTGACCTTGGCTCTGTTGATGTGTTGGGTACATGTTGTGATTTTTCCCATGGCATCCTTAATTCTGTTAATATGGGTTTCTTGTCTTCTTTTTTAAATTAAACTTGCCAATGGTCCATCAATTTTATTTATTTTTTTTCAAAGAACCAGCTTATTTGGTTAATTTTGGCTATGATTCTCTGATTCTCTAATTCATTAATCTCTGCTCTTAGTTTGGTTATCTGGCTCCATGTACTAACTTTAGGTTCTATTTTTTCATGTTTTCTAGCTGTTTTAATTGCAACATGAGATTATTTACTTGGTCTGTCTCTATTTTCTTGATGTGGGCACTGAGGGCAATAATAAATTTGCCCCTCAGGATTGCTTTTGCTGTGTCCCAAAAGTTTCTTTTAGAGGTGTTTTCATTTTCATTGAGTTGTAGGAATTTTTTAATTTCTTCTTTAATCTCTTCCATTACCCAGGCATTGTTTAGAAGTGTATTGTTCAATTTCCATGTTTTTGAGTAATTTCTGCAATATACTTTGTTATTGAGAACTAGCTTCATTCCACTGTGGTTAGATAGGATACAGGGGATTGTGTCAATCCCCTTGTATTTGCTTAAATTCCTTGCATGAACTATGATATGGTCTATTTTGGAGAAAGTTCTTTGAGCTGCTGAGAAAAATGTGTACTGTGTTTTTTAGGTTGAAATACTCAGTAGATATCAGTTAGTTGGGCTTGAAGTATGGCCTCATTTAATTCAGTAGCTTCTTTGCCAATCCTCTGGTTGGCAGACCTGTCCTTTGGAGAAAGTGGGATGTTAATGTGTACTAGTATTATCGTATTGGGATCTATTTTATTCTGTAAGTTTGAGAGTATTTGCTTAACATATCTGGGTGCACTAATGTAAGTTGATGGTAGTAATATCCACCTCTTTGATTGTTCACTGTACTAATATGTAAAGTCTGTCGTTGTCTTTTGGTATTGATTATAATGAAAAATTTATTTTGTTAGATATCAGGATTGCTACACCTGCTTTCTTCCTGGGTCAATTTGACTGATAGATCAGTTTCCAGCCGTTCACTCTGAATTTGTTTGTATGTTTGGCTGAGAGGTGGGTCTCCTGAAGGTAACAGTTTGTATGATTGGCTGAGAGGTGGGTCTCCTGAAGTCAACAGATTGGTGGGTCATGTTTTCTGAGCCAATCTGCAGTTCTTTTTCTTTTGATTGGTGAAGTAAGCCCGTTATTATTAAGAGATAGTATAGAGAGATGCATTGTGGTCCCTGTGATTCCCTATTTTCCTAAGGTTTTCTTCTTTCCTTTCCTCCTGTGCTTCCTCAGTTACACTTTTATTGATGTCTGTCTGGGTCCAGGTCCCTGCTTCTGGTTGCTTTCTTCAGGTTGTGTCCCCCCTCTTAGAATTCTTTGTAATGCTGGCTTAATGTTTATGTATTCATTTAGTTTTTCTTTGCTATTAAAATTTTTCAGTTCTCCATCAAATGTGAATGCTAGCTTTGCTGTGTATATCAGTCTGGGTTGACAGTTATTGGCTGTCAGGGATCGTATGTTACTTTCCCAGGCCTTTCTTGCATTCAGTGTTTCTGTGGAGAAATCTGCAGTGATCCTAATTTTTTTCCCATTGTAGTATAGCTCCTTTTTCATTTTTGTTGCATGCAAGATCGTTTCCTTATTATTCAGATCTACCATTTTTACTATAATTTGTCCAGAAGTGTTTCTCCTGGGATCCTGCTTGCTAGGTGTTCTATAGGCTTCTGTTATGTAGGTAAGACGTTATTTTTTGAGATGGGGAAAATTTTCACTGATTATTTTGTTGAATAGGTGTAACATTTCCTTGCTTTGATATTGCTCACCTTCGTCCATTCCAATTATACCAAGGTTAAATTTCTTGACCCTATCTGCTTGCTCTTGAATTTTCCTTTGGCATAATTTAAGTGATTTTTCCACATCTGTAATGTTTTGGTCCAGTTGGTGTATCCTGTCTTCTGTATCTGACACTCTACGTTCCATTTCGTTCACTCTGTTAACTGTGGCTTCCATTGTGGTTTGCATGGAAGAAATGGACTCATTTATGGATTTGATGTTCACTCTCAAAGTACTGATCTCACCTTTTAATGAAGTGTATACTGCCTCTATTTTTGCACTGATATCACTTCTCAGTGAGGTGTGTGCTGCTTCTATTTTTGCGCGTACCTCCTGTTTTAGATCCTGCATCTCTTTTGATAGTTCATCCCTGTGATCTTTAATTTTCTGGTCTATTTCTCACTTTATTTCCTGAGTCATTGCCTCCAGCATATATTGGATGTAGCTTTTGTCTTCCATTCCTGCTTTGCTCCCACTAGGGCTCTCCCCTGGGTGGCTGCTGGCTTTTGGGGATAGCTTGCTATCCTGGGTGTTGATAACCCTTGTAATTTTTCTGATTTTCGCATGGGGATTCAGGGATTATTGGAGACTAATCTGAAAATTTGTTTTGGTCAATAAGTGTCTGTCTTTTCTTGGTTGCTGTTTCTCTGCTGGTAGAGAGAATCTGTACCTGATCTCGGTTCTGTTGAGGGCCGGCCTCCAGCTGCTGGTCTGACAAATATAGAGTTCTCAGTTCTCTGTTTTAGATCACTGGCAATTCCTGTCTTTGGAAGAGTTGAGCAGCCCAGATTGCTCCTACAGGTGCTCTTGGCGAGTTTGGATGTGCTGGATGCACTGTCCCAGATGCTGGAGTTTGCTATGGGCTCCTGATATTTTTTTTGGTGGGTTGTGGGCTTGAACTCTGGGTTTGGGCACTGTCCCTCAGCTCTTCAGCTCAAGACTGATACCCTACCATTTAAGCCAAAGCTCTTCTGTCTCTTTCTGCTTATGTGGTGCTGAGGAATCAGATCCAGGGCCTCATGCACCCAAGACAAGTACTCTACTGCTGAGCAACCTTACCAGCAGAGCTCCTGACTATTATCAGGTGCTGGTGGCTTGTGTTGTTCAATTTCCAGCCTAGAATATATGGGTTGGGTTCTGGTAGGGTTTAGGCTTCTCCTTTCCTGAGCCCCCAGGTCTTTGCTGTCACAGATGTGCTTCCCAGGGGACGCAGTTCCCTGTTTTTCTCCCCTCTGCTGAGGCACATGCAGCTTCTTACTTCAGTTGGGAGGAGTTGGTTGTGTTGCCCAGTCACCGGATCCCCAGACCTGGTGCCAGTGCCCGGCCTGGGACATGCCGGTTGGACCTATGCTGCTGTGTATCCTGCCTAGTTTATGCAGCCTGGGGTACTCAAATTTCTTCCACTGTTGGGTGTCTGGACCCAGAGGTGCTGTTCCTGGCTTGGGCATTTAAGCTCCCTACCAGGGGTGCGCTTGCTCTAGCCTGGCGAGCTGAGTGTGCTTCACAGTCTGGTAGAGCTCTAGAACATTTCCCAGTTTTAGTGGGTCCTGTGGTCCAGGTGTTGGGATAGGGTGTCTGAGTCAGGGTCGCGGGATTCCCACCAGCTCTGTTCTCTCTTAAGGCATACACTGTCTACTGTGGGATACTCACCCAGGTGCTAATTGTTCTTTTTGTGTGATGTACATCATTGGTTGCCGTTGAAATCAAGAATTCAATTAAGGTGGTTGTGGGCTGGGCTGGGTGGTGGTGGCTCTGTGAGTTTCTCTTTTGTCTCTGCCTCAATTGATGCTGTTAGCGTCCAAGCGGCAGGATGGGCCTCTTTCTTCCACCCGAGGGATGGGGGAAGGGCCTCCATGCAGGTTCTGAGCGCTGGGGTATGTCTCTGTTTGTACTCTCTGGATCAGCATCAGTTCTTTGCAGGTCTTCTGCCTTGTTTTCTGTGGGCATCCCATGTAGCTCTGGCACTCCCGCCGAGAGGCTGAGTTCCTGGCTCAGAGGTTTCTCTGTTCATTGCGGTTTGCGGGTCTGACACCGGTACTTCAGACGACTTCTGCACAGGTGATCTGCAGGTACTGAGCACGGCGGTTTGTCTCCAATTGCGTTCTCTGGATCACCACCATTTCCTTGCAGGATTCTGCTCTGGTGTTCTGTGGCTCTGTGTAGCTCTGTAATTCTTGTCATGGGGCCGAGTCGCTTTGGCAGGATGGAGCCTCTCTGCTCGGATAGAGAGTGAGGGGTGGGGTTGGGATCTTTGTGCAAGCTCTGGGCTTGGCGGTTTCTTCAGTTCGTCGCGATCAGCGGGTCTGACACCGGTACCTCAGGCTGCTTCTGAGCAGGTGATCTGCAGACAAACCCCTGTGTCTCTGGGAGTCTGGCAGCCCCTGTCGGGCTGGCTGGGTGTGGTTTGGTGCATTGCTGCATGGCCAGTAGAGGTTGGGGAAGGGGTCTTCACACTTCTCTTTTCTGAAATTCTTTTTCTCTCTTTTTTTTCCCTGCCTTCTGTTTTTCTCTCAGTGTTCATCTTTTTGTTCTTGTCGGTTTCTTGGGGGAGATTAAGCGTTGGAACACGACTCTCTTTTTGGTTGGGGAGAGCTGTGGCATTTCCCTACTGCCCCTTGCCATCTTGCTCATCCATCCAATTTTTATATTTTTAAATATCTATTTCATTATAAAGATGCTGTACAGAGCGGTTACATTTACACGAGTAAGTTACAGTTCTCATTGAACATTGTTACATACTGCAGGTTTTTTTTCTCCCCCTGACTCTTCCCTCCATTTCTCCCACACACATTACATTGTAAATTAATTTCTGCCATAGTGTCCTGTGAGTATCATTGTTGCAATGGGTCACCTTTTGTACTTCTTTCAGTATTTTGTTATTTCCCTTCCCTTCCCCCAATCAGATAAATGCATATACAGGATGCAGAGTACCAGAATCAAAGACAGGAATTGCAATGAATAAAACCAATAGGAAAAGAAAAATGATATAAAGTAAGAAGAAAGAACTAGCTACAGTATATTGGCTACATCAAGCTTGACAACTAAACAAAAGAAGACCTGTTGTTTCTATGTCTTCATTTCAGTTAGCATCATTTTGTATGGTCACATATACATTCACACCTCCTGAGCTATAATGATCCACTTTCAGGAGTAACAGGCTAATGTTAATAATTTCAAGTGAGAGAAATCATAGAGCTCAAGTCATTTTGCATGTCCTAGGAATTGATACAATGCACAAAAATTACATGCTTTAATAACTACAATGCCAGTTTATCAGTGCAGTACTAGGTGTCCCTTGGCTGGAATCCCTCCTGAGGAAACCTAAGGCAGTTGGTGCACCTGTCTTCTGGGCTGGATTGAGGGCCTTGCTGGGCAAACAGCAATCCATTCCTGGATCCCACTTACAACTTTTTTTAGTAGACCCCCTACAAATCTCTCTCATCCCAATAACAGCCTTCTGGCTTTCAAGTGAGGTTATCTTTCATATCTCTTAGAGCTCTCCACACCTTTGTCTAGAACAGCTTTGTTCCAGGGCCCACATTCAGCAGCTTGTTCTAAGAAGAGTAGTAGCTATTTTGCTAGCCAAATATAGTCTCTGCCATCTACTCCTCAAATTAGTCTTTGGTGTCAGTATGAGTCTGCTCAGAGGGTAGAGCCAGCCTGGGATGGCTTTGAACCATGATCCTCAGAACTAAGTCTCCTGAATAGCTGGGATAACAGGCGTGAGCCACCTGCACCCGGACATCATTTCTTTCTTTCTTTTTTTTTTTTTTTGTCGGTCGTGGGGCTTGAACTCTGGACCTGGGCGCTGTCCCTCAGCTCTTCAGCTCAAGGCAAGCGCTCTACCACTTGAGCTACAGCGCCACTTCCCGGACATCATTGCTTAATTCCAGGAACATTTCAGGGGGTGGAATAGCACAGCACCACATACATTTGTTAGCAACTGCCCCAGGTTGAGCCAGATGCTCAGACCAAAACCACTGACCTTGATATTGCCTTTGGTGTCCAACAGGATGTTGTTGGACTTAAGGTCTTCGTGTGTGATTCTGTTTTGGTGTAGGTAGTGAGCAGCACTTAGAATTTGTATGATGAGCCTCCTGGTTTCATCCTCATACAGGCGGCACGCTATTCAGATCCACCCCAGGTGGTATCCCCTAGTGGCCAGTTCCACGATGATACATACATACTCTTCCTTCTCCAACACCTGGTACAACCTGATGATGTGTTTGTGCCATACCGTCTTAAAAATGTCCACCTCATTCTTTATCTAATGATGATGACTCTCACTTCCAGGCTATTTTAAATGCCACGTCCTTTTCTGTGACATGGGGATGGGCCACCTTCACTTGTCCATAGGTACCTTTGTCGATGAGCTCATTAATCTGGTATTGTTTGATGATCTCCTCCTTCAAGAAGCTTGAGGATGATTCTTTGTGTCCTTCCATCCTCCCACTATGATGGCAGGTAGCAAGTCTACCTAAAATAAACTTAAGAAAATAATGGCAAACCAGAAATAGTAAAAGAAATACCAAAATCCAAACGACAACCAGTCCCCACAACCAAAAATTCATTTAGCCTTGAATCAGTCCAGCGGGTCATCAAGCAAGAGCTCCCAGCTCTGTTAACTGACAGAGGTTGGAGCACAGTGTCTTCCTATATATCCTGCATGGACTCACACAATGGAGCAACCACAACCAGGCATTGTAATCTCTTGGAGGAAATGGACCAATCAGAGTCTGGGCCAGTGAAGTCAAAGAAAAAGTGGACCAATCACAGCCTGCCAGCATTGACATTCTAGCTCAGAGGCCTCAACGACTGCTGCTAAGGACTCCAGGTGGGCTTGAGGTTGCTCTGGTCATTATCATGGCATTTTTGAAACCACTAGGACAGTGGTCAATATCCTCTGTTTTTCTAGAGGACCACTGCATCTTATAAATTGCTTCTCTACCTAATAGCCTCCATTCTTGATTGTCAACTTATTGTCTGGTTCCAACAATGGCATTGCACAAAGGCCTCCCACCTTCTCAAGGACAGTTATGTCCTACAACTTCCTCTTGAGGGTACAAGCTGGCTTTGAGCCACAATCCTCACAATTCACCTTCCTGAGTAGTTAGGATTATAGTTCTGAGCCATTGGTAGGTATTTAGCTCATCTCTTACATTTGGAGACAGTATATTTGTTAGAAAGGTAGGTTTCAATATGTCCTTTTAGCACTTTAAATTTCTTGCCCTTGCTGTCTAATAGATAATTTAGTTTATGATGAGAAATTAGTCATTATATCATTGAAGATCACTTGGGTGTGATGAATCGTATCTCTGCGTTTTGGGAGGATTTCTGTCTTTGTTTAATTCGAATTTGTCTTAGTGTGGACTTAGGTAATTATGTTAATTTTTTGACCTTGTAGATACCTGCATAGAAGGGTTCATGCTTTAATCAAAACTGGGAAGCTATTGGTTATTATTCCTTCAAATACTATGTATTTCTTTTTTTCCCTCTGTACATTATACATATATACATTATACATACATATTCAAATTGTATATGTGAATATACATATATATATATATACCTACATATTTGTATTATATATGTCTTTATATATATATTTATTTTCACATAGCTTCCACTTTTGTGGTTGTTTATGGTAGGAAGGTTAGATTGATCGTAGCTACTCCATCAAAGAATTAGAAGTTTTCCTATTTATTTCTTGATAAAAATATGCATTTCTTGGCAAGGATATTGAAACACATAAAAAGCACAGCTAGCCCCTCGCCTCCATATCTCTCTGAGCACAGCACCATTACTTATTGGGTTCTTCTAGTGTGTGGTGTGATCTTTTGCAATGTCATGTACTGCTTCAAAGGCCAACAGGTCTGCACCTGCAGGAGGAGCTGCTCCAAAGTCAGCCTGCATGAGTGTACCTGCCTGCCTCTGTCTTGGTGTCAGAGCCCCAGCAGCTAATGGGGTGACCTTAGCAGATGTGCGTGTGCCAGGATTGCAGATTGGTGACTGCAGGAGGCACAAGCACAGCCTCTATTTTTACCCATCAGAGGTCTACGGTGGAGCCTGGGGGTGTTCCCCTGTTGGAAGCTATGCTTGGAGCATGGCTGAGGGCTGCAGAAGCCTCACTTTGGCCTCACATCTGGGGTACAACAGATGCCAAGGATTTTTTGGGCTCTTTTCAGAATATATGGCCAGGTTCAAGAGCAGATGATTTCAGGGGACCCCTAAACACAGGTTGGGCAATGGAGCTGGGAGGGGCAAGGCTGTCCAGGTTGGCAGGGGTCAGATGATGAGCCTATATTAGTAGTCTGCTGGCTTCCAAATGAAAAGCTAGACTTGCTTGCTACACAGAAATATCCCTCTAAGAATGGTTGCACCAGAGAGTCCCATGGTGGTGGGGGGAAACTGCTAAAGACTGCAGTAGATGGACCAGGGGCACTTGGTGTTCTCCCTAGGCAATTCAATGCTGGCTCTGGCAGGAGGAATCTGAAGGTTCCCTAACACTGCAGATCCAGGGAAGCCAGAGCCCAAGAAGACACCAGGCTTTGCCAGATGGGCACTGGGCAGGCTGGTAGGTGAAACCTTGCTGGATGGCTTTGCAGAGTCCTCAACCTGGCCCACCTGCCAGCACAATAACCTGCCTAGGATCTCCTCAACTGTAGAACTTGGAGGCAGCAGTTCTTCTAACTTAGACATTCAGTTTCTAGCTTTCTTGAGGCTGATGTGGTCAGGGCCAGTGTGGAGGAGCGGCAGGCCTCCTGCTGGGGGAAACAGATGTCCCTTCCAAGGCATCTTGGGAAAGGGATGCCCCTGGAAGTGGACTCATGGAAAGGCTGGTCTGTCCTGCTCAAAGAGAACACCTCCAGTTTGTTTGACTGTTTGGTTGAGTTGGGGGGGTCTCCCCTTGGAGGCAGTGATATTAGGGGACTGTATTGGTGAGATTATCTCAAAATTAAACCAACTGTTGATCAAGCAAAAGAGTAAGGCTTGCTGAACTGCCCATGGTTAGTGTAGTTGAGGTCATGGCTGCTTTTGCCTTGAATGTCCTCAAGGATTTGTCACCAGAAGACAAATGACTGGATGCTGGCATGAAGTCCAATGGTTTTAGGAAATTTATCAGAGAGCCCTACTTGGCTTGTATGTCATTCAATAGGGCTAACACTGGGTGCGGAGTTTGAGCTTTAGAGCTGGGCATCACAGCTTGATCTTTTTGGAGGACTATGGATACCTTCTGGATGGTGTTGGACCTTTAAGGTGTCTCAGTACATTTTGAGATTAAGTGTGATCCTCTGAGCTTCATCCTAGGTTTATGACAGGGCTGAGTTCTCCCTCCCTGCTGTCCTGATGCCTTTAGGGTGTGGGCTGGTTTCTGGCAAGTAGAGAAGTTTAATGTGTCTTCTATTGCCTGAGCCTCACTAGGAAGGGCTGTTGTTGGCAAGGAGGATTGTGTAATTGGGAGGTCTTTGTGTTCTTTGAATAAGGGAATCAGAGCACATCTTAGCTTTCTTTTTGAATGTTTAGTTTCTGTGGAAGTCTAAAGACATAAGAGTTTAAGGCTCCAGAGGCTTTCTAGTTTTCCAGACATATCCAGCATTTTTTTTCACCTTACAAAGACACTTCTAACTTCCTCCATTAGTTATACTCTCCTGAGCCTTTTGGCTATGGCATAAATGAGGAAAGACAGGCAGTGATGTCCTGTTGCTAAGGAAGGCAGTCAGGACTGCCTTGTTGCTGAGAAAAAGCAGGCAGGCCTGTCTTGTTACATAGTTTCATTTTATTCACCAGTGTTGGTAAATAAAGTCTCCAGATTGGAATTCAGGGGCTACCCATGATCATTGCTCATTCTTTTTCCCTGCTCTTACCATACTGACTTTCCATTTAAATTCATTTTTACTTTTCATTTTTTGTCAGAAGTAAAGAGGCGATTAAAAATCTATATGCAATACTAGTTTTTATCCTTGAATTACTAAAATACACGAAGAACATATCAATTCAAGAAGCATAAAATGGCAGATAGGGGCTGGGAAGGTGGCTCAGTGGTAGAGTGCTTGCCTTGCATGTATGAGACCCTGGGTTCTATTCCTCAGCACCACATAAGCAAAAAGAAAAAAGCCGGAAGTGGTGTTGTGGCTCAAGTGATAGAGTGCTAGCCTTGAGCTGACGAGCTGAGGGACAGCAGCCAGGCCCAGAGTTCAGGCCCCACGACTGGACCAAAAAAAATAAAAAAATAAAATAAAATAAAATGGAAAATGGCATGAGTTTGGTCTCTGTCCCTCTACTGTGACTCTCTTCCTCTATTCTGGGGTGACCACTGCGACTAGTTAGATGTGTATCCTTGCATTCAAACCAAATGTGCACAAAGGAGAGGCTATTAAAAAGAGACTTGACCACAGCTACCCAAGGTACCCCAAACCTATCTTAGTAGGAGGACAAATTTCCAATTCACACTATGGAGATTCAAACTTCTATATTCAGGTTCACAGACCTTAGCCAAGTCTGTGCTGGAACCACATGACTGAAGATGGTAGCTCATTGTTCACTAAAAAAAGAAGTCTGCAATAACTGTAAATCTCCCCCCTGCCTTTCTCACTAAGTAACAGTATGAGGTATAAGGACTAAGGAGTTAACAGGCCTTTTAGAGATTACTAGACTTTGGCTTTTAACTTTTGTATCTCCATGTTTCGCTTTAGATCAAATATTGGGTCTGTAAAGCAGCAGCCCAAGAGAAAGTGATGTCCAGAACTTGTTTAAGTGTCTCAGACTATTTGAATTTGTTTTTACTGAATTATCTTTTTTCCTGCAATCCACACCTGTGGCCAAATGGGGACTTTCTTACAGTTAGCGGACTGAAGGCCCAACACTGCATCTATTTATGCCTTGTTCTGCAGCCTTGTTCTGGTATATGGCTGTTGCAATCTTAGATTTAGAACCCCTGTCTTTCTTCCCCTCTCTTTCTCCTCCCTCTATGTCCTTCAGTAAACAATTCCAAAATATTTGTTGAAAATAAAGCTTGGAAAATTGTCATAACATTAAACAGTAGTGTCCACCTTTGAAGCCTGACAATTTTGTTAACACAGGTAGAGAACAAGCAAGATAAAATGTATATGCAATATACAGATGCGCACACCTACACCAAGGGAATATTTTTCAATAAATATGTGATTGTATTCAGTGAGTATAATAATATCCTGAACAATTATAATCTTTAACCACAATCTCAATTTGAACTAATAAATGCTAGAACAACTTCTTGTATCATTTAAATGATTTACTTTTCAAATATTCTCTGAGTTGTTTCCTTAGTGCTATTAGCCACTTCCAGGGTAACTATTAGTCAAAAATTCATTTAATCTTTATCGTATTGATATCATGCCTATTGATATTATTGGCTGTAAAGTTCTCCAAACTATAAACTTTTAAACTTCCCAAGCCAAATTTCTTCCTGTGCCTTAACAGATTGTTTCCTCCAGGTTTTATAGACCTTGAATTCTCCGTGGGAAAAGAAGAGATCTATGTATCTAATATATTTTTAGTATATTTTTAAGTGTGTGTGTCAGTTTTCTTAAACAAAACATAAATGAATAGGTCTTCCATTTCCTAGACAGAAATGATTAATGTTACAAAAGAAATACAGGTGAATCAGGCCATCATGGGTACTGAGTATTAACAGATATGGGAATTCCCCAGGCAACAGTGTGGAATGTGGGATGTGTGTGTGACAGTGTGTGCGGGAAAGTCCGTGAGACTCTTGTCTTCAATAAACCACTAGAAAACCAGAAGTGATGCTCTGGTTCAAGCAATAGAGCACTCACCTTGAGCTGAATAGCTCAGGGACAGCGCCCAGGCCCAGAGTTTAAGCCCCTCAGATGACAATAATAATAATAATAATGATAATAATAATAATAATAATAATAACTATTATTATTATAAAGGAAATTAGACAAAGTCCACAACTTAATTGTACAGCAATACAAAATAATGCATAATAGATTTAGCAATAAGTACCATAAAAATTAGATCAAAATATTATAAATGTCATATTTTATATGTATATAAATTTTTCAGAAGGATTTAAGAGTGGAAAGGGTGACATTGATCAATATCAATGGACACATAAACTGTCATATTGAATTGAAAAAAAATGAAAAGCATGCTTCAGAAAATAATATATAAATAAATAAAACCAATACTCAATCATTCAGAAAAATTATATATATATATATACTTATTCAAATGTTTATGTGTTCCCATATATATTATATACATTTTGTAGTGTCATATTTGACTACATGTGGCTTATATAATTATTTTTAAATATTTTCTTTTTGTTGATCAAAAAGCGAATATCTAGCTTTCAAATTATATGGCGTTCTTTTTTTTATTTTTGATATATTTTCATTTAGGAGAAAATTTGAACCTATTATAGAGCATTTTAACTTTTGGAAAGGCTGTACTCATACTGGATTAGCAGGGAAACTGTGCTCTATTCATCTGTAAAGACCTACGAGAAAACCATTCTCATGGTCTAAATCAAAAAGTTAGTTGCTACGTACTGAAGACTAGCTTGTCTTTGTTTATCTAGTTGTGTGTGTGTGTGTGTGTGTGCGTGTGTGTGCTTGCGTGTGTGTGTGTGTGTGTGAGTGTGTGTGTGTGTGTGTGTGTTTGTGCATGCACGTGCATACGTAGGCCTGTCTTGGGGACATGAACTCAGGACCTGGGTGCTGTCTCTGAGCTTTATTTTTTTAATATTATCACTTATGCCACAGATCTACTTCCAGCTTTTTGCTGGTTAATTGGAGATTAGAGTTTTGTGGAGTTTCCTGCTGGCTTTATACTACAAAACTCAGATCTCAATCTCTTGAGTAGCTAGTATTACTGGTGTGAGCAACCAGAGCTCAGATAGAAAGCTATTTTCGTCTACAATTAGGGATTATAATTGTCTTCACTCTAGCCTACCCTTCTCCCTAAGGTATCACCAAATCATGATGTGCTCTTCCCTTATATTTCCTTTCTTTCCCTGAGTTCTTGTCTTTTCTCCCAGCTTCCATCTAACAATACTGGGCACATATAGAAATCATCTTAGCCAAGTGAACTGTCTTCACATTTTATTTCTATTGTTTTCATTTTCCTGGCTAAGTATGTTGCATTCCTTAGAACTAACTCCTCACCATAATCATGTTCTTTGAATTTTTTTCTAGAATAGCATATATAATAACTTTTGATTCATTTAAGTGTTTTCTGATTTAGAACATGTGGCTATTGACCAATAAGAAGATACAGGAATATATGAGACCAAAACTAGAAACCAGTATATACCTTTCTTCTCTTCTTCCTCCTCCTCCTCCTCTTCCTCCTCCTCCTTGTCCTCCTCTTCCTCTTCTTTCCTTCCCTTCCTCCTCCTCCTTCTTCTCTTCCTCCTCCTCTTTATTCTTTCCATTTTCTCCTTCTTCTCTTATTTTATTATGGTTTAAATCATAAGTTTTCTTCAACAAATGCGCTCCCCAAATCCATGACACTTTCTCTAAGTTTCAATAACCTTTTCTTCCCTCATATTTTTATTTGCATCAATTGCTTGTCTTGAACAAGGGAGTTTCAGAGTGACATGTACAGATATCATTCATCTGGGCTCTGACTTGGTTCAACCTAAACCATGCTACGAGTTTCATAGACTTTGAGGTTGAAATTTCATGGATGTACATACAAAATCAAAGGTTTTCACCCTGTTCTCTTCACCTTTGAAAAAATGACTCATTGAAAGGAATATTATCCTCCACATTTATTTTTCCTTAAAGCAAGTGAATAATAGGAAACATTTTGCTGTGGAAAAGTGAAAAGGAAATCAACAAAGTTGAAATAGTCTATTTATGCTTGAGAACTCTTGCATACTTCACGTACATGCTGTTTGTATTATGACTATTTGATATTTTGACTCTCCATTCATTGATTGACTTCATTACTTGATAGGAAATTTACGTAGTCCAAGATGTATCTCAAGGTATTCTGCAACAGTTATCTGGGTATTTCAGCCATGGAAGACAAGAAGCACATACCTCACAGTAAGCTGGAAATATAATAGAGTTCATTCTTTCTTAATATAATATTTCAGTGAGTTGTTTATACTGAAAATGAAGAAGTTTAATTGCAACAAACATGTTAAAGGATTGACAGGGATCCTCTGTATACTTTGCATATATATATGTGTGTGTGTGTGTATACACACACACACACACACACACACACACACACATATATATATATAATTTAAAAGCATGACTCAGTTTCCAAAAACTTCTGGATAAAATTTTAGGTGTAAAAGCACCAGTAAGTGGCTTTGCACTTACAGATCAGAAGGAAACCAAATTAGTGCCAGGGGGACTTTTGTTCTTTTAAATGAAGAGGAGCATTACTGTTGAAGAGAGTCAATCTGAGACTAAATTTTAAAAGATTAAAAAACAGTAAAGCATTTCAGATTGTATTTCTGTGATATAAAAAGATATTATATTGAATAAAATGTATCTATTATATGGATTCCTTTTAGAAAAGGGCAGTAAGGTCTGCCTGGAAACTACATTATGTTTTTTCTCTTTTCTTAAAATGAGGAAAGAAATGCATGCCACAATTACCTCTTCTACACTTTGTACCATGGAACAGTAACTAGATAGCACATTGATTTTTAGTGCACTTTTCATTTGAAACAACAGCTTCTACTTTAAGCTGATTAGTGATTCTTCAAGGATTAGTGAGCAATCAAAACATATAATAATCACATTGCTACAAATATGGCTATGTATGCAACATAGTCAGAGATCATGGAAGACTGTACTAATGATATAAATCAGGTTAAATGGTCAATTTAACTTTGGAGATAAGGAAAATGCCTTTGAAAAATAACAAATTTTGCCAGACACCAGTGACTCACACCTGTAATCCTTGTTACTCAAGAGGCTGAGAGCTGAGAATAGTAGTTCAAAGCCAGCATGGGAAGCAAAGTCCCTGAAATTCTTATCTCCAAGTAACTAGCAAAAAGTCTGGAAATGTAGTTCATTGGTAGAGCACTAGCCTTGGGCAAAAGAAGCCCAGTGACTGTGTCCAAGTCTTGAATTAAGCTCCAGGATCAACACACACACACACACACACACAGCGTTCAATCCATATTTTCAGAATTTGTTTGCAAACTTATTTTAGTAAAGTATTTAAGTCTTTCCATTTCATAACAAATGGGGCAATATCATTCTTTCTGATGGAAGCATAGAATTCCATTGTGTATATATACCACATTTTCTTGATCCATTCATCTACTGAGGGGCAATTGGGTTGGTGCCATATCTTAGTTATGGTAAATAATGATGCAATAAACATAGTCGTGCTGGTAGCGTTAGTGTGGTCTTGTTTGTGAACATTTGGGTAAATGCCCAAAAGTGGGATTGCTGGGTCATTGGTGAGCTATATGTGGAGTGTTTGGAGGAAGCCCCATACTACTTTCCTAAGTGAAGTAAGCCAGGCCCAAAGAAACTTAGGTCGTATGGTTTCCCTCATTTGCAATAACTAGTATATTTCTGAGACAAACACTATCAGATAACTTGATGTTAGGCAAAATGTACCCCAAGATAAGGACCCAAGTTTTTTTTCTTTCTTGCTATTGTTTCTAACATATTTATAAGGTGATTTTTTTTTGTTGCTTTGTATGCTCCTCCCCCACGGTATAATCCCTGTTTTAATTGTATTTGTTGTTGATATAATTTGGGGAGGGGAAGGGAAAACAAAATAAATTGTTTAAACAGGTGAACCCATTTTAACAATGTAATGTACAAGATGCTATGTCGAGAACCGAACTTTACAACTTTGGTGGGGGTGGGGGCATGGGTGGGGGGTTCGGTGGGAGTGTAGTTGTGGAGATGGGAGGACAGGGATGGTAAGGACAAACAAAGAAGGAGGCTATAATGCTTAATAAGAAATGTACTCATTATCTTGCTCAGGTAATTTTAACCCCTCTGTACGGTATTTTGACAAAAAATTAATTTAAAAAGGAAAGTATTTAATATATATGGATACACATCTGTGTGTATATAATATAAGTGTAAACCAACGTAATAGATGCTGCACTATAACTTGAAAAACAAGATATATTGTAACACCACATATCAACTCCATAGATCTAGTAATAATGTGATTCTATGTTTAAAATATTTATAAACCTAGACCTTTAAACTAACCTACCTATATCATGATAAAAATTTATCAAGTAGAAGCAAGAGATAGAATTGTTATGGGAGGAAGTTTTTTGGAGGTTGGGAGAGAGGGAGTACTGCAGAATGAATCTCAGGTCCTTGAGCTTTCTAGGCAAGTACTCTGGCACTTGAGCCATGCCTTCAGCCTAAATATATGCAACCAGTTTTTAAAAACTGAAATAAGAATAAACAAACATATCTATTATTGTTGGTTATATTGATAATGGCAATTCTTACTGGGGAAACTTGGAATCTCAATATGGTCTTGATTTGCATTTCTTTTATGGCCAGAGATGTTGCACCGTTCTTCATGTGTCTACTGGCCATTCTTATTTCTTCTTGGAGAAGCCTATCTTTAAGTCTTCACTACACTTATTAATTGCTGTTTCTGTAAGAATTTGTTTTGGGAGGTTTACTTTTTTGAGCTCTAAGTATATTTTAGATAAGAGAACCTTGTTGGATGCATAGTTAGATCAACTCCCTTGCTGTGGGCTTTCTATTTATCTTGTTAGCTATGTCCTTTGCCATGCAGAAAATCGTTTGATGCAATTCCATTTATCCAGGCTTTCTTTGATTTGTTGTGGTTCTGGATCTTAGGAAGCTTCTTTTTATATATTTGCTATTTTTGCAGAAGTGATATATGGGGGGTTTACAATTACATGAATCAGGTAATGAGTACGATTCTTTTTGAACCACGTCTCCTTTCGTTTGTCCACTCCCAGTTTTTCCTTCCTATTCTCATCCACAGATGTATATTTCATTTTCCACATAGTGTCTAGTGAGTACCACTGTCATATTTTTTCACTTTTTATTCCATCTTTTCTGTGCCTATTCCATCCATGCCCTAGTGCCCTAGTGTATCCTCTGTCTGGGATGTGGTCAAAAGGCAATGCTACTACACCATTGGTGGGAATGTAAACTTACTCAACCACTCTGGAAAGTAGTATGGAGGTTTCTCAAAAGAATAAACACAGAGCTCCCCTATGATCCAGCAATCCCACTCCTGGACATTTATCCAATTGACCATAAACTAGGCCCCACTAAAGCTATCAGCACAAGCTTGTTCATTTCAGTGTTTGTTTTTTACAATAGCCAATATATAGAATCAAACAAGTTGCCCCTCAGTGGATGAATGGATCAAGAAAATGTGGTATGTATATATAATGGAGATTCTATGCTTTCACCAGAAAAAATGATATTGCACCATTCATAAGGAAATTGAAACACTTGGGGAAATTATATTAATTGACGTAAGCAGCCATACCCAAAGAAATACAGGTTGCATAGTTTTCCTCATTTGTGGTAACTAGAATATGCCTATAATTTTAAAAGTAAACACAATAGCTGGTAAAAGAAAAAAATAATAGAGGAAGGAAGTTGAGAGGGAAAAACAGAAAATGAGGAAAGAGGTGACACTGTTCAAAAAAGATACTCAGTACCTAACTTATGTAACTGTAACCTCTGTGTAAATCACCTACACAATAAAAATTTTAAAAAAGAAACAAAAAGAATACACAAACACAAATATTTCAATATACTAGTAGAATGGAGGAAAATGATGAAAGGAGTTTCTGATCAAGAAACATCAGATATTAAGTGCTTAAATTGTAACCCCTTTGTACAACCATTTGAAGTTTAGAAAGAATAAGTGAATTAAAAAAAAAAACTCAATAATTTGTTTTGTGAATCTATAGTTATTACTTGTAGATATACATAATCACTACTTTTATGTATTGAAATATTTATGTCTTCTCTTTTCTTTTTTCTTTTTTTTTGAGGGGGGGCCCCAGTCGTAGGGCCTGAACTCTGGGCCTGGGCGCTGTCCTTCAGCAGCTTTTCAGCTCAAGGCTAGTATTCTACCACTTGATCCACAGCACCACTTCTGTTTTTTTTCTATTTATATGGTGCTGCAGGATCGAACTCAGGGCCTCATGCATGCAAGGTAAGCGCTCTACCACTGAGCCACCTTCCCAGCCCCTCTTTTATATTTTTTAATATCTTTTTACTTCTGTATTAATAATAACAATTATGGCAATTTAGGATAATTTATTTCTTCCAAAATTTTAATATTAAAGTTTTTTTTTGATTTAGTACTACATTTGTTTTCTCAGTGTTTTTAAAATCAGATCTACATAACTTTCCAATATTCTTACTAATATTTAGTCACATACAATGTTTAATATATCTCATTCATAACTTAATTCTAGCATACATCAATTTGGATGCATTAGAGATATTTTATTGACCATTTTCTTAGTTTGCAAACTACTACTTATTTTGCTTTGTCTCAAACCCTAAATGCCAAGTAATTAGAAGGCAACTTTCACATTTTGAACATACGTATTTATTTTTATTTTGTTAATTTTTTCCTTATCTCAATCTTTTGCCTCATGTCACTTTATTTTCTTGTGAGGAATAGGGTTAGCATATTCCTTCAGAGAGAGAATTTTGGTGTGAAATGTTCTCAATTTTAATTCTTTACATATTTTACTTTTTTGTCTTCCTTTTTCATTGTCAAGGTGGTGTACAGAGAGGTTAGTTATGTAAATAAGAAAATAAGTATATTTCTTGTCAACTTGTTACCCCTTCCCTCATTTTTGTCCTACATCCCACCTCAACCCTTCCCCCTGAAGTTGTATAGATCATTGTTTACATATTTTAAATCTTTGTATTTGTATGGCAGTTTAATAAGAAAAAGAAACCCAGATTTGGTTTGATGGTTGATAAGTGCTTTAAACATATTGCTTTATTGTCATTGAAAAAAATTCTTCCTGTGCCAAGCATTCATCTCAGGGTCTTATACATGCTTGGCTTCTCTGGCTGCTGCTCTCCTACTTAAATCATGCCTCCAGACAAGCCGTTTGATGGTTTCTTGGAGAAGACTCCTTACAGCATTTTTTGTGTCCTTGCTGGCTTCAAACTCTGATCTTCTAGATTCCAGACTCTTGCTCCACTTGGATTACAGGTGAGACCCTCTGGTGTTGCATGTGTCTAGCATCTTATAGATGTTCCTTTATTGTTGAAAAGTTGGTGGCTTATTATTCTTTTTTTTTTTAATTTAATTTTATTTTATTTGAGAACATACTGTACAGAGGGGCTACAATTACATGGGCAGGATAACGCATACATTTCTTACCAAGCATTGCAGCCTCCTCCTTTGTTTACCCTTCACCTCCCTTCCCAGCCTCCCCACTCCCCCCATCCAATTTTACCCCCCTCCCCCCCCCCACACCGACATTGTAAAGCTGGTTTTGACATGACATTTTGTACTTCTCATTGTTGCAACAGGTCCACCTGAATCCTTAAACGACTTGTTTGTCCCCATCTCCTCCACATGTTATACTGACATCAAATATAGTGAAAGCGGGGGTTACACTGTGGGGGAGGGACACACAAAGCAACAAAGAAATAATCTTATAAATGCGTTAGAAACACATGCATGAAAGAAACGAAAATTATTCTAAACTTCTGTATTCATCTTATTACAGGTAATGTCAAGAAGTTAGAAATTATGCATGTTATGTTTTATCTTAATAAACGAATACTGACACCATACCATCCATTATTCCTTTATTTTTGCTTTCTTTATTTCTTCTGCATATTTGAACGTATACAAATCCATTCCATTCAATTCCCTTCCTACATGTTAGTTTTACAACATTTTTACTTTATTGTTAGCAGTTAAACCTTTTGTGAATTTTTATTTCAATATTTTCCCTATATTTTAAATTAATTTTAGTTGGAGTGTTTTGTGAAATACTAGCCTTCACATTACTAGAAACCCAGTTACAGATAAACCTATATATAAAACATGCTCTTAGTGTTGTCTTTATATAGTCAAGATTTTTGTAATGGGTATTTGAGGCTCTAATAAAGACATTAAATGTTGAAATAAACTGGGAATAATATAAAATGCTATTTAATGAAATTTCTGTCTTGCCTCTACCAGTAACTAATATGTTTTGTCTAAATAAACTCCCACATGGTATAAACCCTGTTTTCATGGTATTTGATGTTGGTATAATTTGGCGAGAGGAAAGGGAAAAACAAAATGTTTAAATAGGGATACAGGTTGACCCATTGTAACAATGAGACATAGAAGACACTATGTTGAAAAACGAACTTTACAATTTAGGCTTGGGGTGGGTTGCTGTAGATATGGGGTGGGAGGGAAGGGATGGTACGGGAGAACAAAGGAGGAGGCAACAATTCTTGATAAGAAATGTACTCATTACCTTACTCATGTAACTGTAACCCCTCTGTACAGTATTTTCACAATAAAAAAATTAAGAAAAAGCATTGTAAGTTTTACATTCTTTTGCTAAGGCTTTCAAATGAAATACCACACACAAGGTGAACTATAAAAGAATTATTTATTTATTCTCACACTTAGAGGCTAGAAGTCAAGCTGGTGCTGGTGTTGGAAGCATCCTCCCCTCCGTTCCATGGGGGTACTGTCTCCGCCCTTGCACTTGTTTTCTTGATACTGTTCTTCTTTAGGCTTATTTCTCTATTACATTTCCTTGTCAATAAAGGATCATAGTTCATTTTCACTGTGCTATCCAATAATGGCCTCATTTTAACTTTTTTCTTGGTGCAAAATCTATATTTTAAGTATTATATTCCTGGGTATGAGGGATGACGGCTGAAAAAGTAAAGTTGGGGGAGGGGCACACTTCAGCCCAGGCACAGATATAAGTTCTTTGGATGCCATCACTTGCATTCATAAACTTACTCTCACAGTAATTTTCATGGGATCTCACATACTTGAATTTGTATTTATTCCACTGTAATTTAATTGATAGCTATCTGTGTGATGTCACTTCGTAAAAATACAGTGATTAATGTAAAAATGTAGAGGGTAAGAAAGGAAAAAATGTAAGAAAGAGAAAACAAAATTTTCCTGGCTAAGGATACAAATGTTTCGCATAATGTATCAATGTCACAACCATTGACTCTTGTCAGTACTTGCAAGTTTTGTTGTTGGTGTGCTGATTGTAAAACAAATCTTCCACGTTTTGAACTTTTTAAAATCATTTTGGGCAATTAAACCCACCAAAACCCAGAAACAAGACCAAAATATGAAGTACTTTATTTGCATATCCAGATTTCCAATTATGTGCCTAGTAATATGCAAATAAGCCTTACTTCCTCTTGAATAAGAATTTGATGGTTGCAATCCATCTCCCCAAATTATATGCCCAATGATTTTTAGAATTTTTGAGAACTACTGTGAAATCCCAAATGCTCATATGAAACTATACTAGAATCAAGAAATATTTGCTCATTGTCATCCAACAACCTTATTTTGCTATATTTATGCATGCACATGCATGGACATATAGGTACATGTGTGAATGATCATTCTCATAATACCTAGATAGTACGTAAACATGTTATCACAAAATCTAGATAATTCAAAGTACAATTCATTTAGAAATAATGGTTAGTATGCTGACAAATGATGTGATTATGACTTGAATTATTGTACCTTGTACTCAAATACTATAAGAAGAAAAGATAATGTGTCTGATAGATATTTCCTATTCAATTGTTCTTTAGTAGAACATAAAATTTCTTTGCAACCTATTAGAAATTTGTTACTTTTATCCTTCTAGGCACTGGATACTCAAGAGATTGAGAGCTCACAAAGAAGTTCTAAGCCAGCCCATGCAGACGAATCCAAGTGACTCTTGTCTACAAGTAATAAACAAAATTCAGGAGTGGATTCCTGAATTAAGTGGTATAGCATAAGTTGTGAGTGGTAAAATACAAGTGAGACTGGAATCCTGAGTTCAAGTCCAGTAATAATTTTTATGACTATCATACCTAACAACCATTATTTACATAAATGTATAGACTAGTTTATTAATTTTTATGTCCAAGATCAGGACTGTCATTGGCTGGAACTTTAATAATTGAGCCACCTCTCCAAAGCCTAGTGTATTAATTTTGATAAACATTTTAAAGATGTTTTGTTGTCTGTGCGTTGATTGGAAAAGAAATTTTCTGTGTTTTCAACCTTTTAAAATCTTTCAGGGCAATTAAACCCACCAAATCCCAGAAATCTCACCAAAACTTGGAGTGCTTTATTTGCATATCCAAATTTCCAATCATGTCCCTAGTAATATGCAAATAAGCCTTATTTCCTCTTGAATAAGTATTTGATGACTGCAATCCTTCACCCCAAATTATGAGCCTTATGATTTTTGGATTTTTGAATAAGATTTTTTTATTCTCATGTGTCAATACTCTAATGTTTTGCACTAATTTCCTATTGGATAATTTCATTTATGAATTGTGTGGCTAAGGATTACTGTTTTATCCTAAATTGACATAATGTGGCAAAATTATAATGACATACCAAACATACATTCTGAAAAGCTCATTAGGGCTGGGTAATTATAGCTACTTAGGGGTTGAGGTCTGCAGGGTGGTGATTTAAATGCAACTAAACAGAAATCCTCCAAAAAGCGACAAAATATCATCTAATATAATCTACTACATGCTGAATATATTTGTATATGTGATCACAAATATTATCCTATATACTGTTTTAATAAGTAATAGTATTCCCATTAAAAAGTAATGCTTGCCAAAGAGAATTAAGTTCCCCATTAAATCAGTGTATAAATAAATGACAGACCAGAAAGTCATCAGATTTGAGACCCATTGTTAGCATTTCAAAGCACAAAACTATTCAGTGGACTTTATGGTTCCATTAATGTAGTTGGATACTGAGTTTGAAATACTTCCATGGATGCTCTTTTCCTCCCATTAATAATCAAAATGGCTGTACAGCACTTTCAATGAGTAACCAGAGGATTTCACTCCGTGCTGTGTGGTCCATTCATTGCTTAGTCACTTTTGTAATTTAAACATATTTTAACTGTGTAGTCATATATTGGAATATATGTAATTGACTGTAATGAATAAATATATATCTCTATAAATAACAATGTTGATTTTGTATTTTTTAAAGCTTGAGTGAATGTATTTCAAAAATGTATGGATGACAATAAAATGGTTCAATGGTAGATGAAGATTTAAAAGTCTTATAATAGTAAAATACTCAGATAAATGTGACATTGAGAAAAATATTGTGGATTCCAGAACAACAGCACATAAATTACAGACAGCACAGATGTGTCTTGGGAAACCATAGCAGATTCATATACAATGAATTTATTGTCTGCAAAAATAAACAAAAAGGGATAGTGGCATAAAAAGTTAGTACTTTTTATATGTTATACAGTTGACTAATTCTGTTAGATTCAATGAATATTTCTAGGAGACTAGTTAGTTGTTTTGCTTTGTTGTGGTGTTTGCCAGTATTGAGACTTGAATTCAGGGACTCATGTTGTATATTGTCACTTATGCAGGTGCTCTACCTCGAGCTACAAACTTTCAGCTCTTTGGTAAGAATATTTCTTGGATTTTTCTACTCAGACTGGCTTCAAACCAAGATCCCAAAATCTCAGCCTCCTCAGTATCCAGGCTTAGAGGGAGCATGAGCCATTGACACCTGGCTTTGGAATTTAAAACATTAAAATAGAAATAAGGTTTTGCATTCATTGTTTGCATTCATTGGATTCATAGTAACAATATCCTACTTGAATTCAGTTCAACCAGTATGTAGTACATTTTTACCTGAAAAATGTGAGTAATTCAAAGCCAGGAAAAAATTATTTAAGGACATAAAACTTTTGCTAATTTCATATTGTAAAGACACAGAAATACTGCAAGCACTATGATTTAATAAGCTATGCTAAACACTGAAATTGCTAACTGATGAATCATGTGAGGATCACAAACCAACTGGTAGGTGTAGATAGACTTCCTGGATAGAATTCATTTTCCAGAAATGAGAGACCAGATGCAGAAGATATATTGTTTAAACAAGACACAGAAATTTTACTTTTATGAAATTATATTGAATCTGGCATTTTGTACAAATTATTAACTTATAGTTGAGGAATTTAGTATTGGAACATTATAAGAAATGTCCATTAGAAGATTCTATTAGAGAAATGCTATTGTGAGTCTGTGGGCATCAGTTTATAGTCACGTTTGTTTCAGAAGACCTATTAAATTAACTTTTGAATGATGTAACTAAAGGCAAGCAATACTTTATATAGCTCAACTGGAACACAAATGCTCACTTAAGCTGAGATCTAGAAATGAACTTTTGGATGAACTGTATAACTCCTTGCTAGAATAAACAATTGGTACTGAGTTAGTGAAGAGAAACCCTGTATATTTCTGGCAAACTAATAAAGATAAAGCTTTTTTTATTGTCTGTAAGTAGTTGTACAAAGGCAGTTCAACTCAACATGTCAGTCTATGAGTATAATACATCTTGATTAATGTCACTCCTTCCACCATTCCCACTCCCATCTCTCCCAAATCTACCCACTCCTCAGATTATATGATTTCATTTTCATAATGTGCATTGAATATAATGACTATATCCATTGACCCTTCCTCTTTCCATTTATCTGCCACTGCCTTTGACTAATTCCTCCTGACACCCTACAAAACTGGTTCCTAGGCTTTCTGGTTTTCATTTTGTGAAACTGTTTGCTAGTCTTCCAAGCAGTTACATCACTACAATCCTCCCCAAGGATTCTTTTCTTTAGACAATTTGTTTGGGTTTATGTTACATGACTCCTACGTGTTTTTGAATATGTTTATAATTTAATTTATAAACACATGAGAAAAAGCATTCGGTCCTTGGCTGTCTGAGCTGGTTTTACTTTGCTTAACATGATGTTTTTCAGATTCAATCATTTCTTTCCAGTAGTTGACAAAATTCCATTGAAACTATGCACACAGTTTTTTGCTTCCACTCATCCATTTAAAGACATTTGTGCTATTTGCATAACTTGGCTATAGTGAATAATGAGCAATGAATATGGTTGTATGTACCTTGGCTGTGTATTGGCTTGTAATATTCTGGGTAGATGACCAAGAGTAGTATAGCTGGATTGTAGGGGGAGCCTATGTTTTTTCTTTTTCTTTTTCTTTTTTTGAAGAATATCCAAAAGTGCTTTCCAAAGTGGTTTTGCTAATTTACATTCTTCCCAACAGTGTATTAGGCTTCAAGCTCTCACATGACCTTTCATTCAAAGCCACCAAAGCCACACTTCCTCTTCCACCTTAGTTAATTATAACTAAGAGACCCATGCATATTTTGCCTGACTTTGAACCTATTTCCTCGGATCTCAGCCTTCTGAATAGCTATAATTATAGGGATCAACCCCAGCACCTGACTAATATCCATTTATTTGCACCATAGTACTCAATATTTATTAAATACACATAAATCATATGTCTGTAGAAAAATCTATTTTCAAAATAACAGCAGTAGCTACAGTGTAATTTAACATTTTATAAACCAAATGCTAACCATATGTTCTATAAACAATAAACAGTTACAAAGTGAAGAAATATTACTTTAAACAATTTATTTAATTCTTTCATTTTTACAAGAAAATACACTATATCTTCTTAAGTTGTTCGTTAGCATAATACATCATTGCAAACGTTTATTCAGAAATGACTTATCCTAGTCAACATTATTGATGTGCCTTACATACTAGTTTTCATCTCTTATTTTGCAAGAAGAAATCCTGTAACTGAGTGACTTTATGTTAAAGGAATCTGTTTGTCAGTGGAGAACCAAAGCTTCTGGTTGAAATATATGAAGGAGACAATAATCAAAGGAAAAATTGAAAGAGAACTTTTTAGAATATGAGGATGTATGTAAGGTCGATATTTTAAATAAACACATCCTCTAATATTTTAAAATTTTATTTATTTTGATATCTTTTACTAGCATAGATGAATAGTTAAATGTAATATAATTGTCATGATTATGCAGGTGAGTGTGGATATTGTGGTTTGAACAAATTAATAAAAGTTATCATCTATTCTCTTCATTCTAAACATTAACACTGTAGATATTCCACCATCTAAAATAGAATGTGCTCAAAGTACATCTAAACTAAGTTTGCTTGTCAAATTAGTATCTAAGAGAAATCTAACAGCAATCTCATTAAGGAGATCATTTAGGACATGATTAAGAAACGTGTTAAGAATGGAGCTGGGATGTAGTTCAGTGGCAAAGTGTTTGCCTAGCAAGGCAATGTCCTTGGTTCAATCCCCAGTATCAAAGAAGAAAAAAACAAAAAATCTATAGCTAGCCAGGTGCTGGTGGCTCATTCCTGTAATCCTAACTCTTCAGGAGGCTGAGATATGAGGATTCAACTCAAAGCCAGACCACACAAGAAAAGTCCAGGAGACTCATAATTCCAATTAACCACCACAATCAGAGCTGTGGCTTAAAGTCATAGAGATGTAGCCTTGAGCAAAATTGGTCAGGGACAGTGCCCAGTCCTGAGTTCAAGTCCCACAACCAAAAGAAAAAAAAGTTTGGAGAATATTCTTCATAGAGCAACTCACTCAAAGTGTAGCTCTACACATTGTATGTTTACTTGTACATCACATACATTGACTGATCTGCATTAACTTCAGAAACAAAGATTGAGAATTTGATTAAAGTATAAAGATTATTGGTATTCAAACCTGCTCTTTGCAGTTTGACCATTGACAGCTGGTTCCCTTGGCTTTGCTTCTAATTTAAGCTATTCAGGAGTCTGAATTCCATACAATCATAGTTCAAACAAGTCTTGAGAGGAAAGTCCATGATACTCTGTCACCAAAAGGACCAACAAAAAAAGACAGGTTGGAGTGTGATTTAAGTGGTAAGGTACACTGTACAAATAAGCCAAGACATTAAGAAGAATTGAGCTCAAATATCAATATAAATAAAACTCCCCCCACATGCAATACAAATAGTAATAATTAATATATGACACTGCCATGCTGTAGTACAGGGTCCTTACACTTATGTCCAGTGTTCCTGCTGATTAACAGTCTCCAGTACAGTCTTAACCCAAGCACCTCAACATAGAAAAATAAACAAAAATAAATAAACAAAACTCCAGTACTTAATATAAATCTAACAGGTAGATTTTCTAAGAGATTATATATTCCAGAAGCAATATATCCACAACAAAACAGTACATTGTAACACTCAGGCAAAAATTATGGGAAAACAATGCAACAAGAGCCGAATGAATTATGAGGATAAGCTATAAAACACAAACAATTGAATGTGCACAAAAACAACAGAGAGGGTGATTAAAGGTGAGAATCACAGGGAAAACATCTGAAAAATTTTCAAATTTGGTCAGAGATGTTAACTCTCACTTGGAAAAACTAACTACAAATACCATAAAATAAAATATATTAAAGCTATAGTTTGTTTTTCATAATCTAATCACTAATTTGCAAAGACAAATAGGGCATCCTAAAATGGTCAGTTTGAGGTGCACATTTATTTCAAAGGATAAAGACCATAATATCTCAAAGCACTTTTTAGACAGGATGAAAACAGAGGAAAAACAATGGCTACAATTCTAACCTTCTATTACCATCCTTAAAACTAAAATACATAGACATATCAGGAAAAACAGAGAAATCATCAGTAGTCAAATGTTAGTAAAAGTAGTTAAGGATACAGGAGCAAAGTTGTCCAAGCAGAAAACAGAGAAGGGAAGAAAAAACACGTAAGAAATTAAATTTAAAGGAAAATTAATTGTAAAAATTAATGATCACAATGTGTATGGAAGCTTAAAATATATTTAAAGTTTTAAGACATCGACACAAGTTCCAAAACTCAAGACAATAAAATAGAACTATTAAATGAAGCAAGTATGCTTCTAAATAAATTGCTATACATGTTGCTAATTGACACTATTTATTGTGACTTGGCAAGTGTCTTCCTGAAAAAAAAATGCTGGAAGAAAAAACATAATTTTAATGTAATGTTACATTTAGCTATTCACAAATTATATAGGGAATTTTAATTATGGTCTCAAATCAATGGGAAATATCATATATCAGAATGGGTAGATATTCTAAGATAATGTGTCCATACATCTATGTAAATGTGTTTTTATTGTATAGTTCTGCGTTTTTTCAGCAAAGACAAATGTCCTTAATAATAAACACATTTTATTAGTGCTGTCTAGTAGAATGCATGAAAATTTAATTTGAAATGATTTATGTTTCTCAAGCAGCCTTCACAATGGCTTGTCCCTCTTTAGTCACAGCAGGGTATACTTATGCACCTGTATATTTTATAGTCAGAGAGATTTACATGAATTGTTGAAAGGCCAATAGTCTGGCAAAGTCTATGTATCTAATTGAACATTCTCTGCACTATTTTAGCATATTTATTTCTGCTTTATTTTTGAGTTCTCTAAGAGTCCAATTTTTATAAACCAAGAATTGAGTTATTTTCTTTTACAATTATAACTAAAGAATCAAAGCCTTTGTCAATCGATTTATTTCCAATGTGAAAAATGAATCATAATAATTAATTCGCTTTAAACCACATAGATTGTGTAACTTAAACTACACACATTAGAACCCATACCACATTTCTTCCATATTTATTTGCATTTAACAATGAGAATACTCTGTTTTCAATATGGAGACAATTAAATTCTCTGAACAACCATTGTACAATTTGACCCTATTGTACAACTGTGCATCTTAAAATGAAACATTTCTAAAACCTAAAACATTTCTTATTTACTTTGCGTTTTGAAACTTTTATAGATATTCATATTTTAAAACACATTTATGTAATTTTTTTGTGTGTGGATGAGTGACAGATTTGATAGTCGAATGGTTAATACAAGACAACCAAGGAATAACATAATTATTGAGATATGCAGTTGTTAAATCTATGTCTCCTAGGCTGCTACAGAAACATGATCCAGTTTCCATAATGATTTATGACATGAGTGAGTGAGTGATCTGTCAGATGAACAAATACAGGTTCAAAACAAATACAGGTTCCTAAACCTAAACTTAGTTTGAATATAGAATGTGATCATTTCAACTGCACCATGGAGTGCATAAGATTTAGCACAAATTAAGTGAGATTCTGGGAAAAGATTCTGGGAAGGGAATAAAAAGGAGGAGGCTGCAATGCTTGATAAGAAATGTACTCATTATCTTGCCCATCTAATTGTAACCCCTCTGTACAGTATGTTCACAAAAAATTAAAATTAAAATTAAAAATTAAAAAAAAAGAAATGCAAGCTTACTAAACTGGTCTTAAATGTTGTGAAAGAGCTATATTCTACCTTCAATTTTATAAGGTTTCAAAATTTAAGAAATTAATTACTTAACCAGGTAATTAGTTAGTTAACTAATTGTTTGTTCATGCCAGTAGTAGAGATTCTTGAAGTCAGGGCCTCACACTCTCATTTGGCATTTTCATTCTATTTGACACTTTACCACTTGAGCCACAGCTCTACCGTAACTTGGGATTATGTTGTGGATAAGGGAGAATGGTCCAGGGTAAAATGTCCTGCACAGTGTAAGATGATTCTGTAGATTGGATCTCTCACTAGTTCCAGAAAGGCTCTCAAACCTACTTATCCTCTCTGTTAGAAACAGAGAATAAAACAGAAATATACAAACTGGGCACCTGCGGCTTATGCTTGTAATCCTAGCTACTCTGGAGGCTGAGATATAAGCATCGTGGTTGGAAGCCTTCCAGTGCAGAAAAGTCCATGAACTCATCTCTTATCTCCCTTTAACCACCAAAACCCAGAAGTGGCACTGTAGTCAATGTAGTAGAAGGCTAGCCTGGAGTGAAAGAGGTCAGAGATAGTAGCGTAGGCCCTGAGTTAAAACCCTATGACTGACAGGAAAAGGGTAAATTATAATAGAAAAAATAGAGTGAGAATTATATATATGCAAACAGAGAAATGGAGAGAGCGAGAAAGACAGCAAGAATGCATGACAATAGCCATTGATTATTAAATATACATAGAAAAATATATATTTACTCATATCTATAAATAACATTTCAGTACCTAATTTTAGAATTTATTCTCTGATCTAGGAAAATGGCTTACTCATAAGTCTCAGTCCTACTCATAAAGAAATAGTGGCAAAAATGACTTAATTCTGTGAAGACAAATTAAACTTCATTTGTAAAAAAATGTCATGAATCCAGAAATGCATACTACTTCTATCCAACTCACTGCTAAATGTTGCCAAGGAAAAGAGGTTTAATAAATTTAGCACACTATAGCTGTGGTGGTCATGAGTGGTTACTTATCACCAATCCTAGTTTTATTCTTCCATTCTAACAAAATGCTTCAATCAACAAAATCACTTGAATATGGCACATAAAACACATGCTTTGAATTGATCTAGGGCACACAAAAATCACTCTAAATAATAGACAAAAAAATAGAAATGACTCTAAGAAAAAGACTTCATAAATGAATATCTATAAAATCAGTAAAACATATTGTATATGAAAAATAAATTATGATATTGAATAAATGTGGTGTGTAAATTTTGAGATCAAAGTTCCGGGAAGATGGCGGAGGAGAAGCTGTAATCTGAACAAGCTCTCGCATAGAAAGCAGTTTTAGAGTTCCAGTGAACAGTCCTAAGCCAGAGAATCACACCAAGTGTGCCATCACAGGACAGAGAGTTAGACAAGAGAGGGAAGCCAAGGCAAAAAGAAACACCTAAGTGCTCGCCAGCAGCCGCCGCGGCGGCGGCAGTGGCAGGGTTGCAAGCAGCGGAGACCACAGCCGGGGGGCCATACCTGAGCGCTCACACAGAGAGTCCGGGATGAAGGAGCCAGATGCAGCAGGTGAACAGATTCTACTCAACACCAGCAAGAACCAACAAAGTGCGGACATCTTCATCCTGCAGCTTGCAGATCAGAAACGACCCAGGATCCAAGACTCGGCGTGAGTAGAAGCCCGATGTCCTCACTCCTTCTCAGAGAGCAGAGGAGGGAAGGCCACTCCGCCCCCCCCCCCAGCACCTGTGATCTCCATATTGGATACCGACAAAGCCCAGAGCAGCTGCCAGCTCCAACCCAGGCCTTGGAATAAAACGAGTCATTTAGCAGGTCACAAGAACTTAACGGCAAAGTGACCTGCCAGACTCGGCTCCATCCAGGGAAAAGTCCCCCAGCTCAGGCGCCAGCCATTGGAGTGGCTTCCCTCACTGGGTAACCAGAGCCAGAGGCTGCCCCTCCCTCTAGCAGCCTCAACAATCAATTGAAAAACAGAATCCCTGATAACGGCTCCAGGCTGGGCTCTGGGAGATTTTCTTTTTGCACAGAAGAGCCCCAGGAAAAAGCTACTGATTGTTGAAAGGCCTCAATTCTACCCAGAACGTAGCCTCACCACTGCATCCCCCTCTTTTGTGATTCTCAAAGCAGATCACCCTCCTAGAAAACTAACCTGGGAGGGGGATCTCAAAATCTTGGGTAAAGCAGAGCATTTTTCTGCATCTTCCAACAAACCGACTAAAGAAACCAATCAAGCCACAGGACCTCAAGCTGACCAGAGACTCCAACAAAAGGCTCTTCACAGACAAAAGGGAGATACAGGATTCTTCCCACCCTTCCCCCCCAAAAAAAATCAAAGGACTTTTTTTTTTCTTCTTCTTTTTTCTCTTTTTTTTCTTTTTTTTTTTTTGTTTGTTTTTTGTTTTTGGTTACCTTATATATATATATATATATATATATATATATATATATATATATATATATATATATATATATATTTCTCTTTTAAACTTTTATTAATCTTTAATTTTTGCCTCTTCTGAAAAAATAATTGATTTCCAGTAACTTTTTTTTTCTCCTCTTATAATTTTTATTTTAGGAATATGTAAATGAGCGTTTTCCTTTCTTTTCTTATCTTCTTTCTCTTTTTCTTTCTTTCATAATTATCTTTTTGTTTTTTGTCTAGCTCTACTGAACTTCTGATCTTTTCTTCTCCCTTTCCCATCCTTAAAGTTTTTCACATCTCCTCTATGTCCCTCCCTTTCTCACAACATATTCACATTCCTCTCTAAATAGATGGTATTTTAATCTCTACAATAACATTAATTTTTACGTTTCTATTTTTTTTTCTGTTCTCTTTTCATTCCCCTATCCCTCTCTTCTTTTTCTCTCTCTCTCTACTTGCATCCTACCCGACCCATTCTCTGCATTGTGATTAGGACATAGTTAACTCTCCCTGTGCCTCCCTACACCAATCTATTCCTATTTTTCACCCACATCTCTCCCTAATCCTAATAATTTCTGGTTTTCCAAATTCTTTTCTGTGGTTCGAATTCCTTTAAAATATAGTTGTTTGATGTTGAATAGATGTATCTGTTGAACTAGATTGTATCTGTAGACTATTGACTGTACAAATGCAAACTTTTGTTGATGTTTGCCTTAAGATAGTGTTCTAGCACAAAACTGGTGCTATCTTCATCGCAAATGGGCAGAGTAAGCCGGAAAAACACAAGAAAAATGGCAAATTCGGGTATCTAAATTCCCAATCTTGATAATCAGTGGTCAGATCAGATAATGAACAATCCAGAGGAGAGTTCCCAAATAGCTCTACAAACACTGGTGGCAAACATGATAAATGAGATGTTTGACAACTTACAAAGGACTCTCTATGACATGAAAGGGAGAGAGAGGAGGCATCCCAGAAGTTTATACAGGAATATCATAAGCGTGAGGAAGCTACACAAAAACTGATACAGGATTTGCGTGAACAACTTGAGAGTACTCAAGCAGAAAGGGAGGAATGGCGTGAGCAGGCTGAGAACACTCAAAGAGAACTGCAGGAATCCCACGAACATGAGGAAGCTAAACAAGAGTAATACAGTAATTAAGAGAACAGGTAGAGAACACACAAAGATCACTAAAGGCATCCATAGAATCCATTAACAAAGAGCTGAAGGAAGTCAGGGAGACCACAAAGGGAATGCTGAATGGAACCGAACAGAAGGAATGGGAGTACAAAGAAACCATATCCAATCAACTAAGTGATTTGAGGACAAACACTGAACACCAAATTAAGGAAGTAAAGAGATTCATACAAGACCTAAAACAGAGCTTCAACAAAGAAGTTGAAACCATCAAAGCTGACCAATTAGAAGGAAAAGAGATTAAAAACAAAGTAGAGAGTCTTGACAGCAGGTTAGACCATGCAGAAGATCGAATCTCAGGGATTGAAGACAGCCTAGATATTATAGAGAAAGAACATACAACCATCCAAGACAAGTCCAAGAAACATGATAGATCTATCCAACACCTGGAAGACACCATCAGAAGGCCTAACTTAAGGATAATGTGTGTAGAGGAGCACCTAGAAACAGAAGTTAATGGTCTAGGAAATTTGTTTAACAGGATCCTAGCAGAGAACTTCCCAAACATGCAAAAAGATAGGCCTATTCAGATACAAGAAGCCTTTAGAACCCCAAAGAGACCAGACCAGAATAGGACATCCCACCTTCACATTATAATCCACACAGGATCAACTCAGACCAAGGAAAAGATCCTTAAAGCTGTCAGGGAGAAAAGGGTAATCACCTATAAAGAGAAACCATTAGAATCACCTCAGATTTCTCAGCAGAGACAATCAAAGCAAGAAGAGCCTGGAATGATGTATGCCATGCCCTAAAAACAAACAACTATCAACCAAGAATACTGTACCCAGCTAAACACTCCTTCATAACTGAAGGCCAAATAAAAAACTTCCACAGCAAAGAAAAATTGAAACAATACATCTCCACCAAACCAGCCCTACAAAAGATTCTTAAAGATGTCCTACACATAGAAAACCAACAAGACCACAATAAAGGCCAACAAACTGCACCCAAACTCAGAATCCAAGAACCATAGGAAGAACCCAGTTTTCTCATCCCCCAAGAAGGTAGATAACATGGCAGGAACTCCCAAATACCTCTCAGTCCTATCTCTTAACGTTAACGGACTGAACTCTCCAATTAAGCGACATAGACTCTCTAGTTGGATTAAAAAACAAGATCCTTCTATCTGCTGCCTGCAGGAGTCACATCTTGCCCGTAAAAACAAACACATTTTCAATGTTAAAGGCTGGAACAAATTCTACCAAGCAAATGGCCCTCATAAACAGGCGGGAGTTGCAATCCTAATATCAGATAAAATAGACTTCAAATTAAATATCGTGAGAAGAGATAAAGAAAGGTCGCTACATACTAATTAAAGTATCTCTCCTTCACGAGGATATTACAATTCTAAATATCTATTCGCCAAACAATGGAGCACCCAAATTTATCAAAGAAACACTACTTTCCCTCAAATCCCATATAGATCCAAAGACATTAATTGTTGGGGATTTTAACACACCACTCTCCCCACTAGATAGATCAAGTTGGCAAAAACTCAACAGAGAAACCGCAGATCTAAACAGCTGCATAGATCAACTAGACATAACAGACATTTACCGAACATTGCACCCAGCAGCATCAGAATACACATTCTTCTCAGCAGCACATGGAACGTTTTCTAAAATAGACCACATTCTAGGCCACAAAGCAAACTTGTCTAAATTCAGAAACATTGAAGTTATACTCTGCATTCTCTCTGACCACAAGGGAATAAAATTAGAACTCAAGACCAAAAGCAACCAAAGAAAATCCGGTATCACATGGAGGCTAAACAACACACTGCTGAATCATGAGTGGGTCATGGAAGAGATTAGAAAGGAAATTCAAATGTTCATGCTATTCAACAAAAATGAACACACAAATTACCAGCTCCTCTGGGACACAGCAAAGGCAGTACTCAGAGGCAAGTTTAGAGCTCTGAGCTCCTACATCAACAAATTGGAGAGATCTGAAACTAGCAATTAAATGACACATCTAAACCTCCTTGAAAAAGAGCAGCAAGATAAACCCCAATTCAGTATACGGAAAGAAATAATTAAAATTAAATCAGAATTAAATGAATTAGAATCCAAAAAAACTATAGAAAGAATCAACAAAACAAAGAGTTGGTTCTTTGAAAAACTTAACAAAATTGACAGACCCTTAGCAAATCTTATCAGAAAAAGAAGAGAACACACCCAAATTAATAAACTCAGAGATGAGAATGGAAACATCACCATGGAAACAACCAAGATTCAGAACATTATAAGGGAATACTTCTCAAAACTTTATGCTAATAAGTTCGACAACTTGACAGAAATGGACCTCTTCCTAGCAAATATTGACATGCCAAAACTAAACCAAGATGAGTTAAACTATCTTAACAGGCCCATATCAAACATTGAAATAGAAACAGCAATAAGAGACCTCCCAGCTAAGAAAAGTCCAGGACCAGATGGTTTTACAGCAGAATTTTACAAGGCCTTCAAAGCAGAGCTCACATCATTTCTCTTCCAACTCTTCAATGAAATTGAAAGAGAAAGCTCACTACCGAACACATTCTATGAAACCATCATAACCCTCATCCCAAAACCACTTAGGGACTCATCAAAGAAAGAGAACTATAGACCCATTTCTTTGATGAACATTGATGCAAAACTGCTCAACAAAATTTTGGCAAATCGACTTCAACAAATCATCCAAAAAATCATACACCACGATCAAACAGGATTCATTTCAGGGATGCAAAGCTGGTTCAATATACGCAAATCAATTAATATTATTCATCACATCAACAGGAGCAAGGACAAGAACCACATGGTTATCTCAATAGACGCAGAAAAAGCATTCGACATGATACAACACCCCTTCATGATGAAGGTTTTGGAAAAATTAGGTATCCATGGAACATTCCTCAATACAATAAAGGCTGTCTATGACAAACTTACAGCCAGCATTATACTCAATGGTGAAAAACTGAAGCCATTTCCTCTTAACTCAGGAACAAGAAAAGGATGCCCACTCTCTCCACTTCTCTTCAATCTAGTATTAGAATGCATAGCTACAGCAATAAGACAAGATGCAGACATAAAGGGGATCCATATAGGGAAAGAAGAAATAAAACTCTCCCTCTTTGCAGATGACATGATCTTGTATTAAAAGAATCCCATAGACTCCACTCCCAAATTACTCAAGCTGTTTCAAAACTTTGGCAAAGTAGCAGGTTATAAAATTAACCCCCCAAATCAATGGCTTTTCTGTATGCCAACAATGAGAAAAATGTTACTGAAATTAGGAAAGCAACTCCATTTGTAATAGCCCCACAAAAAATAAAATACCTAGGAATTAACTTAACCAAAGAAGTGAAGGACTTCTATGATGAAAACTTTAAAATCTTGAAAAAGGAAATCAACACAGAACTTAAAAAATGGCAAAACTCCCATGCTCCTGGATTGGCAAGATTAACATCGTGAAAATGGCAATACTTCCCAAGGCTATCTACAAATTCAATGCAAGACCTATCAAAATTCCACCCTCATTCTTCAAGGAAATAGAAGAGGCAATCCAAAAATTCATTTGGAGCAATAAAAGACCCCGAATAGCAAAAACACGCCTCAACGGAAAGAACACTGCTGGAGGAATATCAATACCAAATTTCAAACTCTACTCTAAAGCCATAGTAATCAAAACAGCTTGGTATTGGCATAAGAATAGACCTCAGGACCTATGGAATAGAATTGCAAACCCAGAAATGAACGTACAGACCTATAGCCATCTAATCTTCGATAAGGAAGCTAAAACAATAGAATGGAAGAAAGACAGCCTCTTTAATAAATGGTGCTGGCAAAATTGGTTAACTACATGTAGAAAACTAAAGCTAGATCCTTATATATCACCCTGCACCAGAATCATCTCCAAATGGATCAAAGACCTTGAATTCAAAGCAGACACTCTGAAAACATTACAGGATTGAATAGGAGAAACCCTAGGTCTCCTTGGCTCAGGCCGAAATTTTCTTAATAGAGACCTGGAAACACAACAAATCAAAGAAAATTTGGACAAATGGGATTGCATAAGGTTGCAGAGCTCCTGCAGAGCAAATGACATAGCTAGCAAGATCAATAGAAAGCCCACCGATTGGGACAAGATCTTTATTAGCCATACAACGGACAAGGGTCTCATATCTAAAATATACTTGGAACTCAAAAAATTAAACCACCCAACAACAAATCCTCAAAGAAACAACTGCCCAATAAATAAGTGGGCGAAAGACTTAAAGAGAAGCTTCTCTGAAGAAGAAAGAAGGATGGCCAATAGACACATGAAGAAATGTTCAACATCCCTAGCCATAAAAGAAATGCAAATCAAAACAACATTGAGATATCACCTCACTCCAGTTAGAACAGCAAAAATCAAGAACTCTAACAACAACAGATGCTGGAGGGGATGCGGACAGCAAGGAACCTTACTTCATTGTTGGTGGGAATGTAAACTTGTTCAACCACTTTGGAAAGCAGTATGGAGGTTCCTCAAAAGACTTCACATAGATCTCCCCTATGATCCAGCAATTGCACTTTTTGGCATTTACCCAAATGTATACAAACAAGACCACACTAAAGCTACCAGCACAACTTTGTTTATTGCAGCATTATTTACCATAGCTAAGATATGGAACCAACCCAGATGCCCCTCAGTAGATGAATGGATCAAGAAAATGTGGTATATACACACAATGGAATTCTATGCCTCCATCAGAAAGAATGACATTTCCCCATTTGTTAGGAAATGGAAAGGTTTGGAAAAAATTATATTAAGTGAAGTAAGCCAGGCCCAAAGAAACATAGGTCCCATTGTTTCCTTTATTTGAAATATCTAGTATAGGTATGAGTCAAGCAGAAAAGTTCAGATAATGTGATGTTAGGAAAACGAACCCTTAAATATGTATTTTAATGTTTTCGTTTCTTTCATGCATGTGTTTCTAACGCATTTATAAGATTATTTCTTTGTTGCTTTGTATTTCCCTCCCCCACAGTGTAACCCCCACTTTCACTATATTTGATGTCAGTATAACATGTGGAGGAGATGGGGACAAACAAGTCGTTTAAGGATTCAGGTGGACCTGTTGCAACAATGAGAATTATAAAATGTCATGTCAAAGCAAGCTTTACAATGTCGGTGTGGGGGGGGAGGGTATGATTGGATGGCTGGGTAGGGGGAGGCTGGGAAGGGAGTTGAAGGGTAAACAAAGGAGGAGGCTGCAATGCTTGGTAAGGAATGTATGCATTATCCTGCCAATGTAATTGTAACCCCTCTGTACAGCATGCTCTCAAATAAAATAAAATAAAATTTAAATTAAAAAAATTTTTGAGGTCCAGTGCGAATGAAGTTCCTTAGGAGATGCCATATTCAAGGCAGTTCCCAATGAGTAAGTGAGACCTGAGCAAGGAATTGAAGAATCAAAATTGGTAGCTTGCCTGGGAGTTGATGATAAGTGGTAGAAGTCTACCCTACCAATGGTAAGGCCTTGCATGCAAGCCCCATTACTACCAAATTGATAGCTAGGATATGAATATTCTAAAAAGATGCGCTGGGAGACAGTGGAGGAGTATTGATCAGAAAACAACATAGAAGTTAGTTTCTTAAGTCATAAAATACAAGAATGAGAGAAAACATGTCAAACTCATGTTAAGGTCAACTTACCTATAATTCTACATGCATGACAAGCCACAAAATAGATTTGAGTAGAAGAGAAAAATTAGCAGAATCACAACTTAGAAGTTTCTGTCTGTTCTGTTGAATTTATAAAAGTATGAGAAACAACAAAAAAAGAACTTATTCAAGTCTATTGCAATAATTCAAGAAAGAAAAGTTCTGGTTTCAACATAAATGTAACACTACAGGTGAAAGAAGTAATTAGACTTAGTGTACGGTTTGAAAAATATTGCCAAGAAGGTTTTTTATGGATTAGAAAAGAGGAAAGGTTCCATTGTTTCTAGATTGGACTATTGAAATTCAGAGAGGATGAACCATGATACTCATTTGCAGATTTTAAGGCATTAATGAAATCAAACAGACTGCTTTCTTTCAAAATGTTGGACAAAATATTACGTTTTATTCTTATTCCTGCCAATTTTATTTTGGACTACCATTATTTTCAGGTGAACTTAATCTTCAGTGATATATTTTAAAAAACAAAGTACATATAAGAATGAACTGTTTATTTTTTGTCACAATGAGAAATTAAATATCTATTTTCTGCTCAAGTAAACATAGAATATGAGTTAATGTCTGATATATCATTAAGTAAAATTATCATTTATTTCTTTGCATTTGGGAAATAATAGTTCTCTTAACAGCAGTTTAATACATCATAAAGAAATGTAATAAGTAAAGACCCAATACCATAAAAAGTCCTGAGATTATTTTCTTGACTATATACAATTTGGCCATATGAACATTAGCATGGAATCTACTCTAATTCTTAAGTAATAGAACTTGTCATGGTGTGGAAACAATGAACTCTTCAATGTCTGTTTCTTAAACCACAGGCAAATAAAAGCACAGGCTTTTATTTAAAAATCACCAAGGAATAAAGTTTAAAGTTTTGCAAAGATGATGCTTGTTGTAAATGAAAAAACACGTACATAATTGGCTGTGATTCATGAAGATAGCTGTAAATATAAGACATTGCCAATAAACCTGACAGTGGAAAAACAAAATATACGCAGTGATTGTGATTTTTCTTTAAACTCCTTCCAAAGATAAATGAGATACAGTGGGAAGAAAAGCTACTGGACAATTAATAATGTTACTTTTCATCTCTTTGATTTACTTTTGTTGCCTCATTCTTTATAATTTCATGGGTTTGTACTTGCCACTCTAATCTTTCCCTCTTGCAATTTTGTGTTGATTTAAAATTGTCTTTCCTGTGGCTTTTTCTTCTTCTTCTTTATTATTGCACTAGTTATTTTTTCTTGTTTTCCTAGTATTTTTATTCCTCTACATCATGGCTCTATTTAAGAGTTTTACAAAGTATGAAGTAAAATTGAAATATGTTTGTAAAAATGAAGGAAAGGCTCTGTGGTAATATATTGAGGCTTAATCCATGCTAACAGTATCAGAGAGTATCAAGGTTTCATTTTGCTTGTCAACGCTGCTCCTACATTTCTATATAAAGACTCCAGATGAGAGGTCTCTTCCAAGGTCAGGTACTTATAATGTCAGTCAAAAGCATGAGGAGATTTATTAGGTAACAACACGCATCTTTGCATTTTGCCCTTCTCCAATATAAACACTGAGGAGATGTTTGAAGCTGTGTGTAAACGTGGTCCTAATGAATAATAAATGATGATACACTGTTCGATTTCAAACTGATGGGCTCTTCACATGGCACCATTTTTCCTACAGAGGGCTACCTTTTTTAAATGCATGATGAATTATGCAAAACTGGTATTACGTGAATCAATACACACCAAAGAGAAGAATGCAATATAAATATCAAAGAACCACAAGAACTCGCATATCTGTGCAAACACAACACACACATGCTCAAAGATAAGTATTTATCTAGATTTATATATTCTTATGAAAGTATATGGTCCAATAAAGGATATCTTTAACTTGATTAAAATCACTATTTTTATTATAGTTTTTAACTTTGGAATGACTTATTTCAAAATTTTCAAAATTTGAATATCTGAGAGCTGTAATATTTACATAAACTTATTAATGATTTTGAATGTGGGCATCTCATTAGTATGACCAAAATGTTATTTTATGATTTTAAGATGTATATATCCTTATTTAGCTTCTTCCCAGGAAATATAAAGGAAATTCTTTGTAGTATCGATGTTTTTGCTGCACAATATAAATTACAGAGAAATTCAGTATCACTGCATTATTGGTTTTAAGCTATGTTAACAAATGCATGAAAGAAAAAAAACACTTAAAATACATATCTTAGGGTTCATTTTCCTAACATCACCTTATCTGACCATTTCTGCTTGACTCATACATATACTAGATATTGCAAATAAGAGAAATCATGGGACCTATGTTTCTTTGGGCTTGGCTAACTTCACTTAATATAATTTTTTCCAAGTCTTTCCATTTCCTAACAAATGGGACAATGTCATACTTTCTGATGGAGGCATAGAATTCCATTGTGCATATATACCACATTTTCTTGATCCATTCTTCTACTGAGGGACATCTGGGTTGGTTCCAGATCTTAGCTATGGTAAATAATGCTGCAATAAACATAGTTGTGCTGGTAGCTTTAGTGTGGTCTTGTTTGTAAACATTTGGGTAAATGCCCAAAAGTGGGACTGCTGGGTCAGAGGGGAGCTCTATGTGGAGTCTTTTGAGGAACCTCCATACTACTTTCCAAAGTGGTTGAACAAGTTTACACTCACTCCCACCAACAATGAATTAAGGTTCCCTTCTGTCCACATCCCCTCCAGAATCTCTTGTTGTTAGAGTTCTTGATTTTTGCCATTCTAAGTGGGGTGAGGTGGTATCTCAATGTTGTTTTGATTTCCATTTCTTTTATGACTAGGGAGGTTGAGCATTTCTTCATGTGTCTATTGGCCATCCTTCTTTCGTCATCAGAGAAGTTTCTCTTTAAGTCATTAGCCCACTTATTTATTGGGCAGTTGTTTCTTTGAGGATTTGTTGTTGGGGGATTTAATTTTTTGAATTCCACGTATATTTTAGATGTGAAACCCTTGTCCGTTGTGTGGCCAGTGAAGATCTCCTCCCAATCCATTAGCTTTCTATTGATCTTGCTAACTATGTCCTTTGCCATGCAGAAGCTCTGCAACTTTATGCAATCCCATTTGTCCAACCTTTCTTTGATTTGTTGTGTTTCCGGGTCTCTATTAAGAAAATTTTGGCCTGCGCCAAGGAGACCTAGATTTTCTCCTATTCCATCTCAAAGCAGATCTCTCTCCCATTGAACTAACCTGGGAAAGAGGATCGCAGAGTATTTTTATGCCTGTTCAAGGAAACTGAATTAAGTAACCAACCAAGCCACAGGAACACAAGCAGACCAGAGACTCCAACAAGAGGCTGGTTATGGACAACAGGGAGACACAGGATTTTTCCCACCTCTCCCAAAAAAATCAAAGAATTTTTTTTTTCTTGTACCTTTGATTAAAAATTGTTTTTTTCTAAATTTTTTTAATCTTTAATTTTTACCTTTTTTGAAAAAAAATTTTTTCTAGTAATTTTCTTTTCTCTTAGAATTTTATTTTACGGGTATAAGTGTGTGTGCGTTTTTCTTTCTTTTTTTGTTTTTTGTTTTGTTTTGTTATGTTTCTTGTTTAGCTCAACTGAACTTCTGATCTTTTTTCTTTCTTTCTTATCCTTTTTACCTGTTCTTCTTTTTTTTCTTCTTTATGTGACTTAATTGCTGTTCTGCACATCCTCAGATATAACTGTAGTCGATTATTAGACCTTATCCCCCATTGTGCACACACTTAATCCACAAATTTATTACTCAATTCAAAACCTCTTAGACTTAAATTCCTTAATAGCAGTACTATCTCTATACCTATATAATATTTTAAGTATTTTAATTTTTAAGTTTTTCACATCTCCTTTATATCCCTCCCCTTATCTCATTATATTCATGTTCTTCTCTGAATAGTTTGGTTTCAAATCTGTACAATATTTTTAATTTTTACCTTTCTATTTTTTCTGGTCTCTTTTTGTTCCCTTTCTCTTTCTTCTTTTTTTTCTCTCTCTACTTTCATCCTATCCGACCTATTTCCTGCTTTAAGACTAGGATTTTGGTTTCTTAATTGGAGACCTATCTCTGCTTATTCTGCTTAGGCTGCTTTAAACCAGGATCCTCCGTTTTTGGCCTCTTCAGTAGCTAAGAGGTAAAATATGAGCCACTGGTGGACAGCAACTATATTAACATTTTTGACATGTTTGAATGAATTTTAAAGTAAGACATATATGTTACTTTTGAAAATGGCAGGTAATAGTAATTAATGATTAAAAGAATTTAAACATACAAAGATCAGAATGGCAAGTGGCTGAGAACAGGATGGAATAAATCAAAATTACCTATGACAGTTTTTAGACGGTACACACAAATGAATGAATTGTTGGAGCCCAAGTTCATCAAATAACTGAGCTCCAACTGGCTGCCATACTCATGATGCCAGCTACTGCTGTGCACAAGATTATGATGTTGCTGGATGACACAGTTTCAAGATGGGAACCTGAACTATTTCTATTGATCTAGAAGGAGAAACATCAGTACAAGAAATGTGACAATAGGGCCAAATACAAAACGATATTCAGTCCAAGGAAGACAGAATAACTTTATTTCTGAAAATACTATTCTCTCACAAGGAATCCTGAGCTGAATATGGTGGTCCATGTTTGTAATCTCCGATCTTGAGAGGCTGATTTAGAAATTAGCTTGAGACCAGCCTAAGTTTTAGGCCAACAGAAAGACACACAGAAAAACTCTATCTTAAAACAACAAGAACAACAAAAGTCTCAACGACTGGGAATGTGGTTAGTTTTAGAATGCTTGCCTAGCATGCATAAAACATTTTATTTGATTCCTCAGTGTGACATAAGCAGAAATACTGGAAGTGGTGCTGTGGCTCAGTTAGTAGAATGATAACCTTGAGCAAAATAACCTCAGAGAGATTGCCCAGGCCCTGATCTCAAGCTCCAGGATCGTCAAAGTTAAAAAAAGGTGCAAAATGCTGTTTGTTGGAATAAATATGTTGAAGAGTTCTTTATACTCACTAGAAAATTGTGCTTTTGGACATTCATAATGAACTTTGTAGGAATAAGTAAAATAAATTAATGAAATAATATCTGGCATTCGACAAGACATAGTAGACCTAAAACTGATAGTTGCCTATGGTTTCTTGATACAACTTATGTTACAGATACACTTGCCAAATTGTGATATTTTAAAAGTACAATCATGGGTTTTCTCTTTTCCAAAAGAATTTTACTGCCGGGCACCAGTGGCTCACACCTATAATCCCAGCTACTAAGGAGGCTGAGAAATGAGGGTCTGTGAGACTCTTATCTCCAATTAAAGGTAAAGAAAATGTGAAGTGTCACTGTTGCTCATGTGGTAACACTAGCCTTGAGCTGAAGAGCTGAGGGACAGCGCCCAGGCCCGCAGTTCAATTACAACAACTGACAAAACTTAATAATAATAATATTAATATTAATAATAATTTTATGGTTACTATTAAGGTGTTATATATAAAGGCTACCATTTCATAAGTTTGTTTATTTGATAAACGAAACACAAATCCATCTTCATTGCCAAGAGCCAGGATTTGGCCATCTGCTTTACAGCTGATCTCTGGGTGTAGAGGCAATCTGTAATACAAAGGAAACCAAACCAATTATGACTATGTTGGGTCTTTGTCCATCCCACAAAGATGGACAGGGTCTGAGGAATGGTGAATGCGGTCGCTCGCCCATTCCCCAGCCATGCTTAGCCTGGGAGACAATTAGAAGCAGCGGGGAGTCAAGTTAAGTAGTAAAACTCGTTTATTAACACACAGCAAGCACTTTTTAAAGCAAAAAAGACCCAGTGGCATGGGAGGGAAGGAAAAGGAACCAATTACTGTAAAGTTCACACCCTATCATGCACCTTATTTTCCACAGGCTGGTTATGCACTGAAGGTAAAGCGAATGGGGCTCTGCCCATTCAACCCCTCTCAATGCCATCTTTGCTGCCCAATTTGCTCTACAGCAAATTGGGTTCTGCCTAGTCAACTTCCTCTCAGTGCCATCTTTGCTGTCCACGTGCTCCACAGATTCCCCTTTATTTGTTTTAATGGCAGACCCATCTCCCAGTTAGTAATTCTTTTCCTTCTACTGTAAAGGTTATTTTAACAGGATTACATTGGAAAGAATAGCATTGGCCATGCAGGAGGTTTGAGGCAAGTCTGGTGGGCGAGATTTGGCAGACAAGGATAGGGAGGGCCCTTCTGCATGATCCAAGAGCTTGTCCCTGTTACATCACATCCCAACCTAGCACAGTAATAAACATCAGCTCCACCACAGTTAGAAATGTCCAAAACAGTTCAATTAATTCCTGAACATATATAAAAGTCACTATCTCATAAGGTTGTCCTCTTCCGAACATGGGAGCAGCCTAGGTATTGGGAGTTCCATACATGCGGCAAGGTGCATTCTCGTGGGCCCCTATACTCAGGCCATTCTACTATAGTCCAGAAAAACAAGGAAAATTTAAATCAAACTGCAGACATAGCAAAGCAGTTCCATTCACCTGGTGTGGTTTATGTAAGCCAGTTCCTTGTATGTGCCTTTAAGTGAGCACAGGGGTCAAGATGACCTTTGAGCTTTACTGTCAGTTCCCAACACCCTGTCTTTGTTTAAAGAAGAGAACCTGCCTGTCATAGGTTGGGTGGATTGCGTTGCTGCCTTACCCATCATTGGGAACTTCTTCGGAGCAAAGCTAAAGGCCCTGTCTTACGTTGGTCAGACTGACACCCGCTCTTACCCATCTCTGGCCGCGATTCCTCTCGGGGGAAATTCATTCACTTTGATCTTGATCTTATGTAACTGGCTGGCTGAGCTCGTAAGAGTTTTGCAGTGCACATATAATGCAAGGAGGCATAGAAAATCCATCAGCAAAAGCATTACCAGGCCAAGAAATGTCATTAGCAGTCCTTTAACATTAGTCAGGGATGGGATAGCAATCTTTGCCTCTTCAGAGTCCAAAGGTGGGGCTTGTTCTAATCCGGGTATTTCCCTGTGGGTTTGAAAAAGTTCTAAAGACAATTTATTTGATTATTTCTGCATTGCCAGAGCTGATCACTGCACAGGTCACCCGTTGAGATCGATGCAGATTCCATAGAGCCATTGCTGGGACTGGGAAGGTCAGGACAGCCAACAGTTGGAATATCACCATCTGCAATTGTTAGAGAACACAAGACCTTCTCAAGCGCTGGTTGCCCTTGGGGATGGTTAGTAATTATCTTTTTGCTTTCCCTCTTTTATACACAAGCCTCAGCCACCATAGCTGTTTTACTTTCCTTGTTGGTTAGTTTATCTTGGGCATCCTCCTGTATAGAGAAAATGGGTAAATAGTTAAGGTTCCTGGCAGGGATACAAATGGAGGCTGTCTCCCCTATGGGAAAAACGCATCCAAAGGCCCTGCTCATGGTAACTAGGGGGTCAGGTCCTCTCCATTGTTGTGTCAGGGCAGGGGATCCTTCCATCTGACTTTCCTTAAGGTTTGGTGGTCCTCAGTGCTTCTGAAATCTGGATTCAGTTGCCCTTTTTGAAAAGTTTAAAATGGTAATGGTAAACAAAGCTACCTATAACTACATATGGGGCTAACTCCCTTTTTTGTTTTAATGATTGCTCTTAAAGACACTGGAGATTTCTATCTATAATTACTTGAACTTTGGGAATTATAGGGAGTTCCTGCAGAATGATTAATATGCCATTTGTTAAAAAAATTCTGACATTGCTTTACTAACAAAACAGGGTCCATTTTTTGTTTTAACTTGTGCTGGTAGACCCAAGGTGCCAAAGCATTGAAGAAGATGTGTATGTGCTGTGGCCCAGCATGCTCCTGAGTAGGTATTTATAGATACAAAGATATATTGAAACTTACCAAAGGCTAGGAAATGAGGAACATCCATTTGCCAGAGGACGTTAGGTTTAAGTCCTCTGGAATTTACCCCTGGTGGTTGTAATGGGGATATTTTTAAGAAGAGCTGGCATGTTTTACAGGTATGTACAATTCTTTTGAGGTCCTTTACAGGAATCTAAGGAAATCTATGTTGAAGACCTCTCCAATTAATGTGGGTTAAATCATGCAAACAGGTAGCCTCTTGTAACAATAATGCTTGTGAGCCAGTAGCAAATTGGTCTACCCAATTATTGCCTAGGGATAAAAAACCAGGAAGTTTTGAATGCCCTCTCAAATGTTGAATATGTATTGAATATGAATAGGGGCTCCGCATCCTTCTAATAGACCCTTAAGGGTAACCATAAGAGGAGAAATAGGGTTTTCATCCAGCTTAATATGCGCTTGGGGAAAATGAGGGAGCAAGTTAATCATATATAGGACATCAGAATAAAAATTAAAAGGTATTTGAATGACCTGGAGTGCCATAATTACAGTAAGCATTTTTATATTGTGCTGTCCCTTTGCAAGGTTTAAATCTTTGTTGACTCCGGGTGTTTTGTTATTCCTCAAAGGCTGCATACACAGAGCCTGCTTTACCTCCATCAGTAAAAGCATGGAGAGTGCCAGGAATAGGCGTATGAGAAAATAGAGGTGGCATTTTAGAGGAAGTTGCCATAACAAGACAGTCCATTTGGATGGCCCATAATGGCGGTCAATTTGGCCTAGAAATCCCTCCAATGAAAGAGCAAGATGAGCATTGGCTCGAGTGAACAACTCAATGTCTGCCATCTGAAAAGAAAAAACAATGGAGTGATGGTCAAGGCCATAATGCCTTTGGGCTTGGGTCTTTCCCTTGACAATAGCATCTGCAAGTTGGTCTGCCTGAGAGTACACCTGAGGTGTGCCCCCCAGGGGAGTGTGAACCCACTCGAATGGCTCCCCCTTTTGAGTTAAAACTGCAGAAATTTATGTGACACCTGCAAACAACCAAAAGGAAATGGGTTCAAAAATAGAATACCTCCTCAGGGAAACTTCATCCAGGGCTTTTTGGAACCACAAAAGTATTGCCCGATGACTGTCTGTAATTGTAATAACCTCTTGTGGTGTCCTGTCTTTTAGTAGGGCAAATAAGGTCACAAGACTATCTGTAGGGACAAGAACCCATGGCAACAGACAATTGATTCCCCTAAAAGACTCTGAAGTTGGGTTAAAGTTAGCGAGACTGGAAAATCCAGCAAATGCTTAAGGGGGCTGGCCTGAGTCAAGATATGATGGGTTCTGAGCACATTAAAAGGAGATACCTTTTGAATTTTATTGAGGGCTATGGTAAAACCCTGCGTTTTCAACATGGTGAGAACCTGGGCCAGAAGGCCCTCCAGGCTTCCCAGGTCTTGGTGCCCCAAAATTATATTATCCATGTAGGCATAAGCAAGGGAGGTATCTGAACCCAGCATGGGCCCTAAAAGTGTGGACAAGTATTATTGGCAAAAGGCCGTGCTATTGGCCATTCCCTGTGGCAGCACTATCCATTGAAACCTCCGGTCAGGCTGGGAAAAATTAAGAAAAAGGATGCAGAAAGCAAGCTTCTTGCAGTCATCTGGATGTAGGGAGATAGAAAAAAAAACTGTCTTTAATATCAATGACAACTGAGGTATATTCTGAACATATAGCAGGAGTCCAGGGCATGCCTCTTAGGGGCGTTCCTACTAGCTCCATTCTTTCATTTACCTTACATAGATCTTGGAGCATATGCCAAGCCCCAAAGTCGTTTTGAATAATAAATACAGGAGTGTTCTAAGGACTCATAGAAGGGCATATGTGCCCAACATTTATCTGTTCCACCACCAAAAGGTAGAGGGCTACAAGTTTAGGTTGGTCAATGGCCACTGCTCCACCTAGATAAGGCTGGCCATCTAAACCAAACTTGCATGGACAATACTTTTTTCCAATGGAATCCCTTCCTGCCCCTGGGGCAGGGTGTAGGGAGTGATTCTGCCCCCCCATGCCGTTTGGCAGGGGATTGTTTTAAACAGTCCCTCTTAAAGTGCCCCTCCTGCCTGCATTTAAAACAAGTTCTCTCCCCAATGGTCTTAGGGTTTCTTGGTCCGGGCTGCCAATGCCTGGGTAATAGCCTCATTGCAGATGTCTAAGCCAGTAAGGCTAAAGCTAGTGATTGGGACTGGTGCTGTTGCATTCACACATCCTGAGAGGCCACCACCCATCTGCTCAGGGTACTCTTTCTCAATCTTGCACAGGCCATGCGGTGGTCTGCATTCATTCTTTCCCAGACCAGCAGCTTTACAAACTGATCTCATAGGTTCCCTGTGGGCAGCTTGTGGTTTATACTCTTTTGGAATCAGTCTACAAACTCAGCTAGAAGTGCACCAGGTTTTTGCCTCACTCCTGCTATGGGGGTCTCAGTGGGCCCATCATCCAGTTTGTACCAAACAGCAAGTCCAGCCTGCATCACCTGGTCATGGTACAGGCCAGGTATTGTGGCCTTTTGGACGCCAGTGGAGTACCCTTCCCCTGTCCCTGTTAACATGGCAAAAGTAATAGGTATCATGGGTTAAGCCTGCCGGTTATTCTCTGCTCGCAATCTGCTTTCCTCCTTAAAGAAAGCACACCATTTAATAAACTGAGAACTATTGAGGACAGCTTTGGCAACATCTAGCCAGTCCTTAGGGACACACAGGTGATAATCAATGTCCTATAATAGGGTAAGGGCCCAAGGAGAGTTTGGGCCATCCTCCACCAATGTCTTGTGGAACTCTTTAAGGTCCTTAGCTTGCCCTGGATCCCATTCCAATGGCCTGTTACCTCCAGGTGCCAGATTGACTGGATATGCTTGGGGAAGTGAATCCTGTGGCCAAGGGTCCAGGCTCCCAAGTGGCACTTCATTAAAGGGCAGGCCTCCGAGTAGGTTACTTCCCCAGCCCTCGGCCTCTCCATGGAAGGCTGGTAGGGGTCCGAGTCTTACAGATCTCTCTTGCAGGTCACGGAGGGCACCATACCACCCCACTCTGAATCAGGGGAATAGGGAGGGGCCTAGGAGAGTCAGGGACACCCGAGTCAGAGGGGGTAACCTTCACCTTCGTTTTGATTTCCACTGCCCACTCAACTCACTCTCAGTGCCATCTTTGTTGCCCATGTGCTCCACATGAATATAAATACTATTTTTTTCTCTGCATATCTTAAAAAATCATGCTGACAACATGAAATAAAAAAAAACCAAAGTTTAAAACCTTCTTCTAGGCAAGTTAAAGAATTACTGAGAACAAGTATTTTAAGAATAATTTCAGAAAGCTTGAACTCAGGGCCTGGGTTCTATCTCTGAGATTAATAGCAAGGCTATTGCTGCCACATTGAACCACAGTGCCATTTCTAATTTTCTCGTGGTTAATTGAAGAGAAGAATCCCACTGACTTTCCTGTCCAACCTGACTTTGAGCTAGGATCTGGAGATCTCAGCCCTCTGAATAGCTAGAATTATAAGCATGAGCTACTGGCACATGGCTACACTAATTGCTTAACTAAAAGAGTTAAAATTAAATGTTAATAATGTTTAACTTTGTAAAATAAAGTTAACTGAAATGCCTTTTACTAGTAATAAGGGATCAAATGTGTCTACTTTGTAGGTGGGTTACAAAGTTCTTACCAAAAGCTACATAATTTCCTTGTTTTCTATTCTTCCAAAATTGTTTGCTCTCCAGAATCATGCCTTATCTTTCCTTGCTGGTTTCTGTAGCTTATTTCATACATGCTCACAGCTTCTTCAATTATCATTTCCTTATGTGAAGAGCTTGCAAATATCTATTTTCAATCCAAACTACTTTTATGCACCTCTCATCCATATATTCAACTGCCATAAATACTTGTGAAACAGTAATCTTGTCTTTCCATTACTGGATATAAATGTGTAAGTAAAATTTAGGAAAATAAAGGAATAACATCAATAAATATACCTGATGATTGTAATAGTAATGCTAAATATTACTACAATGCTGTTTTTCTGGGCAATTTAAGGAAAACAACGTTTTTGAGTGCTGATATTGGGGTTTAAACTCAGGACCTTACCTTCTCACTTATGCATTTTCCCTCAAGGGCGGTGTTTTACCCTTGAGCAGACACAGCTTTTATTTTCATTGATGTTCACTGCTGTGTTCAAAAGCAGGATTTTTAAACCTCTTAATAAAGTGATTCTTAAATATTCATAGGGGAGCAAAAGAAGAATAGAAGACAATAGAAGAATAAAAGAGTATAAGTTCAGGCTTGAAATCCTAGCTACCCAGGAGGCAAAGAGATGAAGATTTTGTTTCAGAGCCAACCAGGGGAGAAAAATCTGTGAGACTCCTATCTCCAATTAACACCCAAAATGCTGGAAATTTATTTGGGGGATTATTTAGAGATAAGAAACCCTTTGTCTTTCCTTCTTGGGCTGGATTGAAACCGGGATTCTCAGATATCAGCTCTCTGAGTATCTAGAATTACCGGTGTGTGCTAACAATGTCCAGTTTCGAGAGGGCAAGGTACTGATTTCAAGCTCAAGGAACAGCACAAAAACAAAAACAAACCTTATGAAATACAAATATACTGATAGAATACAAACCCAAACAAACCAAACATGGGTATCTAGATGGGTGAAGGTCTTAATAAAATTATTATCACTATTATCTTTTCTGGCATTTTAAGTAACCCGAAATTATGCATTAAAGGCATAGCTTAGTGGGTAGAGTACTAGCTAAAATGAAATGTATCAAACCTACTTAAGGAAGAAAGAGAAAAACAAACAGAATCTACACATATTTCGTTAATGTACTTTTAAATGCATTCCAATAAAGAAAACTCTAGGCATTGATGAATTTATTATTGACTTTTCCTAAAACTTTGAAGAGATCATTTTGATTATACAAAAATACTTCTTTAGAAAGGTAAGAAATAGTAGCTGCCCTCTTAAAAGTTTCTTTTTTTTTTTTTTTTTTTTTTTTGGTCCAGTCGTAGGCCTGAACTCTGGGCCTGGGCGCTGTCCCTCAGCTCTTAGGCTCAAGGCTAGCGCTCTACCACTTGAGTCATAGCGCCACTTCCGGATTTTTTCCCCTGCTTATGTGGTGCTGAGAAATCGAACCCAGGGCCTCATGCATGCATGGCAAGCACTCTACCACTGAGCCACCTTGCCAGCCCTTAAAAATTTCTTTTAAAAAATACCGAGCTGAATTTTGTCTGGAATTTTATTCCATGTACTGAGCAATTAAGGCGAATTGTTTCAGGACATTGAGTCTTCTAACCATTAAGTACTTTATTCATCACTTACTTAGTCCTTATTTTTTGTATAACATTTGAAAGGTTCTATAAAATCCATTTGGAGGGTCTTTACTCAAAGCAGAATGGCATAATGTAAGCATCTCAGGATTTAGAGCAGTGAGTATGAAAGCCATGAACAGTTTATCTTGTCTTTGAAGAAATTTTTAATACATAGAGCATAAATAAGAAAGAACATTTTAGGTGATAGAGTAAATAATGGAGACCAGGAGGTGGCCTAGCACCACCATAGGAAGACGAAAGCTTTGGTGCACCCTAAGGGAGAACTGTCCTGTCCTGTTCTGTCCTGTTGAGATACTTGTCATGCATCAGGTGCCTGCACAGGGAGGGCTGGCACTACTAACACAGCACCATGAATACGGTCAGCTTGGCGTCTTCCATGGTTCACAGCAGAAACCAGATGAAGTGGAGCAGGGATTGGACAGAGGGTGACCCGTGTTTGTTGGATGGTACTTCTATGCATACATGATGAAGACCATAGACCTGCTTTTGTTTTTCCAATAGAGAAACTGCAGCACTGCCTGGGGCACGAGCATGTCCACTTGCCTGGGAAGCTTTGGGCCATGGAGTCCTCCACCAGCATGTTGGCAGAGCCAACACTGTGGAGTGTAGAAAGTAGTATCAAGGTTCCCAGTAGTTCTCGCTTTCCTCACAGTCAATGCCCAAAACAAATGGAACCATGGGTGACCCTTGTTTCCAGGAACCCCAACTGGAACACTTCAAGGCTCTGGATCAGTGGGGTCCATCAAACTGAACATCCTAGCCAGACACTACATCCACTTCTGCCTTCTTTGAGGACTCCAACACCAACATGGACAGTGCTGCTGTGCTCTTTTGCTGGCCATGAGGGAAGAACAGGAGTGTGCTCCCGAGCACATGAACTCCTGAGCTCCAGAGGGCTTACTCTGTGACATGTACCTGAAGAAGAGGGTCCAGTACTTCTGGCGTGCCCTTCTCCACGCAGTTTACCTTGCATGTGATTGTTGTCTTCATTCTGGGAGCCTTCCTGCTCCACCATCGCTGCTGCCAATGTGGCCCATATACTATAACCTTTAGAAAGACTAGGTCAAAGCCTGAAAATATCAATACCAAGAATTGGGTGCATTAAAGAGGAGGGTATGGAAAGGGTAGACAAATGAAGGGAGGAAGGGACAGAATGTAAATGAGCTCATTGGATGAGAGTGAGGGAACAGAAGATGCTGTATGAAAGGTAATGTATTTATCTGCTTCATGAAATTGAAATCCCTCTACACAACCTCTTTATAATAATTATAAACTAAATTACTTTTCTAAAAAGGAATTCATTGCATATACCACAAAACTAAGAAAAGTAAGGGAAGGGGTGTGTCGGGGGGTTGTATGTTGAAAGGGTGGCATGGATCAATACGCACTGTTTTCATAAACTGCTTTGTTACATGGCACTTCTTTTGTACAACTACTTAAAGATAATTGACAAATAAAAATAATAAATGAGTAGATGTAAGATAAGGTGAGTACAGGAGAAAGAAATGGTTGATATATACTTCTGATATGGAACAGGGCTTCCCTTTAGGTTGGAATCCTGTAGAAGAACTCTACTGTTTTTATAATATTTCAGAATAAGATGAGATTCATAAAGCATGATTCATTATAATTTGTCAAAAATAATTTAAATAGTTGTTAATTGCCCAACAAAATTAAATTCCTATAGTATCTTTGTGAATAAATTTAATTTATGATCATGTTTTGACAGAAAAATCTATGAAAATGTTTTATTTACTTATATTTTGGTCAGTCATGGGGCTTGATCCCTGGACTTGGGCACTACCCATCAGCTCTTCAGCTCAAGGCAAGCACTCTACCACTTGAGCCACAAAGCCATTTCTGGTTTTCTGGTGATTAATTAGAAATAAGAGTCTCATGGACTTGCCTGCCTGGTCTGGCTTCGAAGCCAGAACCTCAGATATCAGCATATTGTGTAGCTAGTATTACAGGTGAAGGCCACCGGTGCCTGGCTAAAAATCTTAATTCCAATTCACCTGCATAAAGCCAGAACTTGAAGCTTTGCTTAAAAGGTGGAATGCAGGCAAAAAGTGAAAAGCAAATACTAGCAGAGAGGCAGGCAGAGAATGAGAGAGGAAAAGAGAGAGGGAGAAAAGAGAGAGAGAGGGCAAGAGAGAGGGAAGGAGACAGGGAAAAATGTAAAAACGGGGGAACAATGGGAGGAGACAGGCAAAAGTGGATGATGAAAGTGAATATTATAAAAATATATGAAAATATAATGGAGTCCATTATTTTGTGCAATAATAAGGCAATATGTTTAATAGAAATTCAAGTGTGAAAGCAAATTTCTCAATTTATAAGTTTTATTTAGAAGTAATGAGGATGGAGATTAGCTGCTGGGGAAGGTATTACTTGCATTCTATTCTAAAACCCCAACCACAATCCCTGAAGATGTTCCTATCCAGGCCAATCAAGTAGCCACTGCCAGTTTTTGAACCAAAAAAAGAGAAGTGTCATTCTGAGAACCAGAGGATTATAATGGCTAGCCATCTGTGGCTCAGGCTTGTAATCCTAATTACTCAGGAGCCTGAGATGTGATTATCCAAGTCAGGACAAGCAGGAAATCTTAATCTCAAGTTAAACACCACAAATAGGAAATGGAGGTGTGGTTCAAGTACAAAGGCTCCAGGACAGCACTCAGGCACTGAATTCACCTTCAGGTTCAGTACATACACACACACACACACACACACACACACACACACACACACACACACACACACACACACAACGTTAATTATATATTAGAAAACACAGTCATATGTCAATATTTAATGCTCACAAATGTTAACTCCTACTGAATTTCACATTCTCTTAAAAGAGAGTAGCTTCTTGACAGAATGTCCTTAATATTTAAAAAGAATTTATAGCCATACTTCTTTGGCAGTCTCTATCACAAATTAGAATGGCGGGGGAGGGGAGGGCATGGGAAACTATCCACTTCCTTTATGCTTCAATGATATTCTTGTACTTCACTAGTGGAAAAACATTAGCAGGAATGAGATGTGTCTAAAATAATATAAAACCATTGAAATTGCCGCTGATCATGTACAGGCTGATTAATTCTGTACAATATGACATATACATTGAACACCACAGGATGCGCTTTCAAGTGAGAAGCAACCTATATATGATATAATCGGTAATGTGTGTATTTTATACTCATGGACATAGATATTTGTATATGCATGGGAAAGGTTCTGGCAATATATATCTGACAATGGAATTCTTTGGGGAATGGGGTATATGGTTATGCAGATGGATTGGGGAGAAAAATTTAAACCCTAGATTTGAATTATGACATTTATATACAACCAAAAATCTGTTACTTTCAAAATTAAAAAAAACACCTACTAGCATATGAGCTAAGAAAAATACCACATAAAGCTGTAGTAATTTTTTTCTCACTTTTTGATTAGCACACATTCTTCCAAGGGATTTGATTATGAAATTTTCGTATATTCAAACAAGGTATCTTTATGAGACTCATCTCTTCCATCACTCCACACATCCTGATACACAGGATGAACCACTTTTAGGTGCAGTACTACCAATAAAAAGGGGAAAAATGAAATATATAAAAATTTAAAAATTACTATTAGTGTAGTCCTCACCCCTATAAAATGCTTACTTGGAAAGCAGAGTCCAAGATTGCATAGGAAACAATTATCAAGATCCCCTTCTCAGCTGGAAATGCAGTTTAGTGGTAGAATGCTTGCCTAGTATGCATGAAGCCCTGGGTTTGATTCCTCAGTACCAAATAAACAGAAAAGGTGGCTCAAGTGGAAGAGCACTAACCTTGAGCAAAAGAAACTAAGGGACAGTGCTCAATTCTGAGTTCAAGCACTACAACTGGAAAAAAAATAAACAATTCCATTCTCAATCAATGAGTAAGCATTTGTGCGTCCAGGTATGTAGGTATGTAATAAGAGGCATTCTAACCCTGCGTTCTAACACAACCTATGGAACTCATGATATTCATTCAAAAGTAACTGCTAAAAACAGGGCTAGCTAACATTTCTCTAACGTGCAAAGAAACGAATTTAATCTATGTACACAACGTGCATGTGTACACATACAGATTCTACAGCAAGAAAGATATTCTGATAATTATGTGCTACAAATCCTGCCTTTTTCTACTACTTGCTCATTCTAGAATAATAGCATATGCACAACAGTGGGTGCGAGATGAACTCAACACCTTCTAGGAGATGTGTGGCCTGATCATAGAAACAAAAACATGTATTTCTTTTAATGTACATATTATGAAAACATATACATGCTCATATGTGTCTATAAGTTGAGTGTATTACACAGCTATATGACTCTGTATGTTACATAAGCACTGAAAAAAGGAAGGAAAGGTCCACGGTTACCTCAGAAAAATTACTGAGCCATGACTCTGGTCTCATTATTTTTTCTGGTTAATTGGAGATAGAATCTTACAACTTTTCTGCTTTAGGGATCTTCAAACTACAGTCTTCTAGGTTTCAGTCTCCTAAGTAGCTAGAGTTACAGGCAAGCCAGACTGGAGATATAGCTTAAGTGGAGAATAATCAACCTGGAGAGAAAAAGCTAAGGAAGAGAATAAGGGCTTGAATTCAAGTGCTAGTACTGAGGTATGTGAGCCCACACACGCACACACACACGCACACACACACACACACACACACACACACACACACACACACAGAGAGATTAACAAGAATGAAACTCTGGTGACCCAGCTATATCTGTATACTTTAAATCACCTGTTTAATAATCTAATAATACAGAAATGAATCCTCAAGTTTTCTGCTCTTTATTATATTAGGTGTCTTAATTACCTTATCAGGGTTTTTTCCTTTTCTATTTTCTCCTGTGTTTGTGTGTGTGTGTGTGTGTGTGTGTGTGTGTGTGTGTGTGTGTGTGTGTGTGTGTGTGTGTGTGTTATACACACACACTGGTGTATGTATAACAATACGGAGACTTGAACTAAGTGAATTGGCACGATGCTTTTGCTTCTTCTCTCAAGGCTGTTGCTCTACCCCTTGAGACACAGAACCACTTCCATCTCTTTTGGGGAAAGAAGTGTTCCATGCATTTTGAAGGCCATACGGGGCCCAATAATAAGTCTATGTATGTCAGCCACATGAGTATATTTTTTCTTATGTGCTAAAATCATCTTAGTTACAATAAAAAATTCTAGGGCACTACTCAGGCCTTGATTAATGCCTAGGACCAATACAAAAATAAATGCAGTTTCTTGTAATTATTGCAGTTGACCTATTGCTACTCCTAGGATTATCATCTATGTCAAGGGTCTCTGGATTGTGACTCCCTCCATAGGTAAAGGATCACTCTAAATCTATCAGTCAAATGTAACTAAATCCTCCATATATTACCTTTGTAATATAAATTAAAATTGTTAATAACAAATAAATTATAATAAGTGCAGACAAAAATTCCATAAACACCAAGGATTTAATTCATGCTATGACATTTTTAGACCTCAAACATCACTAAGGATTTTTTCAGAAAACACACTTTTATCTCTACCCACTGTGAAACTGAAGAACTGAAATCATACACTACCCAACTTAGAGGCCTACACCAAGAAATAATTAGATGGCAGACATTGGTACAAGCAAACTGTACACCGCATATTCTCCTAAGTGAATTAATACTAAAAACAATGGACATGGTCCAGCTTGAGTTGAAGTTGAATATCTTGTCTCAAGAATAAAAAGTGAGGGCTGAGAATATGGCTTAGTGGGAGAGTGCTTGCCTAGCAGCCATGAAGCCCTGGGTTTGATTCCTCAGTAAGATATAAACAGAAAAAGCTAGAAGTACATTGTGGCTCAAGTGGTAGAGTGCTAGACTTAAGCAAACAAAGCTCAGGAAAATGCCCAGACTCTGAGTTCAAGCCCCAGGACTGGTTTAAAAAAGGTGAAGACAGGAAGCAGGGAGAACAGAGTTATTTGTCTGAACCTACATTTTCTCAGCCTTCATGAACTTTCATCTTGTGATTTGTTTATATTCTATTCAGTGGTCAACAAACTAGTTTCCTCTGAGTCTCTGAATCCTGTGTTATTTAGAGTTAGGAATCCTGATTTTAGTGTTGGGGATTTTGCTAAATGGAAGAGCACTTGCTGGCAAGTGTCAGGACCTTAGTTTGCTTCTCAGATCTGAAAAAAAGGACTCTTAAATCTTCTTTAGTTTGTGAAACTTCACAGAAGACATAAATGCTTTCACTCATTCATAGAAGCACAAATTGATACATTTTCTAGGCTCATTTGAGAAAATTTACTATGAAATAGCAAAACAAAAGTCACACACTGATGGTTCACACTTGTAATCCAAGCACTCAGGAGGCTGAGATTTGAAGATTATGGTTTGAAGCCATTTGGTGCAAAAATGTCCGTGAGTCTCTTATCTCAACCAGTGAAAAACAAACCTGCAAAAAAACTGTAGCTGTAGCTCAAGCAGTAGAATGTTAGCTAAGAGTTATAAAGCCACAGGGCAGCACCCAGTCACTGAGTTCATGTCCCAGAAGAACTGGCAGAAAAAAAATGAACTGAAATTCAAAACAGCTTTATTAGGTTCAAAATAGTTCATAATCATCGATAATAACTTGCCACTTTGGGCCAAACAAAACAATTATTTTTCTTTAATGAAATAGAATAGGACACTTTACTTCTTAATTAGTGCTAAATCATGTAGGATTTCACAGTGTGGAAAGATACCTTTTCTAATGATAGCAGAAAACTTCAGTATCACTGTATGTATTATATCCCAGGACTGTAAAACATATAAAGTTAGATTTGTGCTCCATGGACCAAATTTCATGATTCATAAAAGAGTATCTTAACAGTATTTTATTTATACTGAACCTTTTGTCATTCTTTATTATTGACCACAACATAAATGTTAGTAAGGCTTGCCTTTTCATTGGAAAATTCTCTAATTTTTTAAACTTTCCTTTCTTTTATACAGCAAATAAAACTATGTATGGCATGTGAATATCACCAGTAGGGAAGTAAGTATGTCACCTCTACAATGCTCTGGACCTGCTTGATCATCTCACCTAGCTGCAGCTCTGTTCTTTCAGACATCCTTTCAGGCCAATTGATCTTCTCCTTAGTGCCCAGGTTAGGTTGCTCAGCAACTTCCCTCCAGTCTCCAAGGATAGCTCATGGCTGTTTCTTCATTGCAGAAAATAGATTTCTCTATTCTACAAAAAAATAAATGTGATTGGCTGAAGCCTCTACTGTAATAAAGATTTCATTTTACATTAGTCCATGTTTCCTTTAGAGAATTCTCTAAATGTTTAATTAATGGGTGGAAGGGGCTGGGAAAGAGTGAGGGAACAGAAGACACTGTACAAATGGAAGTGTATTCATTACCTTACTCATTTTATTGTAATCCCTCTGTACATGCTCTTTATAATACCAATAAAGTAAATCAATAAAAATATTCAATTAGATGAATCTGGTCAGAATGTAGACATGTACATCTATTCACCTAACAAAACTAATGCTTTACACACATCAAGAAAACAGTGTACTCGCAAATAAATCGTACTTAAATGGTTTGCTAGGCCGATCTAGCCCAGCCACCACTGCCACGCCTGGTTCTTTTGTCCAAGATGGGGCGCCAGGGGCACTGCCTTCTGGCCTTCAATGCAGCCACTGAGAGGGTCTGTTGGCCGCTGTTCCACCTCTTCAGCCCTGAAGCTGCACAGTGGAGCCAAGTTAGCACGTGTTGTAATCTTCAATGTGGCTGCAGTTGAAAGGGAGGCAGGCTGCACATGAGGCCTTTGGCACCCAGAATCCATCTCAGGCTTGAGTCCTTGGGAAGCCCCACGGCGGAGTGGGGGTTGCCACTGGGCAGAGAACCTCTAAGCTAGCAGTGTGCGCTCCTTGGGCTTGGGCACCAGCAGCAGCAGGGACTAGGACGGCAAGTCCTCAGGGACTCAGGAGCCTTGGCCCATCGCACCATGCCTGGTCCTGCTCCCGCCTCCTGAGGACTGGCCTGTGGGCCCTGTCCAGTGCCTGTGAGCACCAGATGCTGCTAATCAGCAGCCTGAGTCCCATGCTGTCAGTTGAGCCCCCGAGGACCGGCTTCTCCACCAGGTCTAGGGCCTCAGCGCGACAGCTAGTGCCTGGGCATATGCCCAACCTCCTCGGAGTGGCCTATCTGAATTTCAGGCAGCTGCAGGATGAGCCAGAGGCCAGGAATCAAGTCCTGGCTAGCCAGCAGCTGCCCTTCGTCCTCAGGCTCTAGACAAAGCCAAGGCGCACCTTCCCTGCAGAGGTAATAGCAGCAATGCAGCCATGGATGCAGCAGAAGCACCATTGTCTCCAGGTTGGCCCCACCTGCCTCCAGGTGTGCCCACATCATCAATCCCCTGGGCTGCCTGCTCCTGCACTGATGCTGTACATACCTGCAGTGCTCATTTTCTTCTGTATCCGCCCTCCCCCTCCCCAATCCCTGCGGGCATCTCTGACTCCTCTACCACCTTTGCCCTGAACATTTAGCATATGGGCCACTCATAGAGTTCATAGTGGTCGAGGGAACTTTTGTAGAACAGCCTCCAGGAAAGAGTCAAGGGTCAGGGTGATAGAGAGCCTTGAGTGTGTGGAAAAGGTATTGCACACATATTTTGATAGGATAAGAAATCAAAAGAAAGCAAAAATTATCAAATTAAAAAAAAGAGATTAACCACGCATCAATTGCTCAGGGCTTTTATCCAAGCTCCTCAGAAGGCTGGGAGCTGAGGATCAAGATTGGAAGCCAGCTTGGGAAGGATGGTCCCTGAGATTCTTATTTCCAATTATCTACAAACAACAATAGCAACAAAACCCACAAGTGAAGCTGTGGCTCAAAATGATAGTGTTAGCTTTGAGCATGAAGCAAAGACAGGGCTCCAGCAGCATCTGCAAAACTTGAGAAGCTCGCCACTCCCAGGATAGCTCACAGCCACAGAGGAGGCTGTGAGGAGGAATCGATCCCTGGGATACACTTGAGCCACCAAAACGCATCCTGCTTACTAGCACCAAGGTACCACTTAAAACTCAACAACCCAATTCTAGCTCTTTCTCACCACACTTTGGCAGGAGGGTGGGGGAGCTACGAAGTAGCATGGTGCACCATTTCGGTTGAGGAGGGGAATATCTGACATCAGACTCACAGATAATACGTGGATAGACTAGAACTTCAGAAGAAGGCCAAGGTCGACAGATATAGTCATTCTGTAACAAGTGTAGAAGGGAGAATCTTGAGTCTAAGGACTCCATAGTGCCCAGTTTTGGGGTTAGTGGCAGTAACTCCCCCCTGGTGTGTCGATTAAGTGGTAGCATTTGGTTTGCTAGCCTATGAATGGCAGACACGAAGTGGGGATGGAGTGAGGCTGGTGCCTGGGTGACTCCCTTTTGCTGAGTTGTTGCCACTGCCACCATATGGACATGCCTGGGCTTGGAGCAAGGCTGTAGCGTCGGTGGGACTGATTGATTCTGAAGAAGCAGAAGGTGGAGCATCTTCTGCAAGTGATGGCTCCATTACTGGTGGTCTTCCTGTCATCATGGGGCTTTGGGCTCTGCACCATAAGCGGCAGCCTAATGAAACCCTGAGGAGTCAGGAGCCAGACAGCTGAGTGCTTGGTATGGTGCAGACAGAATGCTGCTTCCCAGTCTCCCACCCCAATCTGGGTTTACTTCAAATCTATGGCTCCTTCTCCTTCCTCCTCCTCTGGTAGTTATCCTCAGCAGCAGCACTTGAACAGTCAGTCTGTGCTTCTTCCCACTTTTCTCCCAGTTGGGGTAAATTGAGGCTGTGAGGATAGAGTTGTCCACTCAGTGGAGTCAGAAATAGAACCCAGAGCCCTTGGTACCACAGTATGAGACACTTCTTTCTACTTTCCATACTTTATAATCAGTTTTTTCTGTTGCCCTCTCCTGTCCCCTGACCTCATCCAGAGATATCTTTCTAGGGAGTACCCTGTCTGCACATGCCTGTATCCCAGGATGTGGTGCCTCTTGTAGAACTGGTGCCCTCATAATCTCTGCTCCCCTCCCTCACCTCCACCTGCTTATCCTTGTGTCTCTACTCAGGAAAGTCCCTTTTGAAACCATTTGCACAGAGAACCCGGGCCTCCCTGCTCCTTCTCCCTATTCACCATTTTTAGGTACTGTTGATTCCCTGAAGAGTGAGTGCAAAGATGCTCTTGGAACTGTAGGTCCCTTGCTTGGGGTGAAATGTGAATTTCTGGTTCTTGAGGAACTTGCCACTTTTGACTCTCCAGTAGTATATTGGTGTCCTGATGGAAGAATTGCCCAAAATGTCCCCTAAAGCAGTTCTCTGAGGGTAAAATGACACAAGCCTTCCTTCTCTGCTATGAACTAATGGGACATGGTATTTTTTTGTATTACAAACAGTGATCATACATGTTTCCGCATCTTTGAAACTTACTCAAGTACTTGCACGTGTGTATGTGCATTTGGACTAAATTAGCAATTTTTCTTCGTGTGTGTGTGTGTGTGTGTGTGTGTGTGTGTCTGTGTGTGTGTGTGTCTGTGTGTGTGTGTGCATATGTGTTCAGATCTTGGGTCTTAAACTCAGGGCCTGTGTTCTTTCTTTTAGGTTTTTTCACTCATGGCCAGTGTTCTACCACCTGATCCATAGCTCTACTTCTTGCATTGTGGTGATTCTGCAAGGGATGCTTTAGAAATAACATTCTCAGATTTCTGCATCCTGATTAGGTAGGATGGAACTCAAGAACTTGTACTTGCCAGGCAAGTGCTCCTGCAAGAGCTAAATCCCTAAACCCAGCTCATATTTTTGATTGGCTGATTTTTGCTCACAAGTGGTGCTCTACTTTCCTGCCCAGACTGGCTTTGAACCATGGTCCTTAGATCTCAGCCTCCTGAGTAGTTAGAATTACAGGCATGAGTCACTGGTGCCGGGCTCCTCCTGTTTTTGTTTTTCATTTGTTTTCCTTGTTAATTAATAAGAGACTCAGATTTGCCTACCCAGGTTGGCTTTTGAAGTTCAATCCTCTCACATCAAACCTCATGATTGGCTTATAGCTGTGAGTCACCAGTACCTCTCTTTGATTTGTCATTTTTGACAAATGCCAAATGTGTCTTTTGAGATGGTCTGAGCATTGCACTAAACCCAAGGCAAATTTCAAGAGAATGACAAAGATGTAGAGACCACTTGGTGACTCACACACACCATTACATAATGTAACTTAAAGACTTTCTTCCCAGAAAAACACAACTCTTACCTTTATACAAGCTATGGCTCTTTTTTTTATTTTTTTTAATTTTTAATTGTATTTTATTTTATTTGGGAACATACTGTACAGAGGGGCTACAATTACATGGGCAGGATAATGCAAACTTTTCTTACCAAGCATTGCAGCCTCCTCCTTTGTTTACCCTTCACTTCCCTTCCCCGCATCCCCCCTCCCCCCACCCAATTTTACCCCCCTGCCCCCACCCAACAATACCCCCCTCCCCCCCCCAAACCGACATTGTAAAGCTGGTTTTGACATAACATTTTGTACTTCTCATTGTTGCAACAGGTCCACCTGAATCCTTAAACAACATGTTTGTCCCCATCTCCTCCACATGTTATACTGACATCAAATATAATGAAAGCGGGGGTTACACTGTGGGGGAGGGACATACAAAGCAACAAAGAAATAATCTTGTAAATGCGTTAGAAACACATGCATGAAAGAAACGAAAACATTAAAATACATATTTAAGGGTTCATTTTCCTAACATCACATTATCTGACCTTTTCCGCTTGACTCATACCTATACTAGATATGGCAAATAAGGGAAACCATGGGACCTATGCTTCTTTGGGCCTGGCTTACTTCACTTAATATAATTTTTTCCAAACCTTTCCATTTCCTAACAAATGGGGAAATGTCATTCTTTCTGATGGAGGCATAGAATTCCATTGTGTATATATACCACATTGTCTTGATCCATTCATCTACTGAGGGGCATCTGGGTTGGTTCCATATCTTAGCTATGGTAAATAATGCTGCAATAAACATAGTTGTGCTGGTAGCTTTAGTGTGGTCTTGTTTGTAAACATTTGGGTAAATGCCGAAAAGTGGGATTGCTGGATCATAGGGGAGATCTATGTGAAGTCTTTTGAGTAACCTCCATACTGCTTTCCAAAGTGGTTGAACAAGTTTACATTCCCACCAACAATGAAGTAAGGTTCCTTGCTGTCCACATCCCCTCCAGCATCTGTTGTTGTTAGAGTTCTTGATTTTTGCTGTTCTAACTGGAGTGAGGTGATATCTCAATGTTGTTTTGATTTGCATTTCTTTTATGGCTAGGGATGTTGAACATTTCTTCATGTGTCTATTGGCCATCCTTCTTTCTTGTTCAGAGAAGCTTCTCTTTAAGTCTTTCGCCCACTTATTTATTGGGCAGTTGTTTCTTTGAGGATTTGTTGTTGGGTGGTTTAATTTTTTGAGTTCCAAGTATATTTTAGATATGAGACCCTTGTCCGTTGTATGGCTAGTAAAGATCTTCTCCCAATCGGTGGGCTTTCTATTGATCTTGCCAGCTATGTCATTTGCCCTGCAGAAGCTCTGCAACTTCATGCAATCCCATTTGTCCAACCTTTCTTTGATTTGTTATGCTTCCGGGTCTCTATTCAGAAAATTTCGACCTGAGCCAAGGAGACCTAGGGTTTCTCCTATTCCATCCTGTAATGTTTTCAGAGTGTCTGCTTTGACTCCAAGGTCTTTGATCCATTTGGAGTTGATTCTGGTGCAGGGTGATATATAAGGATCTAGCTTTAGTTTTCTACATGTAGTTAACCAATTTTGCCAGCACCATTTACTGAAGAGGCTGTCTTTCTTCCATTCTATTGTTGTAGCTTCATTATCGAAGATTAGATGGCTATAGGTCTGTAGGTTCATTTCTGGGATTTCAATTCTATTCCATTGGTCCTGAGGTCTGTTCTTATGCCAATACCAAGCTGTTTTGATTACTATGGCTTTATAGTAGAGTTTGAAATTTGGTATTGATATTCCTCCAGCAGTGTTCTTTCCGTTTCGGAGCGTTTTTGCTATTCGGGGTCTTTTATTGTTCCATATGAATTTTTGGATTGCCTCCTCTATTTGCTTGAAGAATGAGGGTGGAATTTTGATAGGTATCGTGTTGAATTTGTAGATAGCCTTGGGAAGTATTGCCATTTTCACGATGTTAATCTTGCCAATCCAGGAGCATGGGAGGTTTTGCCATTTTTTAAGTTCTGTGTTGATTTCCTTTTTCAAGATTTTAAAGTTTTCATCATAGAGGTCCTTCACTTCTTTGGTTAAGTTAATTCGTAGGTATTTTATTTTTTGTGGGGCTATTACAAATGGAGTTGCTTTCCTAATTTCAGCCACACTTTTCTCATTGTTGGCATATAGAAAAGCCATTGATTTTTGGGGATTAATTTTATAACCTGCTAATTTGCCAAAGTTTTGAATCAGCTTGAGTAATTTGGGAGTGGAGTCTATGGGATTCTTTAAATACAAGATCATGTCATCTGCAAAGAGGGAGAGTTTTATTTCTTCTTTCCCTATTTGGATCCCCTTTATGTCTGCATCTTGTCTTATTGCTGTAGCTATGCATTCTAATACTAGATTGAAGAGAAGTGGAGAGAGTGGGCATCCTTGTCTTGTTCCTGAGTTAAGAGGAAGTGGCTTTAGTTTTTCACCATTGAGTATAATGCTGGCTGTAGATTTGTCATATACAGCCTTTATTGTATTGAGGAATGTTCCATGGATT